>NC_133326.1:580968672-581317005 GCF_042186555.1 Aquarana catesbeiana | reverse complement strand
GTTGACCCCCTATATTAAGAAGCAGGACACATGCATGAGGCTTTTATTTTATTTTTTGGTTGAATAATGATTTGATTTGGTATATATATATATATATATATATATATATATATATATATATATATATATATATATATATATATATATATCATGTATCTGGTATAATATATTTTCTATATTTTTGGATGCATAGAATGCACTTTTTGGTTAAGTTCTATTGGCAGATAGCATGTCTAATTTTATTTGTTTTTTTAATGCACAATAAAATTGTGTAGAAAAATAATTGGCTATGTGTTTTACTTCAAATGACAGTTTGGGAGTAGGCAGTTACATTTTTAAAAATACAACGTAAAATTAACAAGGGACACCAACATAGTTGTATCTTTGATGTTAAAAACGACGGGATAATGGTGTTGTGGTAACTTGCCTCCCCAAAAAAACAAAAAAAAAACAAGCATAATAATATTATTCTTGATATCACTAGAAAATAAAAGCCTTTTAAAATACATTTGGCAGAACTCCATCAGTATCACCAGCAAAGCAGCTTCATTATTATCCCATTAAAAAAGAAGAGAATTGTGCGCTGCGTTTTGAGATTTCATAATTTGCCACGTCCCGAATGTTAATTCTCAGCTACGAATGCTAGTTTACAAGACCGACCGCTTCTGGCTCGTCCTTGCTTCCGAGCATGCATGTTTGTACTTTGGACTTTTGTCTGACGGACTTGTGTACACACGTTTGGAAAATCCGACAACAGACCGTTGTCCGTGGAAAAATTTAAAGCCTGCCATCCAATATTTGTCCGCAGAAAATCCGACAATTGTCCAATGGAGCGTACAAACGGTTGGATTTTCCACCAACAGCCTGTCATCACACAATTCCCGTCAGAAAATCTGATCGTGTGTATGAGGCTTTCGTTTCACTCGCAGCCATGACCTGTTATTGTACCCAGACATCAATCCCTCACACTGTTCTGCTGATAGACGCATAGATGAAGTAAATGCACACACCGGTGATTACCAGCACACTCAGGATGGTTGCTGAACATCTGACTGCATTTCTGTACCTTATACTACATGTATTCCCCAGTACTAGCCACACATTACATCCTCATTACCTTACAATCCATTATCCTCATAACAGGCAATACTGAAGGACACACAGCTCTACAAATGTGCAGTTGGATTGTAGATGAATAGAGTTCATCTGTAGGAACGTGAGTCTACACCATCCATAAAGACGCTTATTGTACACTAAGCCACTGGTTGGTACATAGGACATAAGCCTCAATTGTACAAATGAAACAGAAGACATTGGGAAAGAAATAAGGAAGAGCGATCACTGACTTGTTTTTGAAAGCACATGGCACATGGCTGTCATCTTAACTGTGGCTTTACTACTGATGAGGAACAAGCACTTGCATGTTAAGTGTTGGGACATCTGATATGCACAGTCATTTTATGGGTCAGGGACTAAATAGTGGAGATAAGAATAACCAAGTCATCTGTGCCAGTTCCCATATGTCTGTCTTGATAGGTTTCACTATAGTCTGGTGGTATCTAATTAAACAAAAAGCATTCTCCCTCCAGTTCCTTTTTATTCATGTCATTGTATTTATGACTATAGTACACCTTATGGATTCAGTGTCAGTTTAGTCATTTTCACAATCAGACTATGCAGCGTGCAGCAAAGAAAATATGAGCAGAATAATGTCACCCATAATGACTTGTCATCAATTACCCTCATTATTAGATTGATAAAAGGATCGCACATTATCACCACTTTACTTCAAACCAAGGATTAGCTATCAAAAAACATTGCTACCAGCTGCCAATTTTATTTTCACAAGAAGCTGCACACTTACTGATGTCACACAAGCTATATATCAGAGTGATCACCTCACCCGCATTTGGCTTTAGTAATTCCTCGCTAAGAAATGCATTATCATTTTCAATGGGATCAATAACTTAAAGTGGTATTAAAGTGGAGCTCAAGCCCCCCCCCCAAAAAAAAAATTAAAAGTCAGCAGCTACAAATACTGTAGCTACTGACTTTTAATATTAGGGCACTTACCTGTCCAGGGATCTCGCAATGTTGGCACCCCGGTCGATGTTTCAATCGGCTCTTAGGTGCTGCCGCTGCCATTCAGTGTAAGGTAAACTGGAAGTGAAGCCTTTGCAGCTTCACAGTTCCCTACTACACATGCGTGAAGTGCGCTGTGCTTTCTGAATGGTCCGGCGGCGGTGGAAGGAGGAGAGGGGCCAAACTTCCAGGGGACCTTGCCATGGTAAGGTCTTCCGAAAGTGGGGATGGGTACCTCTTAAAAACATTTACCCGCTCCCCCCTGAAAGGTGCCAAATGTGGCAGCGGAGGGGGGAGGAAGCAGACAAGTGGAGCTTCCCCTTTTGGGTGGAGCTCCACTATAAAGACAAAAGCAAACATTATTGTAGCTTAAAATATCTTAGCTATGAAGGCTGCATTAGCGCCACTTTACTGTCTTTCAGGCTTTAGGGGGGTCGAACTGTGGCCAGTGAGATTAGAAAAATTCCCCAATGTTATTGGGAATAAACAATGCCCCATCATTGATTTTAGTGGTAGAAATTGTGCCCCATTGTTGGTGTCAGTTGAAGGATTAGTGCCCCAAGGGCCAGATAAGGGCAGGCAAAAGGCCACATCAAGCCCCCAGTCTGCAGTTTGGAGACCCCTGCTCTAGGGTAAAAAGTTTGAGAAAGGCTGTACTAGTGCATTTAACACCACCCTCCCCCCAAACTGAAAATGCTGCTATCCGGGGGTGTCTCTGTTGCCCCTTCATCCAGAGTGTAGACCCCCTAATACATGAACTGTTTTACTGGCCACCAGGTGAAAATAGAGGAGGAAAAGCCCAAAAAAGAAAACGAATGCAGCCACCACATCTAATGATTGGTAAGCTGCAGTATATTACATTTTGGGTACAATACGGCTTTAAATTTGAAAGTGATTTCTTGCTCTGATGTTCTGCCATTGAGTTTTAGCAGCGTTCATGTCGGTGGCATGATCACTTGCAACAATTGCTCTTAAGGCATCTTTGTGGAATGTTGCTCAAATCATAGAAATAGAATGATTTGTTGCAGAGGCCATTGCTGTAGCACTATTGCCAGCAACTCTACGATTAAACCAATTACAGCGATTTATAGCAGCGATTAATATTCTTCCCATCTGACATTAGCCTTACACATGCCACAGCATTCATACACACTACAATTCTTACACTATGCTTCTGGTTTACGAAATAAATGATTATTTTACTGTGGAATAATTCCACTGAATCTAAAAAATGTTCACAGATATACTGACAAGGATATGTTTAGTAATATTTGACCAATTCCACCATACTTTCACATATACAGTATTGTAGTAATGAATGGCCCCATAGAGAATTGCCTAGCTTAACAATTATGTAACAAACTGGACATGTAACATTTGTATCAGCCCAAGCAGTTACATCTCATTTCCAGGGAAACTATTCTTCCAGTGTATCTAAAGTGGGCACCCTTGTTCCTATCAATTGTGACAGCTGAAACAACGGTGGGACCACCATTGCCATGGGTGTCTGCAGGACTTTTTTCGGGGGGGGGGCATAATTTTAAGAAAACCCATGCTCCACCCCTTTTCGACAATGTCATGAAGGGTAAGGGGCTTACTTATTATCACATAAAGTGCAGGCATGTGCCCATTGTATGCAGCCTTACTGTGCCCATCAATTGCAGCCTCATTGTGCCCATCAAACGTGGCCTGTACAGTACAGAGGGTGTATAGGGGGTGGAAGGTATTAGTATATACAAGAAGGACGGTGGGTGTATATACAGTAGCTGTATACAGGACAGATGATGTATATCTGCAGTCAGTGATGATGGAGGAAAGTCTCTATATACAGGAAGGAAGGTGGGTATATACAGCTACCTGTATATAGAGACCTTCCTCCATCTTTACTGACTGCAGATATACATCCTCTGTCCTGTATACAGCTATATATACAGGACATATGATGTATATCTGCAGTCAGTGATGATGGAGGAATACAGAAAGGATGATAGGCGTATATAGCTGTACACAGGACAGACGATATGATCTTTCCTAAATCTGGCACCCCCCTTCACTGATCATACCTGTATTCACTCAGCTGCCCCCCTCATCTGTATATATGTCAGCCCCCCCCCCCACACACACAGCTCTGACCCCCCTGTACACAAACAACCTCCTCCCTTCACTTGTACTCACAGCCTCAACTTGTAAGGTGGTCTTCCTTCTCCCAAGTCCTGTTTCCACATGCCCCTGGGAAAATACAACAGGCAGCAAAGCAAACACGAGGGGCACACATACAGGAAGCAGCTAGAGGTGGCAGTAAAGAGCATTGTAAGCTCAATGACACAGATCTGCAGAAACTGTGGAGCCAACTCGTACAAACACAGAGAGCCAGCACAGCTACAGATGCGGCCGTGGTGGACCCTTGCCGATTCCAGGGGGGTCACTCGCCCCCCCTTGCCTCTACCTGCGGACGCCCATGACTATTGCCTGTCCTCCCTCTGAACATGCTAGTCGCCTGGCTGTCTTTAGTATCAATGCTTTCTGAGCCAGTGATCTGGAACAAGTATGCAGCAAGTGAAGTCAGAACCCCTTATCTGCATATTGTCCCAGGTCAGTCATTCTATAGATTTAAATCTGCTGGATCTGCATGACAACCAGTTAGCTTTTTTAGAAAGAAAGGTCGGTCATCAATAGCAGCTTCCATACATTTCATTTAAAGCAGTTTAAACCCAAAACCAAACATGTAATATATTGCGGCTTACTGCTCATTAGATGTGGTGGCTGCATTATTTTTCCTTTTTTAGGCATTTTCCTCTGTTTTCACGTGGTGATCTGGCCAGTAACACACCTCATGTATTAGTGTATCACACAGGGGCGACTTGTCAGGCGACCTAGCCGCCTGACAAGTCGCCTCCCGTTCTGTACAATGGAACCGTTCTAATAGGAGCGACTTAGAAAAAGGTTCCTGTACTACTTTGGGGGCGACTTGGGGCGACTTGCACAGACTTCTGTACAGAAGTCGTTTTGCAAGTCGCCTCAGTGTCCGAAATTCCGACCGTGTGTGGGCTCCATCTGACTTTTTCCATCGGAATTTCCGACACACAAAGTTTGAGAGCAGGCTATAAAATTTTCCAACAACAAAATCCGTTTGCGTAAATTCCAACCGTGTGTGGACAATTGCGATGCTACTGCCCCGTTTATAGTCCCGACGTACGTGTTTTACGTCACCGCGTTCAGAACGATCGGATTTTCCGACAACCAGTTTGAGCCAACATCCCTCAGAAAAAATCCATAGATTTTGTTGTCGGAATGTCTGATCAATGTCCGACCGTGTGTACAGGGCATAAAGCTGGATACACATTATACAATTTTTGTCGTTCAATTTCCTTTAGATTTACCTTCAACTATAATGTAGTGCAAGGGCCTGCCTGATTGCATACAATTTGAATGTGTTTAGGTTTGACCTCATATTATATATATGTTTTTTGTTAAATGTAAAGGAAAGTTGTACAAGAAAATTGTTTAAAAATTGTAAAGTGTGTAGCCAGCTGTAGGTGTACTAGCAGATTTACATACACTAACAAATTGAAGTCCATTTCCAGCTAATACTTTTTAGGTAGTTACAGCAACAGTTTGGTCCATCATTGTAAGCACCCCTGACTGTTGAAAAACAAAAGACTTACTTCATAGATTGCCAGGTGAAAATAAAAGAAAGAAAGCTTAAAAAAAAATAAAAATAAAAAGTATGCAGCCACAAGAGCTAAGAAATTGCAAGCTGCAGTATAATACATGTTTGCTTTTGGGTTTAATACCACTTTAAATGTAACATCATTTTTTTTTTCATCATTTTCAAAGCCACTCGTCAGTAAAAGTGATTTAAAGGCCTAAGATATGCAATGGATTTTTCTGGCACAGCTGGACAGTACTGACAACCAGGGAATGTTAAAACATGTTGAGAGGTATGTTTTTGTTTATAGCAAATTGCACAATCTTTATTCTGTATCTGTTTTTGAATCATTTGAGATTTTTGTTCTATTTTATCTCATCAAGTTGCAACTGTTTTTAAAACAAAGAGATACAATCAATAACACAGTTTGCATATCATGTTAGCAGCATTTTGTGCATACAAGCAGCTTGGATCCCAGACTGCCAGTCACCTGATATAAACCCTCAGACCCTTTGGTCAGCTGTCACTGTACATACAAGGCATATGTCTGTCCCAGCTCAATGCCCCAGTGTGCTAGCACTTCTGTTGTGTTCCTATGTCATCATCAATCCTCAGAACACACTGCTGCACCTTGCAGCTGACAGCCTGGCAAAATCATTTCCTTCCACCAAATCAGCTCCATTTATAAACCTCTACTTCCAATGCACTCTAGACAAGGAGCACAATGAAATGCAACAATGCCACAAAAACACCTGCAAGGACATAAATACACAGGGCTGCGGAGTTTAATAAAGGGAAGGAAGAGTGTATACATGTGGAGAAGCACTTGTCTGCTGTGCACTATTCACAAACACTAGTGACAACCAAAACATATTCCTAATACTTGGGAAGTTGTAAGAACTTACGATAATCAAAGGTGCACAGTCTAATCTGACAAATGCCCATAGAGACATATACAACATACATATGAATACATGAGTTATATAGTATACACTTTATAATATAAACATAACATATAAAAAATATATTATAATACAATACTACAAAAAATATATACAATATACAAATTAATATACAAGTTTTTACAATCTATAATATATATATATATATATATATATATATATATATATATACATAATTATATATATATATATATATATATATATATATATATATATATATATATATATATATATATATAAATCTATAAAATGTACAATATAATATTACACATTGGACATATCCAGTAGATATAGGTAAGTCATTGAGGCTGATTTGTAAAGGAGTTGAGAAGCTTAACTCAATAAATTGTGTAAATATTGCATTATATATTACACAATCTATAGCATTATATAATGTAATGTATAAAATGTACAATACAATATTACACAATGGACATATCCAGTAGATATAGATAATTACTGAGTCATAGAGGCTGACTTGCAAAGAAGTTGAGAATCTTCACTCAATAAATTGTGTAAATATTGACTTCAATTATCCAATCATGCTAAGAGCATATTCGTGTTTACTTATTTTATCTGCCGATGATTGGGTATTCAAAGCATTTTTTTTTTTACATGATTGGATAACTGAATTGAATATTCACACAATTTTCTTTTGTGAAAATTCTTAACTCCTTGTGGGAATCAGTCTCTAATATTTGTTGTGTAAAGATTTTCAACTCCTTTTGGAAATCAGTCTCTATCTATCTTTCTCTCTCTCTCTATCTATCTTCAAAGTCATATATGAATATACAGTCTTATATTAATTAGGTGCCTCTTACCTGTCCAGGGCAATGGCTGTCATGGAGTATATGCTGGTGAAGACAGCAGATATAGGGAAGAAGTTATGGAACTTGCAGTAGATGAGACCATAGTACCAGTGGTTGTGGATGGCATAGGTGAAGTTGATGACTGTGTTGAAGGCTGACATGGAGGCTTCAGCAAATGCCAGGTTGACTAGGAAATAGTTGGTGACAGTCCTCATTCTCTTGTGGGCTATTATGATCCACATGACAATGATATTCCCAACCAAAGACACGATGACTATAATGGAATAGGCTACAGACCAGAGGGCTATCTGCCAAGGCGGCTGTATAAACTGGTTAATTTTGGTCCCATTCTGTATAGTGGAATTAAGGACTGAATCATTCTGCGCTGAGATATTACTATTCATGATTGGAGACTATCAACAGGCTGCTGAAATCCCTTCAAGAAAAAAAAAAAATAATAAAAAAAAAAAAAACTTTAAAGGAAAGAGGTGAGATCAGCTGGGAGCAGTTATCCCACTTGGCAGGACAAGTCCCATGGGCAGAAGGCTGGGCACAGGCATCCAAAGGAATGTGAAGAGGGACAGGCAGATGGGGGGTAGAAGTGGTGCTACAGCAGGCTGGGTCCAAGTCCAGAGATTCGCCCAAGGCAGAGGTGCTGCAGCAGTCTGGGTCTATAGGTCCAGAGATTCGTTTAGGGTGAATGGTGCTGCAGCAGTCTGGGTCCAGGTCCAGAGATTCGCTCAGGGTGAATGGTGCTCCAGCAGTCTGGGTCCAGGTGCAGAGATTCTCTCAGGGTGCTGGTGCTGCAGCAGTCTGGGTCCAGGTCCAGAGATTCGCTCAGGGTGAATGGTGCTGCAGCAGTGTGGAGTCCAGCAGATCCTGGACTTATGAAGTGTGTGCCGGTGCGGCGGTGGGATGGCAGTGGTACAGAGCCGGTCCGGTGCTGTCCCTTCTCCTGCACTGAGTGCCTGCCGTGTGATTCATGTTTCCAGAGTTATACTATCACAGCCTGACAGGGGATTTAAAGTCGTGGGGAGGGGCGGGGCATGATGACAGGAGGGCGGGGCTGCCGAGCTCAGGACTGAAGGCAGCCAGAGGTAGAAGCTGGGTCAGGGCATACGGAGCGTGGAGCTCCGCTACGGCGTAGGGTGCAGACATAGCCAGGCTGGGGGGTAAAGATATCCCCTTTATGTGTAAATGCATGCAGTGGAGGAGCCATTTTATAGCCGGGAGAGACTTGATGAGGATCCCAGACTGTGTGCAGTCATCGTCCTGGCTGGCAGTGGTATGGAGGGGATTTGGGGGGGGTTCAGAATTTGGTGCCAATTATAACTGCAGGGAGCGGACTGTCATCTGCACCTGGTGCTCCTCCATCACACAGGGCACACAGATCTATAGGAGCTCCGCTTGGCACCGATCGGGATGTGTGATCTCTTCATTCTTCATCATTGTCTGCCAGTGGAAATGCAGCTTGCAATGACAGATCACGATGTGGATTCGGAGAGATGCGATATGAAAGAAATGACAACCACGAATACTGCTGATCATCAGGGACAGGGATGTGCCCCCCTCCCCATTATACTCAAGGGATGGATTCCATCACAGCAGGATCCGATATAGAATTCATTCTGCTCACTTCAAGCTCTAAACTTGTAAGGAAAAAAAATAAAAAATAAATAAATATATATATATATATATATATATATATATATATATATATATATATATATATATATATATATATATATATTTATTACAAAGGGGTTACAGCACAGATAGCATACACTTATAGCCAGTAATATAGCAACTTCAGCCACCCCTGCCCTTTTTTTTGTTACCAACCTGCACCATGCAATGAAAATTGAGATATAAGCGTTCAAAACTTAAAAGAGAAATATGTTTTTTTTTTTTTTTTTTTTAATTTAATAAACATTCTTACCCAGGTGTACCTCAGTCCAGTCCTGCATCTGCCCCCTGGTGCCTCTAAAGCTGGAAACACACTATATAATTTTCTTTAGATTTTTTTTCTTTAGATTTACCAAAACCATATAATAGGAGGTCAAACATAAACACTTTCAATTTGTTTGCAATCAGGCAGGCCCTTGCACTACATAGTTGAAGGTAAATTGAAAGGAAATCGAACAACAAAAGTTGTATAGTGCGTATCCAGCTTAAGACTGAGAACCGAGCGATCAAACATCGCCGATTGCTCAGTTTTTAGTGCTCCCCAAGAAGGGAGCTGGTGGCTGTCAGTCACCAACTCTCTGCCCTGCCCCCTCCTTGCTCACTGGACCGCTGGGCTGTGGAAGGGGCGGGAGTAGCCAGCTCAGGCTTTAGGTTGAGAGGCTGAGCCGGGTGGTGGTCCAGGCATTTGGGCGGATCTTGACTCCATTGTCACGATCTTGCCTGAGCCTGGACCGGCTCTGTGACGTCAGCAGACAGCGGACTTCAGCCCTCTGTCTGTTGAAACTGGGTCACAGGAGTGCAGAACAAACTGCACTCCTGTGAGCCACAGGAGAAGTACAGCCAAGTGAGCTTTGGCTGTACTTCTCCTTTAAATAGCTTTATATACACCACACATGAGATACTAAGAAGGTGTTTACCCTTATTAACCCTTACCCATAGCAAACCTTTATAAAATGGGGATTCTTAGTTACCTCATATTGCAATAGATGTTCCAGCTGCCAAACTGCATCCCAGTGATCCCTCTCTAGCCAGTCCCTACTCTTGTCTTTAAGATTTGTCAACTCTTGTTTGCTAAAATAGCTACTCTTGAGTGTGGACATATAGGGGTTGATTTACTAAAGGTAAATAGACAGTTGCCCTCTGCAAGGACAGTTGCTCCAGAGCTTAGTAAATGAGCAGAAGCTCTGCTGACTTCCATCATCCAATCACGTGCAGGCAAAATGCTGTTTTCTTTATTTTACTTGCATGTTATTGGGTATTCTTTGCAAAGTTTGAGGATTGATTGGGGTAGTAGGTGTGGCGCATCCTCACTCCTACTCTACTAGTTGTATTAATAGTGGCAGCAATTCTCATCATAATAAGACAAATCTTAGCCGTCTGAAAACTGTAAACTTTTTGTTCTAGGATTCTTTGCAAAGTGAAGCTTTACCGTTCTGGAGCAACTGCACTTGCAGGGTGCAACTTCACTTTGCAAAGTACACAGTCTATTTGCCTTTAGCAGATCAACTCCATAATGCCAATGTACTTTTGCAAGTGCAGTTGCTCCAGAGCTTAGTAAATGAGGTAAAGCTTCAATCTGCAAAGAATACCCAATCACATGCAAGCAAAATGAAAAAAAAAAACAGCATTTTTGCCTGCACATGATTGGATGATGGAAGTCAGCAGAGCTCTCTCCCATTCATTAAGCTCTGGAGCAACTGCACTTTCAAAAGTGCACAGTCTATTTGCCATTAGTAAATCATTCTCAAAGTGTAAGAGGGGGGGAATGCACCAACAGGTACAAATAGTTTTCTATGCAAGTAACCAGGTGGATAAAAAAAAAGAAACCAGTTAGGTAAGGGTTAATAAGTGGCAACACCACCTTAATATCTCATGTGTTGTATATATGAATCTATCTAGGACAAGAACACTCTTATCTCTATTTTTACTATATGGTGCAGGTTAGTATTTTGTATTACATATTGATTAGTTTTATGCTCTTGGTTACTTGCATATATAACTATTTTATCTACATTTTAAAATCAAAAACAAATTGCAGAAGGGTTACAACACTGACACACATACAGATTAATTTATTTCTCCTATTGAAAAATAATCCAGCAACTTCATGCATCACTGGCCTTTCAATCTCTGACCTACACTATGCAGTAGAAAGGGAGATAAGTCCATGCTTGGGTCTCAAATATCTTCCATATATACACAATATATGAAATTTCTAAAGGGGTGTAAGCACATGTTAACCCTAAACATTCTAAGCTAACCCTCTACACGCCAACATACACCCTTACAAATTCTTAGAAAACTTTTGTGACCTAACACCGGCCACACCCCCTCTACTGAGCTGGCAGGGCTCCCACAGCCAGTCCAATGGTCCAGGCATTTGAAATTTCGCTGTTCTTCCTCCTCTTCATCAGCACTTCCAGGACAGACCAGATGCATTCTGATTGGTCAGCGCAGTCACAATCAGAATTCATCTGGTCCATCCTGAAAATGCTGACAGAGAAGATAGAGAACAGCAGGGATTTCAAATCTCTGGACCACTGGACGAGCTGTGGGAGCCTTGACAGCTCAGCATCGCCAGAGGTAAGTACAGCAGAGATGGAGGATGGGGGTGGGGGGATTAGGGTTGTTTGGTGTTAGTTCACATTCACATTTTTTCTGTAACTTAACCCTTTAAAATTCAGGGATTCTTAGTTCCAATATATTGCAATAGGTGTTCAAGCTGGCCATCTGCATTAAAGTGATCCCCTCTGACCTGTCTCTACTCTACTGTGCAGATTGTCCAATTTTTCCTAAATGGCAAACTTCTAAAGTAGACATTTGGGTATGGATATTTTACATAGTTACATTGGTCCAGCTTGGATCATTGTAAGTATGTATGTGCCATACCTGGTCAATCCCCATGGAAGCTGGAACTCATTGTAGTAGACACCATTACTAAAGTGATTACAGCTAGGTTCTAGGTCTCTAGGTGCTGAGATTTCCTCTGTGCCTGGGAAATGTAAGAAGCAGTATTTCTCTGAAAGAAAATAGTATTCTAAAGTATTTCCACGAATTGATGACAAACATAGGTGTGTGCAACCCATTGCATTAGGGTGTGCACCCAAAAGCTCAAACACACACATGTATATGAATGTGTATATATATATATATATATATATATATATATATATATATATATATACACACGCAATCAGCAGGTTTTTTTTTCTTGTGCCCTCCCCTTCCCAAGGCAAAGCAGAACCTGGTGCCGCTTTATTAACCTCCCTGGCGGTTTTCCCGAGTGTGGCTCGGGGTTATAATTCAGGACCATTAGCGGTAACCCCGAGCCACACTCAGGATTACATCGCAGTATCCTGGTGTGGCTTTACTTACCTTGTCCCCGGGATCCTGTGATGTCCCCTGCTGTGTCTGCAGGCTCCGTCCTCCTCCGAAGCCTCTCCGTGCCAGGCTCTGTTCCCTGCGAGCGGCGCGACGCACGGGGGCGGAGCCTGGCGGCAAATTCAAAAAATTGTAAAAATAACACATACAGTACTGTTATCTTACAGATTACAGTACTGTATGAAATTATTTCACATCCCTTTTGTCCCCAATGCTTTGTCCTATGCCCTGCATGCAGTTTTATGTTATATATACTGTTCTTTCTGCCTGGAAACTGGAGATTATCCATAGCAACCAAAAAGTGTCCCTTTACATCAAAAGTGGCTTTAGACCAGCTAGAAAACAGCGTTAGTAAATTAGAACACTTGCAGAATTGAGCGATAGTGAATCGTGGGGAAATTTATTTTATTATTATTATTATTTTTTTTTAATTATTTATTTTTATTTATTATATTATAATTTATGTTTTTGTGTTTCAAACTTTATCATACCCGGGATATCTACTAGACTCTTGTTTGGACAGATTTAAGTGTGTTATTGTTAAGAATTACATACCTACAATATAAAACGCCAAATTTCCATGCAAATTAATTGTACCGCTTTCAGCACCTAAAATCCGAAATAATCATACCGCCAGGGAGGTTAAGAATGATGGGCAAATAGCCCGCTCACCAGTTCCAAGGGTACAGCTGTAGGCATCTACAGATCTACAGCAGAAGGGATGTTTCATATTCCCATCTCGCACGTTCCTGGTATAAGCTCTAAAGGTTTGGTTGCTGCAGCAACAACCAGCTGGATACTGGTTCAAGTCACAATGTAGATATTTGCCAGCACACCAAGGATCAGCACAAGGTGGCATCCAAATGGTTTAGTTTATTGCATGATCACAACACAAAAAGGTGCAATGTTTCGGAGTCACGAAGGACCCCTTCGTCAGGCATGTGATCATGCAATAAACTGTTTGGATGCCACCTTGTGCTGATCCTTGGTGTGCTGGCAAATATCTACAATGCTACAGCAGAAGGGGCCCCTCAGTTTCTCCCCAAAGCCCCCAGTGAACAATGGTGTGTGTGCTGGCATTGCACACACTAGTCTCTTCATGAAAGTGGCATGGATTTACCCATGGAGCACATGCTGCAACAGACATTCACATCTAGGTTTGCCACCTTTTCTTCAAACCCAAACATTTTAGTGGTGCATGGCAATTTTTTTTTGTAGTATAATCTAAAGGGTTGTAAAAGACCTGGGACACCTTTGGCTGCATCAAGGAGAGTAATAATACTGTGCGCCAGGCACGCTGCAGCGAATGGTGGGTGTGGCAAAATTGCATTAACAGATGGCAACAGATGTAGCTAGGAGATGCGCTGTATAGCAAGTCCCACCCTATTTCCAGTGTGTCTTTAGTTTCTGTTCTGTGCACATGTAATGATTTGATGACCTACTGTATATGATGTACATCTGTGAAGATCTGCACAAGTTTTCAATTAAAGCTTTCTACAGTCTACAAGATGTTATTTGGATCAAGTCACTGTCTGGTAACACTGCTGAGATTGTAAACTATAGCCATCTCACACAAATGAATCAGTTATAGAGATTACACTTTCAATGCTTAGATTGGGGAAGCAGAACACCTGTGCCTTTCCCATATTTGTAAAAGTAACTGGATAACCTCACAAAAAGCCATGTATCATAAATAGAAGAGTATTTCTACCACTCCTATAGTATATGACAGCTTCCAGCTGTTACTGGTTTCTAAGGAAGCCACGGGTGCAAGCCTTGGAAACCAGTAATGTCATGGGAAGCCCTAAAGTGATTGTAAAGTCTCGTTTTTTTTGTTAAAAATAATAAATATGTTATACTTACCTGCTCTGTGTGGTAGTTTTGCACAGAGCAGCCCAGATCATCCTCTTCTCAGGTCCCTCTTCGGCACTCCTGGCCCCTCCCTCCTGACGAGTGCCCCCCACAGCAAGTAGCTTGCTATGGGGACACCCGAGCCGAGCCACAGCTCCCTGCGTCCATTTAGACATGGTGCTGTGGCCCATCCCCACCCCCTTTCTCTCTCCATTGGCTGACTGACTTTGAAATCAGCGGGAGCCAATGATGCCACACTGCTGTTTCAGCCAATGAGGAGGGAAGTCCCGGGCAGCCAAGATAATCCTACAACATTGGTGGATAGAGAGGGGGCTCAGATAAGTATTAGGGGGACTGAGGGGGGGAGGGAGCTGCTGCACACAGAAGGCTTTTTATCTTAATGCATAGAATGCATTAGGAAAAAAAAACCTTCTGCCTTTACAACCACTTTAACTACTTGACCTTCGGAAGGTTTTACCCCCTTCATGTGGCCATATTTATACAGTGTTGTCACTGCTATCCCTGATTCTTTACCTAAAAGGGGCAGTGATTCCCTGTGATGTAAGTGGTTCCTGGGGACGCTGCAAGTGCAAGCAACCATGGCTTCCTTAGGAACCAGTGACAGTGGGAAGCTGTCATATATAAAAGGGGTAGAAATACTGCTTTTATACCTGGCTCCAGCTGACTAGGAGGCCAAATGGGCTAAAGGTTCTAGGACCGAACCAGAGGCGCTTCCCTAATAACAATGATAGAAATTAAATAATTTGATCTTAGGGAATATCTGTCTAACACAACAATATCCTTTATTTAACCAGCCTTTCTGTACAGACATTTTTACATGGATTTCATTGTTCAGACAGAATGCCCTGTCTATCTTATCTCATTGATCTACTGTAGAACAGCAATTCTCAACCAAGGTTTCTCCAGAGTTTGTTAGAGGTTGTATGAACTGTGGCTAATTGACTTTGCGTTTGGTGCTGCCTGCATAGCTCATATCAAGATTCAGCTTTTTATTAACGTATAGGTTTTCATCTCCAATATCTTTGCTGCGTAACATCTATGAGCAATAAATGATCATTCAAAAATGACACACTGAGGTAGAGAAGAATAAAGCCATTTAAAAGTCATAATATTCCACACAATGTAACACAATGCCATGAAATAAGGATGAATTATAAAACAGGAAAACTGGAAAATTGGCTGATACAGAAAACTAAAAACCTATGGGAAACTGCAACTTAAGAAAACAATCTTAGAGTGTGTTGTAATCCCTAAAGGACTAATTATCAATAAGACTTTATCTTTTGATCTAACATATGACCAATTGCAAGATAAGTGGTGTTACATGTTACATGGGTTTTCTATTAAAGTTATTGAGTTTATTGTAGAGCAAGAAAGATGCAATTATTAGATACAGGGGACAGCAAGAAAACTCTTATACAAAAGCTGGAACCTTATAAGCAGAAGGAAGAGTTCATCAATTTAGAGAAAAGTATACAACATAGACTGAATAAAACAGAACTAGAAATTGTTGAGAAAAAAAAAAAGAAATTTCAAACAGATGCAACTCCAAGGGACGAGGGACACGAGGGACATAATTAACTACTTCGACTCTAGAGCAATTTTTTTTTCATTTTTTTGCATACTTGTAAAATTTTGAATTTCTTTGGCCTAAAATTACTTAGAACTCCAAGAACATTATATATTTCCTGAACGCAGAGACCCTGAAGAATAAAAATACATTTTTTATGTTGCCCAATTTGTGCACTACTGTTTATCAAATACATATTTTCTGGAAAAAATATAATAAAATGAATTATAGTGCAAACAAACACAATATCATACCTAATTTTTTGGAGAAATATAAAAGATGGGGTTGCATCGAGTAAATAGATACTAAGCATGTCAAGTCTTAAATTGTGTGCACCTGTGATGTTGTTACAAACTATGGTCTTCTAAAATCTCCATAGGTGATGCTTTGAAAGCCTTTACTGTCATCAGTTTAACGTTAAATGTGAGCTTTGGTGATAGAATTATTGCTCTCACTCCAGTGTTCGCAGTAATGCCTCACATGTGGTTGCATTTGTGGGTGTGTAGGGCATTGGGGGTTACATTTAATTTTGTTTTTAATAAACGGTATTATAATCTTTTTTACTTTTTTTTTAATTTAACTTTATTGCTAGCACAAGGGGGCTACAAACCCAAATTTGATAACACTGGGCAAGTGACACGTACACTTTATGGATACATTGGGGGTCTATTAGACTCCAATCTCTCCCCTGCCCTCCAAAGCAGCTACCCAAACACAGATTGTTCTCAGCTGCTTCCCTGGCTGTAACAGCTTAATTCACTGCAGAGGAGATCCAGAAACGGATGTTCCGCGGTCCCCTCCCGCTTTCCATCGTGAAGCCCAAGACCACTTCACCTGCACTGTAAAAGTGATCAGCCTCTGATGAACAGAAACACCTGGCCTGTATATGGCCAGGAACAGCTGTGTGAAGGAACCCTAATACAGACAACGCAAATATAAGTAATACTATTCTAAAAGGTACTAATACAATAACATAAAAGAACAGAATAGGGACACATTTAGCTAAGGACCATAAAAACAACAAGCAACACAACATTCAAGCTAAAATCACCAACACAACATTTGGAATCTATAAATATTCACAACAGATTTCTTCCAGAGATTTGAAGAAAAATGGACCAATAAATGCCCACAATAAAGTTAGGAAGGACAACCATAAGATTATGTGTTTTTTTTTAAAGAAGGGCCAAAAAAGGAGGAGAAGCAAAAGAAGGTAAGAAGAAGAGGCCGACACTCCTGTAGTAATAACCACTATAGACATTTTTAACATAAGTGTAACTATACAAGTTATTGTAAGAAGGAATCAAAAAGCCCCTCTCTACTCCCATCAGTGTGGAGCACAGTAAAGCCTTGTTAAAACAGAAGGTATTCACATGTCTTATTCCATCACATATATGTAAAAAATAAGAGAATTGTTTCTCATTTCAGGACAGTGGGCAGAGCCATGCAAATCATTGCTTTACACTGGTCAAATATACAGATGTATAGTGCAGATGTAGCCTAATATATAGCCTATAAAACAGAGCCATTTATTCCAAACTGCATATAGGTGTTTTTAAGCGATTTGGCCATCATCAGTTCTGTGTATGGAAACCATGGTTTATATGAAGAGTTTTTGACCCAACAGGGCAGTATAACCATACAGGCAGGTGATAAGGGACTAAACTAGTCGCCCTGGAGGAGGGATGAAACGCGTCAAGGCAATATTCGGCTCACAACCTAACCAGTGATGCTATTTCCTGCCATCTGTGGAACGCACGCCATCAGAGCGGCGATCGCAGAAGTATTCTGAATGCCTGTTTGCAGCTTTTGTCTTGTAAGTAGCGCTGCTATACGCGCCTGACCATTTACTCTACGGCACTTGACCATGTTTTCTTCCTTTTACTTTTTGGGTGGGATGTGATGTCCTTTATCCCCAAGTACCCATCTCATTGGCAATCGATGCAGTTCCCATCCGATTTGCCTGTAGAAACTGCAACATGCCAGTACCCATCTCATTGGCAAACAATCTAGTTTCCATCTGATTTGCCTGTAGAAATTGCAACATTCCAGGTGACTGAGTGTGTTCCATATAGGCTGAAAGGTTGAAAGTCTGCCATCGCTGACCAGTGGGGATTTCTCCTAGGTAATCTATACATCTATTTGATTCTTTCATGTCACTTTAATATATATATATATATATATATATATATATATATATATATATATATTTTATAGTCACAGTCACTTTGTGCTATTACTGGCACTATGTCTTCCTAGATCATTCTAGTTGATAGCGCTGTTTATGTCACATGCTCTAGTCCAGCACTTTATGCAGCATGTGACAGACCTAGCCGGGAGAGAGACTTTTGGAGGGGACTGAATGCTAGCCTCTTGCCGATCGATCGTGGGCCCTGGCACTTGGGGGAACGGTGCTATTTGTGAGCTGTATGCCTGGGGACCCTTGAGGTGGTATTACTGTGGATTCGGGTCCTGGTCCCCCAGGACACACAGACTCTGGGGACCCTGGATTTGCCATATTAGAAATACTGGCTGATTCATAATGCTGGGACAAATACTGTTAGGAGATGCTGATGTCAATTCCAGCCACCTGCCTGTCTGTTGCCTGCTAGAATGTGTATTGTAAATAAGTCTACTATGGGATCTAAGAGTCATTAAATCCCTATTGTTGTTTGTGTTAATTAACTCTGCTATTGTGTGAAGAAGAGTCTGTGTTGATTTGTGATAATGTTGATTGTGTTTTCTGAGCTACAAGACGGCCAGTCTGGTCTAAAGCTCATGTCTGAGTCATCTAGGCTGTCTAAAGGGATTAGTTAATTAGCCCAGGTTAATTAGGTTTCTGGTCACAGGTGTATGTTCAGAGTAATATGAGCAGGAGGTATACACCTCCTCTTTTACTGTATAAAAGAGCCTGTAGTTTTCAATAAAAGAGATTCCTGTTTGAACTTACTTACAGCCTGCCTGGTGTTTGTTCTGAGCTACACAACTGGATTAGAACAGCACATAGCTGTAGTTCTAGTCCCAGAACATTGGATGACAGAACCATCAGATGTTGCGATCTGCAATCTGATTCTATAGCTGCAGAGGAGTGTCGGGAGAGTGTAATCGAGCGAGCAGGGGCTCGTTACACAGCAGTTGTAATTTTCTCTTTTGATTGTTTTTATTATCAATTTGTGATTGCCTTTGTACTCTTTCACATTCTATATATATTTATTTCCTTCTACAAATATACACTTATTATCCAAGTGTGATTTAGTTGCTAACGCCGCATTCATTCGTTTATCATTGCACTCACCCACTGTCTTGAAATGAGGAAAAATTCTCTTATCTTTGAGATATGGGATGGCATGAGATATGTGAATACTTTCTGTTTTAAGAGGTTTTCACTGATATAAGTACACCTAGTTTGCCAGGTGAGGAAGCAAAATGTTAAAATTTGCATCATCTTACAAATAAACAAATTGAACACGTTCATACAGGTAAAACTATTTGTGAGCAATTAATGTTTAAAAAATCATTATTTGATTGATGACCAAGAGAGCAATGAAATCTTTAGAAAAATGTGATCATATGTCCAGCAATTAAAGAGGGAGTCATTGATACCGAGTAAGGAAGACAATAACAAAGAACTACAAAGACTTTTAGAGGATGAAAAAGAATATGAAATCTTTTAGTGATCCTTAAAGCAGAGTCCCACTCAAAGGTGCAATGTCGGTTTATCCGCCTCCCCCCCCCCCCAGTGCCACATTTGGCACCTTTCAGCGAGGAGGAGGGAACAGGCACCTGTTTTTTGACAGGTACCGTTCCCCACTTCCAGGAGACGGGGCCATGGCCCGGTCTCCCAGACTTTCTGCCCCCTCCTCCTTCCTCCAACGCCAGACCAATTAGAAAGTGCAGCTCGCTTCGCGCCTGCGCGGTAGGGAACCAGCTGTGAAGCCAAAAGGCTTCACTGCTGAGTTTACTTACCAGGAATGGCGGCAGATGGACCCGACAGCCGATCCAAAAATTGGCTGCGATGCCAACATTGCAGGCTTTCCATGGACAGGTAAGTGTCCATATATTAAAAGTCAGCAAAAGTCGATCCGATGCTGCACCTGTCCCCCGCCACCTCTGCACTGAGAACTAAAAGATCAAACACCACTGATCGGTCAATTCTCCCCTCTGCTTTGAGCAGAGAGCCTTGGCTGTCAGTCACCGGCTCTCTGCCCTTCCCCTCCAGTGCTCACTGGATCTCTGGGCTGGGGAGCAGCTGGCTCAGACACTCGGCGGCTCAGCTGAGAGGGTGAGCCAGCTGCGTGTCCACGCATCTGGATGGATGCCAGCTGAGTGATGTCAGCTGACAGCAGGCTTTAGCCCGCTATCAGCTGAAAATGGGTCACAGGAGTGCAGAACATACAGCCATATTTCTACTTTAAGGATCTGGGCGTGCTGTTGCATCTCCTCTATGGAGTAGTTCTTATAACTACAGGGTCAGCTATAGGAGCAAGGTTTGTCTCGTACTATGTTAATCATTTATGGAACACTGGTTGTCCAAGTGCATGTGGAATCAAGAAGAGCTTGGCATAGGCCTCTTCTCCTGTATACATAGTTTACTTGCTCATCTGGAAACATTCAATGAATCAGATGAATGATTCACACATCAGATTAATTTATAGTTAAGATTAATAGTAATGATATTATTAATTTATTATTAATTTCATACCTACCAGTAGCAAAGAATCCATTGATTCCTTTTGGTTTAACTATTTGTTAAAGAAGACAACACTAGTCACACAAAAAATGTGAAAACCTCACGCTATAGGTACATGTATAATAGTGAGAAAATAAAAATACATCTGCCCCCCTCAAAATGCAATGAGCACTTTTTTAAAGTGACTGGGGTTGTGTGCTAGGGGGCACTAATAGTACTATATTAATAATTTATACCCAATTATCATGAACAAATTACTATATACATTAGTGATTGAATAAACATAATAAAGTGCATCGTGCTTAATAATGATGATATAATCAATTAAAATACTAATTCATCAAAAAGTCCATACTGTAAGTCCTTCAATAGTGTAATTCCAAATCGTACACCTTCACCATATGCAGTGTCTTTGTAGGTTACATCCAATGAGTGTGGTTAAACGGACATGACCTCTTTAACTAAAAAGAAGGTCAAACCAAGCTGATTTTGTGGATCATATACCAAAGGAGATATAATGGGGAACCTTTCCATTTAAAACCTCCTCTCCACCACGGTTACCCATTGGAAATAAAATATGAAAGGGACCATAGCGTAATATAGTTTATTTAAAAACACGTAAAAACAGATTCCAGTTGGCTGCTTACATTTGGAGATGCCTTAGCCCGGAACTGAGGATTCTAGCATAGATCACCAGACAGAAGTTGGACACTCAGTAGTTGGCATGTGTTCTACCGCCTTAGTGATAAAAAAAACGGAATCTGTTTTTCCACGTTTTTAAATAAACTATATCACGCTATGGTCCCTTTCATATTTTATTTCCAATTTCCTCTGTGACTGCACAGAGTCTTGACCTCACCCCGATAGAACACCTTTGGGATGAATTAGAGCAGAGACTGTGAGCCAGGCCTTCTCGTCCAACATCAGTACCTGGCCTCACAAATGCGCTTCTGGAAGAATGGTCAAACTTTACCATAGACACATTCCTAAACCTTGTGGACAGCCTTCCCAGAAGAGTTGAAGCTGGTATAGCTGCAAAGGGTGGGCCAACTTAATATTGAACTCTACAGACTCAATATTGAACTCTACAGAAGGCTGACAGCTTTCACAACTATTTGTGGTCAATCACATGTAATTGCTCATACAGTGATTATATGCGAATGATCACTTTTGGATGCAAACAGCCTGCGTCCAGGGCTAATCATTTTCAGGTAATTGCTGCTTCAGTGGCCATTAATTGAAAGGAACTCCCTCTGGGTCTCCCACAGTTAAACGCAAATGGTCCTATTAGCAAGTTTGAATGTGGCCTTATGGTGTAATATTGTGTAGAGAAATGTTTTTTTCCTTTATTTTCACCTAGTGATACTTAAAGTAATACACTTTCTGTCCTAGGATGACAATGCTAAATTAACTTTCTTTTTTGGGACAACTGAAATAAGATAGGACTATGGAACTGTCAGGGAAATGGCCGTGTTGTGGGCAATTCCACCAGTAACCGTCATGGTGGCAGGCGAGTCTAGTGAGCACGCCCTGATCTTGTAGGCACACCCCTTTGGCCTATTTAAACCTGCCACTGACACTTGCAGTTTGCTGGATTATCAAACAGCTCCTGTGTTCCTGTGCCTTGTATACTCTGAAGACCCCTGCTTGACCTCTGCCCGGCTTGACCTGTGTTCCTGTTTATCTCCTCGCTCTGACCCCGGCTTGGCTGACTACTCTCCGATCTTCTGCCCTCTGTGTATGACCCGGCTTGTTCCTGTACCTCTCTCGGACTGTCTTTTGGTATCTGACCCCTGGCCTGGCTGCGGACCCTGTTCCTGGTTTACCCTGCTGTTACCGTTCAAGACTTCTCTCCGCACGGCTGCCACAACGCACTCTAGCTACTTACAGCCAACCAGCCAGCTTGCAGTATTCCTGGCAACCCGTGCACCTCTGTGCATCGCATTCCCTGTACCCAAATCCAGGGACGTGCTGCACTCAGCCGCAAGGGTCGCCCTCTCAGCAACCCGGCCTCACACTACAGACTTGACAGTATAATCCAGCCATGACTGAGGCCGGCGGAGGTGCGTCCCCATTAGAGACTTTGTGCCAACAAGCCATCACTCTGACCCAAGCAGTTCAGAAATTACAGGAAGGTTATCTGCAACTAACGGATAAGTTACAACACCTGTCAGAGTCACCTGCTCACGAACAAACCTCTGCGGCTCCCTTGATGATGTTCCCGCCTCCAGAACCCCGAGTTCCCGTTCCGGAGCGATTCTTCGGAGACCGGAAAAAGTTCAGATCATTCAAGACTGCCTGTCTATTGTACCTAGCCCTGCAACCCCGGACTTTTGCTTTAGAGACTGTTAAAGTCGGGTTCCTCATCTCTTTGCTGTCCGATGAACCTCAGGCCTGGGCCCATAACTTATGGGAACAAAAGAGTCCAGTCATTTGCATGGTGGATGCATTCCTGGAAGCTATGGCACAGCTTTACGAGGATCCCCAGCGTACTGCCACAGCTGAAGCCGCTCTGCACTCTCTGCAGCAGGGTAGGCGACGAGTAGAGGACTTTACCCTGGACTTCCGGCGGTGGTCCGCAGACACAGCCTGGAATGAGGCAGCTTTACTACACCAGTTCCATCTAGGACTCTCCGAATCCCTCAAGGACGAGTTGGCCAGGATTGAGATTCCCACTACACTCGAGGGTCTCATCCAATTATCCATCCAACTGGATCGACGTTTGCGGGAGAGACAGTCCGAACGATCACAAACCTGCAGACCCGCCAGTACACCCACCTTTGGATCAGTTCCCAAGCAGATTGGCCTGTTACGTTCCGCACTAACTCCTGATGAAAGACGTCGTCGTATCCTAGCCAATCTTTGCCTCTATTGTGGAGGAAATGGACATTTTCTATGCGACTGTCCCAGGAAGTACAAGAAGCCACCTACCTACTCTCCAGCATATTTCCAGGTTTCTGGGACTTCTCCCTCACAACTCGTTCTTCCCATTTCACTGCAGTTGGGAGAAGAAGAGATCCGGCTCCAGGCTATAATCGACTCTGGAGCATGCAGTTGCTTCATGGACTTGAACCTGGCAAGGAACCTTAGGTTGCCCCTCCTCCACAAGAAACGGGGTCTGGAAGTCCGTTTAGCAGATGGCACCCTACCTAACTCCGGCCTTGTTACTCAAGAGACTTTTCCTCTCCTTATTACCTCTCCCGATGGCCATCGGAATTCATACGTTTTGATGTTTTGAGTTCACCTATGTCTCCAATTATCTTGGGTATCCCTTGGCTCCAAGCCCATAACCCCCAGATCGATTGGATCAAGAAGGAAGTCCTGTTCACGTCCCCCTATTGCCAACAACATTGCCTCATCCCTGAATCCAGAGATACCACCAGTTGTCTGACAGTCCAGTCGGTATCCTCCACAAACCAGGATGTACCCCAGGCGTACCATGAATTCCTGGACGTTTTTGATAAGAAAAAGGCAGAGGTTCTACCACCACATCAGCCATATGATTGTCCTATCGAGCTGCTTCCAGGGGCCGAAGTTCCATTTGGACGTATATTCCCCCTCTCTGAAGTGGAATTGGGGACACTACGACAGTACATAGATGAAAATTTGGCAAAGGGCTTCATTCGTCCTTCTTCTTCTCCTGCCGGTGCCGGCATTTTCTTTGTCGAAAAAAAAGATAAGACTCTAAGACCATGTATGGACTATAGGGAATTAAATAAAATCACCATAAAGAACCGATATCCACTCCCACTGGTCCCCGAACTCTTCCAGAGACTTCGTTCAGCCCAAGTGTTCACCAAACTCGACCTCCGGGGTGCCTACAACCTCGTTCGCATCCGTGAGGGCGATGAGTGGAAGACGGCATTCAGAACGAGGTTCGGGCACTTTGAGTATTTGGTGATGCCGTTTGGGCTCTGTAATGCCCCGGCTACTTTCCAGCACTTCATAAACAACATCTTCCAGGAATATCTTGACTACTTCATCATCATCTATCTGGATGACATCCTTATCTTCTCAACCACCTTGGAGCTCCATCGGACTCACGTAAAGACAGTATTACTCACACTAAGAAAACACGGACTTTACGCGAAAGCAGAAAAGTGTGACTTTGAAAAGAAATCCATACAATTCCTAGGGCTCATCATCTCTACCGGTGGTGTAGCTATGGATCCACAGAAAGTGCAGGAAATCCTAGACTGGCCAACTCCGTCAGACAAGAAGGGTGTACAAAGGTTTGTAGGGTTTGCAAACTTCTATAGAAGGTTTACAAGGAACTTTTCTTCCATCATCTCGCCCATAACCCAAGTAACCCGCCTACATGTTCGCTTCCTGTGGTCCTCCGAAGCCCAAACTGCCTTTGAGAAACTGAAGTCTTTGTTTACTTCTGCACCAGTTCTTCGACACCCCGATCCTGCCCTGCCCTATATTTTAGAGGTCGATGCCTCAGAGGTAGCTACAGGAGCAGTACTTTCACAGCGCCTGGGACCCAAGTCGCTGCTGCACCCTGTGGCCTTCTCCTCCCGGAAAATGAGCCAGCCCGAGAGGAATTACGACGTAGGTGATCGTGAGCTTCTGGCCATTAAGACAGCCTTAGAAGAGTGGAGATACCTTCTTGAGGGAGCCACGCACCCAATAATGATATTTACTGATCACAGAAACCTCGAGTACCTCCGCACTGCCAAACGCCTGAGACCCCGTCAAGCTCGCTGGGCTCTGTTCTTTTCACGATTCAACTTTCACATCACCTACCGCCCTGGCTCCAAGAACGGCAAGGCCGATGCTTTATCCCTGTTTCCTGATACCCCAGAAGAAACAACATCCAGTACAATCTTGTCTCCACAGAACTTTCTTTTGATTCAACCTGATCTAAGGTCTTCTCTTGAACAGGCCTCCCACCAATGCCAGGAACCAGAGACAAATCCATTCAGACTAACTTTCAAACTCTCCGGTTAACCATGCAAAAGGCCCAAGAGGACTACAGGGAACAATATGACAAAAAGAGGGGGGAGAGCCCTAGCTTTAAGGTTGGAGATGAGGTTTGGCTCTCCTCTGCAAATCTTAAACTTCCTTGTCCCTCCCGGAAATTGGGACCAAGATTTATTGGCCCATTCAAGATTAGACGGGAGATCAATCCAGTAGCCTTTGAACTGTCACTCCCGAGTTCTTATAAAGTGCACCCTGTGTTTCATGTCTCCTTACTTAAAGCTGTTATCTCTAGTCCTTTTTCAGGAAGGAAAGAAGATCCTCCGCCTCCAGTTTCTGTGGGAGATGAAACAGAGTATGAAGTTGAGGCCATCCTGGACTGCCGCCGGAGAGGTAGGATCATTCAATTTCTTATAAAGTGGAAGGGTTACCCAGCAGAAGAAAGTTCTTGGGAACCTGCAGCCAATATACATGCTCCTAGACTTTTGCAGAGATTCCGAGTTCGTAACCCCGAAAGATGGGCCCGGTTGGGCATCCGGAGGTTGCCCCTTGGGGGGGGGCAATGTCAGGGAAATGGCCGTGTTGTGGGCAATTCCGCCAGTAACCGTCAAGGTGGCAGGCGAGTCTAGTGAGCACGCCCTGATCTTGTAGGCACACCCCTCTGGCCTATTTAAACCTGCCACTGACACTTGCAGTTTGCTGGATTATCAAACAGCTCCTGTGTTCCTGTGCCTTGTATACTCTGAAGACCCCTGCTTGACCTCTGCCCGGCTTGACCTGTGTTCCTGTTTATCTCCTCGCTCTAACCCCGGCTTGGCTGACTACTCTCCGATCTTCTGCCCTCTGTGTATGACCCGGCTTGTTCCTGTACCTCTCTCGGACTGTCTTTTGGTATCTGACCCCTGGCCTGGCTGCGGACCCTGTTCCTGGTTTACCCTGCTTTTACCGTTCAAGACTTCTCTCCGCACGGCTGCCACAACGCACTCTAGCTACTTACAGCCAACCAGCCAGCTTGCAGTATTCCTGGCAACCCGTGCACCTCTGTGCATCGCATTCCCTGTACCCAAATCCAGGGACGTGCTGCACTCAGCTGCAAGGGGCGCCCTCTCAGCAACCCGGCCTCACACTACAGACTTGACAGGAACCCTGCCCCACAGGGGTCTCGAAACTATAGCCCTCCAGTTGTTCAGAAACTACAATTCCCACCATGCCTAGTCATGTCTGTGAATGTCAGAGTTTTACAATGCCTCATGTTCCGCAACAGCTGGAGGGCCGTAGTTTGGAGATCCTTGGTCTATAACACAGAGGAGCATGTTTCTTTTGTCCACAGAGAACAATGAAATTGATAATAGTCAATACAGACAGAGAGCACAGGAATTTATCAGCTCACAAGATTTCTGCCAGGATCAACACATATCTTTTTTTTTTAACTTATCAAACAGATGTAACAAAACACTTTCAATATTCTATTTAACAGATCAAAAATGACCAAATATAAGAAGTTTATTGTTAGGTGCATATGCTGTTTAGGCTGTGATGTGTGAGCATGAAGCTGATAAGTTTTGGCCTGTTTAGCATAGGACAACACAATGCAATGTAAGATACACTATAAGGCCAAAAGTTTTTGGAAACCTCTTCATCACACTTATATAAACTTGTTAGACATCCCGATCCCAAACTATTAGCATATTAAATAATAACAATGTACACTGGGAAGTTTAAATTTCTGTCCTCAAATATTTTCTTTTTTAAACTTTTCACAGACTTTCCAACTCATTTGTCCAAGCTGGCTCCTACACACAATCAGATTTTCCGCCAACAAAACCGTGGACTTTTGTCCGAAGGGCGTTGGCCCAAACTTGTCTTGTGCACACACGGCACACAATTGTTGGCCAACAATCACTAATGTAGTGACGTACTACATGGTTTTTCAGCTCTTTAGCGCCACCCTTTGGGCTCCTTCTGCTAATTTTGTGTTAATAGAAGTTTGGTGAGTGTTGATTTGCACTTTTCTTTTCACGCTTTTCATTTAGCGCTTTTCAGTTTGCGCTTTTCATTTTATGCTTTTCAGTTCGTTTCTGAACGGCTGTTCGTCAACCAGACATGTTGTGGAATCGGATAATAATGTCAACGCAATAACTCCAAGGCCAATAATAACGTTATTTATTGTTGGCCTTGGAGTTATTACTTTGACATTATTTTTTTGGTTGAATAATGATTTGATTTGGTATATTTTCTATATTTTTAGATGCATAGAATGCACTTTTTGGTTAAGTTCTATTGGCAGATAGCATGTCTAATTTTATTTGTTTTCTTTTTTTAATGCACAATAAAAAAAAATTGTGTAGAATAATACTTAGCTTTGTGTTTTACTTCAAATGACATTTTGGGAGTAGGCAATTACATTTTAAAAAATACAATGTAAAATTGACAAGAGACACCAACATAGTTGTATCTCTGATCTTAAAAACTATGGGATAATGGTGTTATGGTAACTTGCCCAAATAAAAAAAAAAAAAGAAAAAAAAAGCATAATAATATTATTCTTGATATCACTAGAAAAAAAAAAGCCTTTGAAAATTAATTTGCAATAACTCCATCAGTATCACCAGCAAAACAGCTTCATTATTATCCCATTAAAGAAGAAGAGAATTGTGCGCTGCATTTCGAGATTTCATAATTTGCCACGTCACGAATGTTAATTCTCCATTACGAACGCTAGTTTAAAAGACCGACCACTTCTGGCTCGTCCTTGCTTCCGAGCATGCGTGTTTGTACTTTGGACTTTTGTCCGACGGACTTGTGTACACACGCAATCCTGCTGATCCCACCCCCAGTCCAGAATTGTCCCGCCTCCCGCCGTCCGACAATAGACATTTGTCCGCGGAAAATTTTAAAACCTGCAATTAAACATTTGTTCGCGGAAAATTCGACAACAATTGTCCGATGGAGCGTACACACGGTCAGATTTTCCGGCAACAGCCTGACATCACACATTTCCCGTTGGAAAATCTGATCGCGTGTACGAGGCTTTAGCGTTCACATGTGATGGAACCCCGCATAGTGTTCAAGGATCCATCAAGGACACTTTTGCTAGAAAAGTTGTGCGGTGTAGGGGCGGCAAAGCCACACAGTGAAGTTGCTAGAACAGGATAGAAGGTAAGTATATAACATGGCGTGCTGCACTCAGGAGGTGAACTTTACTTGAGCAGTAAAGGGGCAAACCCTTCTGAGAATTCATGGTGTATCAATAAACATTGGCGTGTAATAAACACTTCTCAGAATCTACATGGGGCACACCCCTTTCAGGATGGTTGCAAAAAGAAAGAAAACCTCCATATTAACAGTGAAAAAAAATATATAGAGGAATATCCATGTTCATATTTAGCCTGTGCAATCACCCTGAATGTAATTTTTTACTTTTAAAGAAATAAGTCCTATTTAAAAAAGGATTTTATTTCTTTATGTTTATTCTATTAAAAAAAAAAGTTATTCAAACTATGATAAGCCCTGGTCCTATCTGGGAATCTAGCCAAATGTGCATCTCATGCCTTATCTATGCCAGCAAGACAGGCTACTCTGATCATTTATTATACCACACCCAGAAATATAATATTTAACCCTAACTGCTATCTATGGCACTGGATAAAGCACCATCGGGCGGTTGTTAATACCAGGGAACTGAGCTGTCCTCTGTATCTTCAGATCACTGTGATTGGTCATAGGGAGACTAATCTCAGGAAAGGGAAACTAGAAACAACACTTTTTATTTTGTTCTTGTTTTTTATTTTTTATTTTAATTTCAAGTAGCCCTAATATTAAACTATTAATTACAAATGTTCAAGAGATTGCCAATCTAACAATTAAGATTTTTTTTTCAGATGTTTTTGCATGCAATTTTGCATTTTTTGGGGGACTTTGAACATATTTTCAAAGATAGAACCTTAGTTGTCATGTCATGGCATGGGAAAAAAGCTTTGTAAATAAAATCTTATACACATTGTATACATCAATGTTTCTACACCATATACAGTGGGGAAAATAATTATTTGATCCCCTGCGGATTTTGTAAGTTTGCCCACTTACAAAGAAATGAAGGGTCTATAACAGGGGTATTGAATTAAAATTCATGGAGGTCCGATTAGTAAAATTTTCTTCCAGCCGAGGTCCGAATCGCAGTTTTGTGCGATGACTCAGATTCTTTACATCACAGCCCAGCTGTGCAGGTATGACAGTCTATGTATTTGAATGGGCTGCTGTGCCTGCTTTTTTTTTCTGGGAAAAAATCTTGGCACCTTTTTAAAAATGCAGCCACATGGAGACTGCATGGTGCGTTTGTACCATGCAATTTCCATGTGCAGAAAATTGCACCTTGCATTTCAGTGTGTTTAAGAGTCAATGGTACCCCTACACTTTTTTTGTACAGCACTTTATTTTGTGTGCAGCTGCTTGTCCCCTTCACATCTTCCTCACCACAGCACTGCCCCCCTTCACATATCCCCCCCCCCACACAGCATTGCCCCTTCACATATCCCCCCCCCACACAGCATTGCCCCTTCCCATATCCCCCCACACAGCATTGCCCCTTCACATATCCCCCCCACACAGCATTGCCCCTTCACATATCCCCCCACACAGCATTGCCCCTTCACATATCCCCCCACACAGCATTGCTCCTTCACATATCCCCCCACACAGCATTGCCCCTTCACATATCCCCCCCACACAGCATTGCCCCTTCACATATCCCCCCACACAGCATTGCCCCTTCCCATATCCCCCCACACAGCATTGCCCCTTCACATATCCCCCCACACAGCATTGCCCCTTCACATATCCCCCCACACAGCATTGCCCCTTCACATATCCCCCCCACACAGCATTGCCCCTTCACATATCCCCCCCACACAGCATTGCCCCTTCACATATCCCCCCCACACAGCATTGCCCCTTCACGTATCCCCCCCACACAGCATTGCCCCTTCACATATCCCCCCACACAGCACTGCCCCTTCACATATCCCCCCACACAGCACTGCCCCTTCACATATCCCCCCACACAGCATTGCCCCTTCACACACCCCCCCACACAGCATTGCCCCTTCACAGATCACCCCCCCACACAGCATTGCCCCTTCACATATCACCCCCCACATAGCATTGCCCCTTCACAGATCCCCCCACACAGCATTGCCCCTTCACAGATCACCCCCCACACAGCATTGCCCCTTCACAGATCACCCCCCACACAGCATTGCCCCTTCACAGATCACCCCCCCACACACAGCATTGCCCCTTCACAGATCACCCCCCCACACACACAGCATTGCCCCTTCACATATCCCCCCACACAGCATTGCCCCTTCACATATCACCCCACACAGTATTGCCCCTTCACATATCACCCCACACAGTATTGCACCTTCACATATCACCCCACACAGTATTGCCCCTTCACATATCACCCCACACAGTATTGCCCCTTCACATATCCCCCCACACAGTATTGCCCCTTCACATCCCCCCACACATACAGTACTGCCCCTTCACATATCCCCCCACACAGTATTGCCCCTTCACATTCCCCCCCACACATACAGTATTGCCCCTTCACATATCACCCCCACACAGCATTGCCCCCACCCCCCCGCTCCCCATCCTTCACAGTTCCATGTACATTCCTCCCTTCACTCTCCTACCTTTCACAGTGCGGAGAGCAGGAAGCGGGACAATCCTAAACTGAAGGCACAGCAGCACTGGGCGGGGCGCGGGAGCTGCCGCGTTAACTGTTCATATTAGTGAACTGGTGATTGGCTGCTAGGACCGCCTCCTAGCAGCCAATCACCTGCCGTTTAAGCATGACAGGCAGCTACCTCTTTCCAAGCAGTGCTGATCCCACCCCCAGTCCAGAATTGTCCCACCTTCCGCCGTCCGCTCCTCTCTACTCTAACGACAGTGGAGGAGGCTGGGGACAAAAGCAGCGACTAAATGGCGTGATCGCGGCGGTCCAGAAAGAGCAGCAGCTCGAGCCGGACACAGACCGCGGGCCGCCATTTAGTGATGCCCGGTCTATAATTTTTATCATGGGTATATTTTAAATGATAGAGACAGAATATCAAGCAGAAATCCAGAAAAAAACGCATGATACTAATGTTATACATTGAGTTGCAGTTCAGTGATTAAAAAGAGTATTTGATGCCCAAGCAAAACCTAACTTAGTTCTATTTGGCAAGCACAGAGGTAAGACGTTTCTTGTAGTTAGTGACTAGGTTTGCACTCCTCTCAGGAGAGATTTTGGTGAACTCTTTTTTACAGATCTTCTCTAAATCCTTAAGGTTTCTTGGCTGTGACTTGGCAACTAGAAGTTTCAGCTCCCTGCATAAATTTTCTTTAGTATTAAAGTCTGGAGACTGGCTAGGCCACTCCCTGACCTTAATGTGCTTCTTCTTGAGCCACTTCTTTGTTGCCTTGGCGGTATGTTTTGGGTCATTGTCATGCTGAAAGACCCATCCATGACCCATCTTCAGTGTTCTGGCTGAAGGAAGAAGGTTCTCATCCAAGATTTTATAATACATGGCCCCATCCATTGGCCCCTCAATGCGGCAAAGTCGGTCTGTACCTTTAGCAGAGAAATAGCCACAAAGGATAATGTTCCACCTCCATGCTTGACTATAGGGATGGTGTTCTTAGGGTCATAGTCAGCATCTTTCTTCCTCCAAACATGGCGGAGAAAGTGCTGTGGTGAGATGAGAACAAAACTAAGCTCTTTGGCATTAACTCGACTTGCCATGTTTGGAGGAAGAAAAATGCTAATAGAGCTTTCTTTTGGTGGTATTTGACCACCACTGGGTTTTTTATTTTTTGCTACATAAATGAAAAAAGGAATACAAAAACCAACATCATCTACTTTCTGTTATAAAACCTATCCAATAAAATCAGATTTCTTCATAAATTTAGGCAAAAATGTATTCTGCTACATGTCTTGGGGCAAGCTATGGTATATACAGTATTTTTGAAACGTGATCAATCCTGATATATTACATCTTTATTATACACTCTGAAATATTGTAAGGAACAATTTTTCAAATTTAAATTGTTAAAAAGTAAATTGTTGTTGTTGTTCATCCATCGCTTTCAAAGAGGACCTTGACATCTAATAGGTTGTTGGCTGTCCACGGTGTGTCCGCAGGTGGCTTTTAAGACCGATATGGGCACGAAATGTTCTGCCACATACTGGGCAGACATGTGTGGGCACTACTGTTGCAGCATTTGCAGCTCTGGTTTTATGGAGTGCACGCTTCTCTTGTGCGGTGATTCTCCTTCTGACAGCTTTGGTGGCTCAGCGTGCGCCATGTTGATCAATCTTGTGCCAGAGTTTTCCAGAAGGTGGTATCGATTATCCAGGGACTTGAGAGAGGCTTTCAGCGTCTTTGTATTGTTTCTTTTGTCCCCCGCAAGATTGCTTTTCTTGAGACAGCTCACCACAGAGGAGCTGTTTGGGGATGTGGTGGTCTGGCATCCTTGCAACATGGCCTGCCCAGCGTGATTCAGTTGCCTAGCGTGCCTCTTGTATACAGTCCAAGTCTCACTGGCATATATCAGGTTAGTTAGCACTACTGCCCAGTAGACTTTGAGCTTTGTAGCAAGGCTTACAGAGCTTGCCCTGGTGATCCTGTAGATGAACTTGATGTCAATTGTCACTGCGCGGGAGAGGGTGCTGCCAAGGTATGTAAATTGGTCCACTGCTTGCAGCTTTTGTCCCTTCAATGTGATGGTGGGCTCTTGAGGTTGGGCTTTCGGAGTTGGCTGGTGCATCACTTCGGTTTTCTTTGTGTTGATAAGGAGGCCGAAGTTGTCGCATGCTGCTGCGAATTTGTCCATGGTGGCTTGCATTTCCTGCTCTGATCCAGCATACAGAGCAGTCATCAGCAAAAAGGAGCTCTCGTAACACAGTCTCCTTTATCTTGGTGACAGTCTGGAGTTTTTGCAGGTTGAACAGTTTCCTATCGGTCCTGTATCTCAGGCTGACTCCCAAGGAACTGTTATGAAAGGCGTCTAACAGCATGGCTTAAAACACTATGCTGAACAGGGTTGGTACCAACACGCACCCTTGCTTGACGCCGTTTGTGACAGGAAAGGCCTCTGAAGCTTCTCCATCGTCCAGCACACGAGCCATCATGGTGTCTTGGAACTGACGTACCATCAGGGTAAATCTGTCAGGGCACCCACATCTTAACATAATGCGCTACAGGCCTTCATGATTGACAGTGTCAAAACCCTTAGTGAGATCCACGAAGGTGGTGTACAGTTCACGATTGTGCTCTTGACACTTCTCCTGGAGCTGTCGGCCTGCAAAGATCATGTCTACCATGCCACGCTCTTTACGGAAACCGCACTGTGTCTCGGGTAGTAGACCCAATTCCAGATGGTCAATCAGGCGATTCAGCAACACTTGTGCAAGGATCTTGCCTGCGATGGAAAGCAGTGATATTCTTCTATGATTTCACAGACTTATCGGTTTCCTTTCCTCTTATAAAGGTGTACAATGGATGCGTCTTTTAGTTCCTGAGCCATGAAACCTTGATTCCAGAAGGACTGGAACAGCTGAGTGAATTTGTCAACAAGTACTGCACCACCAGCCTTATAGATTTCTGCTGGGATTGCATCAGATCCTGGGGCCTTGCCACTGGACAGCTGGCTGATGGCCTGTAAGGTTTCACCCTCTGATGGTGGGAAGTCCAGGCTGTAGTTGATATCCATCTGGGGCATTCTGTTTCGTTATTGATGGAGGATGGGCAGTTCAGCATGGTTTGGAAGTGCTAAGCCCAACACTGTAGAGTCTTCTCAGTTATGAGAGTTGCACCATCTGAATCCAGTATGGGGAGCTCTCTGAGGGCTGAGGTCCTCACAAGGATCTGAGGGCTTCATAGAACCGTTTGGCATTGTTTCCATCAGCAAAATTCTGAATTTCATCTGCTTTAGCAAACGAGGAGTCCTGCATCTTGCGAAGCTTGCTCTGTACGATCCTGCGAGTGTTGTTGAAAGCATTTTTCTTAGCTGTTGATGGGATAAACACAGTGGTGGTTTTCAGCAATTAGGGCCTTCATCTCTTCATCGTTTTCATCAAACCAATCCTGCTGTTTCCTGTGTGAGGGTCCAAGCACCTTAAGCGCAGAAGAGTGCATAATCCCAGAAGCGTTCCCAGTCCTTCTCAACATTTTCATCTAATTGCAGCTCTGAAAGTTGGTTGCCAAGATCTGCTAGTGAAGCTGCTGTGCTGGGATTCCTCAGTTTACTGACGTTGATCTTTTTCATCACAACTTTGTTACCCTGTGGGCGCCTCTTTGGCTTGATGTGGAGGCTTAATTTTAGAGACGATGAGTCTATGGGCAGTCCAGCAGTCAGCACTCGGCATGGCCTTGGTTACCCTTACATCCTATCTGTCTTTCCTCCATACAATGACATAATCATTGAGATGCCAGTGCCTGGAGCGTGGGTGCATCCACAATGTCTTTTTGCGAGTAGGCAGGCGGAAGATGGTGTTGATGATGATCGGGTCACGAGCCGCACATGTCTTCATCAATAATAGGCCATTGCTGTTACATTTGCCTATTCCATTCTTTCCAATGACGCCACCTGATCGGACCCCACTCTCGTGTTTATATCGATAAGTAAAATCAGCCTGTCAGTGCGCTTCATGAATGATAGAAGGGCATCTATATCTTCATAAAACTTGTCCTTTACTTCATCTGGATTCTTCATTGTGGGTGCGTAGGCGCTGATCAGTGTGTCTTGCTTTCCACTCAGTAGCGGTAGATGCAGTGTCATGAGTCGATCATTCAAGCCCTTAGGAAGACTGGCAAGTTGATTCTTCACTGCAAAGCCAACTCCAGATTCTTGACGTTCATCACTGCTGCGTCCACACCAGAAGAATGTGTAACCACATCCTAATTCTGTAAGCTGGCCTTCGTTGGCTAGCTGGGTTTCACACAGGGCCACAATATCGATGTTAAATCTTGCTAGCTCCCTGGCGACCAAAGCTGTTGTTCTTTTTGGTTGATCTGCTTCAGGGTTGTCTTGAAGTGTGCGTACGTTCCATGTGCCAATAATGAGTGGTGTCACCTTGCGTTTTATTGGAATTTTTGTTGTTCGACCGCATGAGATGGGAGCCCTGCCAGCTGCGGTAAGCTGGCCAGGGTTCTGTAAAGCAAGCAATGTTTAGGGCACCTTTTCTAGCCCCTTCCTCTTACTACGGAGGTGAGCAGTGCAGTCCTAAAGAGGGCTGCTCAGTCACTCAGGTAGATGCCGAATCCAGCTGTTGCTTCGGTCAGCAAGAAGACGACCATTAGAACTGAGCCGCCTGTGTGCAGGTTCGCTAACTACAGCTCCCAGTGTATCCACACCTGCTGCTTTGCCACTCCCCTATCGCCACAGGACTTTGTACAGGGAGTTGGGGGGATGTCAAGACTTGCACGTGAATTGGATTAAAGTGAGGGAGAGGAGCACATAGCCAGCCTCACTCACTCTTCCTAGATTCCATCGTGCTCCAATGGCAGGACAAAAGTCAAGACGGTTGGAGATGGGCTGGGCACAGTGGTTGGCCAGGGCATCTTCATGCCGTGCCATGCGCTAAGTGTACCACGTCACTTGCAGAAACCGCCTTTCTGACCATTGGTCCTATTTTGGTAGTTATCTTCCGCTCAATCTGCCGGAGTCTGTCTTCACAAGTCCCTATCTCACCAAATGTCTATGAGACAACGGCTACCCTCCACCTGGTTTGGCCAGCCTGTCGAAGCTGTTGCCTGGGGTGTGGCCGCTGTGCATGCTACAGCTACTGGGAGCCACAGGTGAGAGCTGAGTGACAAGTGGGGACCAAAGGTGGACAAGCTGCCCTAAAAGGGCACGACATGCCCATACACCAAAGGTGCTACCCTGCCCTGAACACCCCATACACCCCTATATGTTACATAGTAGGTAAGGTTAAATAAAGACAATAGTCCATCCAGTTCAACCTGTGTTGGTGTACGTGTGTTTGTGTCGATAATTATTTCCCATATCCCTGTATGTTGTTTTCACTAAGATGCACGTTCAGGAGTCTTTTAAAAATATCAATACTCCCAGTGGACACCACCAATTGTGGAAGAGGGTTCCACCTCCTTATCGCCCTGACAGTGAAAAACCCCCTGCACAGCTTTGGGTTAAATCTCCTCCAATCTCATTGTGTGTCTCTGTGACCTCTTACACTCCCTTAGACTGAATAATTTTTTTCCTACGCTGGGATCACCATTAAGGTATTTGTAAATCGCTATCCCCTCTCAAGCGTCTCTTCTCCAGCGAGAATAAATTTAGCGCTTGAAGTCCTTCCTCGTAATTGAGGCCCTCCAATCCCTGTATTAGTTTAGTTGCCCTTCTTTGGACTCTCTCCAGCTCCAGCACATCCCTTCTGAGGATTGGTGACCAGAACTGGACGGAGTACTCCAAATGTGGCCTAACCAGTTTTATAAAATGGCAGAATTATTGTTTTATCTCTGGACTATATCCCCTTTTTTATGCATGGTAATATTCTGCTGGCTTTGGTAGCTGAAGCTAGACATTGCATGCTATTGCTCAGTCTGTCTTCTATTAGGACCCCCAGATCTTTCTCCATCCTTGATTCCCCCAGTGGTTTTCCCCCTAGTGAGTAGTTTGCATTTGTGTTTTTAGCCCCCAAGTACATTACTTTACATTTCTCCACATTAAACCTCATTTGCCATGTAGTTGCCCGCTCCATTATTTTGTTCAGGTCTTTTTGTAAAATGTCTATGTCCTGCTGTGACATTATTGCCCTGCTTATTTTTGTGTCCTCTGCAAAAACTGAGATTACACAAAAACAAAAAACCCTCTAAATGGGACTTTGTAGGGCATCCACAACTACCCTGGTAAGTAAAAGGTATATTTTTATTTGAAACAAGTTAAAAGGTGATTACATAGACAAAGTTAAAAATCAAATGCTGTTTACATGATAAATGACTATTGAAACAGTCAACATACAACTTGAATGAGAACAATAATTGTACGATGCGATTTGAATTGATAAATTATAGCTCATTCTTCTTCAGGGAAACATACATGTCAAAAGTTACCCGTTAAGGTGAGAGGGATTTAGGCATGGAACTGCATCAACAATTAAAAGAAAATGCTTGTCCTTTGCTGCTGTGTGTTATGGATGGAACAACAGGGGGGAGGCACCAGAATACCTGCTTCCCCAGCCACTGAGGGATGACACTAAGTACCTCTGGCAGTAACTCCTACTCATCCCCCCCCGGGCAGTTGAGTATCAAAATTATGCAGGACCCAAAACCAGGTAGTTTAAAAAAAATGGGGGGGGGGGGGCTTTAACTCTTTAACTACATAGTGGGATTATTTTAGGCTAAGGGTGTCATACAAGTAGGTCTTACTATTGTGTATTGTGTATTTCAATAAACTTTGGATATTTTTGCATTCATCCTTGATTACCATTCCTTGTTATTTTGTACTGTTACCTCTATTCAGGATACTTGCATTTACACACAGTAACTTTGCGCTATGTGGAGCATTTGTGTGTGGAATGTGTGTATGTATTGAGTATGTTTGGTATTTTTTATTGGTGTTGCTTCCGAGGCATCTGCCTCTTTATAAATACATCCCTGTTTTACATTAGTTATGAAAAGTAATGGGAAGACAATCTTATTCCATTTCATTATCTCAGCATTCCCCAATTTAGACTTCCATTTCCTATTTATTTATGGCAGCTGCTGCTAAATCTATTAGCTGCACTGCCACCCCACCCATATCTGCTAATATGTTCTAATTTCATCCAGTGAGATCTACATACATGAATATGGGCAGAAAGATATACAGAGATGCACAGAGGTCACAAAGATGGGACAACTGAATATAACCAGCAATCAAGGGGTTAAAAGATAACTGTCCACCGCAATAGATTTCCTGTCGAGTTTGATTCATTCCTTTCAGCAAAAAGGGCTCAATCATTTCAAGTGAAGGAAAATTGAACGTGAGGGAAAAAAATATGACAATGAATGAAAACAGAGACCTGGCTTCGTCTTGCTTTCTCTGCAATATTATGTGTATTAAGTATTCATGGAAGAATTGGTTACTAAGCAGCTGAGCTTGATTGTGTTCAAGGATAATCACGTTTTAATTGTAGGATTACATTGGTAACACCGTAATATAAGCTGTGAACCGAACACTAACGTGAGGCCTCTCGTTCGCCAGACACAATGTTTGGCCTGAAACCTATCATTTCATCAAGGCGTTATCATTGTAAAATGGGCCAGTGTGTCAGGGGACTTCACAGTCATTACCCAGAATCCTTCACTGCCCTCTATCAACATTTTTATGACTCTTTTCTGTGAAATTATGGCACTCATGCTTCAAAAGGGATGAAGACATCATATGAGCAACAGCATTTTAGAAATGAAACATTAAAGCCTAACTCTAGACGCAGCTGCGTACTTTGTTTTGGGTGATGCAGAAAGTGTTATGCCCTGTACACACGGTCAGATTTTCCGACGGGAAATGTTCGATGGGAGCTTGTTGTCGGAAATTCCGACTGTGTGTAGGCTCCATCGGACATTTTCCATCGGAATTTCCGCCACACAAAATTTGAGATCTGGATCTCAAATTTTCCGACAACAAAATCCGTTCTCGTAAATTCCGATCGTGTGTACGCAATTCCGACGCACAAAGTTCCACGCATGCTCGGAATCAAGCAGAAGAGTGGCACTGACTATTGAACTTAATTTTTCTCGGCTAATCATACGTGTTGTACGTCACCGCGTTCTTGACGTTCGGAAATTTCCAACAAGATTTGTCTGACCATGTGTATGTAAGACAAGTTTGAGCCAACATCCGTCAGAAAAAATCCATGGATTTTGTTGTCAGAATGTCCGATCGTGTGTACAGGGCATTAGAGTGGACTTTATATATGTCCATATTGGGGATGTTTCCTTTCACTTACTGCCAGGTCACATTCTACACAGTTTGTAGTTTAAATAGAAGTTTTTGTTTTTTTCAAAATCATACTTACCTTACCTAAGTGGATACACTGCCACCTATTGACTGCTACTTCATGCTTTAACATAGTGTTTTTTAAAATTGTGACACAACAATCTTTTGTGAGTGCTTGAGTATGTGCCTTAGGTCAATTTTTTTATGTTTCGGTTACCTAGGTGGATGCAGCATTGGTTTGAGTCTGAGAACTGAGCAGTCAAACACCACTGATCGCTCGGTTCTCAGAGCTCTGTGAGCAGAGAGCTGGTGACTGTCTGCTTTGCCCCCCCGCCACGCTCACTGGAGCGCTGGCTGTGGGGAGGGAGGGCGGGAGGGACTGGCTCAGGCTCTCATGGGCTCGCTGAGAGGCTGAGCCAGGTGCTGGTCCAGGGTTGTGGGCAAATCCCGACTTTATTGTCGCGATCTTGCCTCAGTCTGGACCGGCTCTGTGATGTCAGGTGACAGCAGGCTTCAGCCTGATGTCTGCTGAAAACGGGTCACAAAAACGAACTACACTCCTGTGATCGATAGGAGAAGTACCCCCCCCCGTCCAGTACCAGGCACTTTGGGTCTGGTATGAATATTAAGGGGAACCCTGAACCAAAATTAAAAAAATAATTGCGAGTGCGCATGCACGAGAACTTCGTGATGGTCACTTGAGCCTGGAGCTCTGAATCACTCCGGACCCATGAGCCACACAGCCAGCACCATACCCCCCGGGACGACCGCCAACGACCTGCCCTCCTCCAGGAGACCCCCGGGAGTACCCCTGGATGTCCGGTCCCCCAGTAAGACGGGATCTCGGGCCGCTATTTGACAAGGCAGGGGAGGACAGGTGTACCAAGATGGCCACCACCACAGCTGCATCCCAGCCACATGTGGCCTACGCTGAGAGGACACAGGAGCTCAGGCAAGTCTTGGCCCCTGCGACTCTCACCTACTCTCAGGTGGCCCAAGGCAGTCCACAACCACCTCAGGCTCCTTCTCCAGCGTCCACAGAATCCCTCTTGGGCACACGATGGAGGAATACGCTATGTCCCCGGTCTGGCCTTCTCTGCCCCTCTTCCATGCTACCCCTTCCCCAGGCTTGCCAGACTACGACCCCGCCACACTGCAAGCAGACCTCTTCTTTAAACTTTCAGACCTTCTAGAGAGGGGACTGGCAAACACTGCAGCCCAAATAACAAGTAACATCAAATCTAACCTTGGATCCAGAATGGAAGCCATAGAAAATAAACTAGATATTACAGTATCCAGAACCAATCAGAAGGCAACGCATATACAGGTTCTACAGGACCAGCTGGACACCGCCCTTTCCAGGATTGATGACCTTGGGAATAGGTACAGAAGGTATAACTTCAGAATCCGTGGCCTACCAGAAACCATTACAGATATCCCCCTCACTGTGCAGGACATTATCACCGAGCCGATTCCTAACAATGCCTGGAGTTGGACAGGGCACACAGGGCCCTCAGACCCCCCAGAAAAGATGGCTCCCTGAGAGATGTCATCGTTAAACCTCACTTTTACGCTATAAAGGAGGAGGTCATGAGACAATCACGCACAAAGTCGAAACTGCAGTACCAGGGGCATTAGATACAAAATTTTGCAGATCTCTCCACCTCCACTATCCAAAAAAAGAGAACTTTCAAACCACTTCTTACAGTCCTCACCCAACTGGACATTAGGTACCACTGGGCCTTTCCTTTTGCAGTGAAATTCTCAATCCAGGGTAAAGCACACTCCTTCTCAAGCTTATTGGATGGCGAGAAACTCTTTCTAAACCTCAAACTAATTTAGCAGGAAGCGCCCATGGACTTCTCCATGGCTTCAGCTGGATCCTCCAAGCGACCCCCCCCCCCCAGCAAGCCCAGTCTTTCCTCTCTGGAACAAAGAAAGGATCAAGAAATACAAAGATGGAAGCCCTCCATAAGATGAGATACAGAGTCTAACAACACACTGCCCTCAATAGGGCACTCTTTAGCGGGACAGCAGTCCCTTCTGTTGGTGGAGCTATTCGCTCCAAACCTAAGTTACCACATTGTTGACGCCCAGTTGACTAACTTCCAAGTTCTTAAGCAGCCCTTGTTTACAAGCCACCTGAAGGTCTAGGCAGAGAGACTTTCATAACCGCTCACTTAGAGACTTAGGGTCTTACTAGGTTTTTTCCCACAGGGACTCGGAATATGACAGGATTTGTGCCCCACTTTGCGGGGGCCCCTCCCTCCTTACTGAACAGTCACTGGGAGCAGAGAAACCATGGATCACTCTAACCAAGGGAACCACGGCGAGACCAAGTTCGGGGGTCCCCACCGACCAAACACAGAGCCTCGAACTTGAGCTCACCCCCCCTCCTATCCTCAGGGATTCTTGCTTTCCCCCCACCACTTGTGGGGAGAGAGGGAAGCCTGAAGGAAGCCCTCATAAAAGCTTTTAAGAGTACAATGTCAGTATTATAGTTCACCGATATTGCTTAAGATAAGTTTCTATTAGCTGTGTTTATCAACTGTTTTAGTTACACGTAGATGCAAGGGTTCGGGGTGATCCCCTTGCGCCTCCACCCATCCCTTAGAAGCAGGTTTTTGTTTCTGCGGAATGGGTTGTCCGCCCGCCTTTTGAGGCAGCTGATGTTCACTGGTAGGTGTTTGGTGGAAGTATTCCCCGCCAGTCACCATTGGTCTTCTAAAAAGATGCCTTATTATGTTTTGTTCCCTCCTCCCCCTGCTCCTTTTTCTGACCCTCTCTTTTTCTCAAGCCAATTAACAGGTGAAGTTCTATCTCAGGTCCCAGTCTAACACTGTTTCTCACCACACATTCAACTCGTTCCTAAAAGGCAGAAGACGGCAAAGGGTAAGTGACAGTGGACTCAGTAGCTTTTCACCCCTCTGTTCTCATGGCTGATACAAACCAAACAGGTGCGGACCTCAGGGTAGCTTTGCACAACGTCCAGGGATTAAATTCCCCCAGGAAACAGAGAATAGCATTTGATCACTACCGATCCCTAAAATTAGACAAAGTGTTGCTACAAGAGACACACTTTCCGATTCAATACAGCCCCAAATTCCTCCATCCACACTACCCATCGTTTTATCTCGCAAACGCGGCTAACAAAACAAAAGGGCTAGCAATACTTTTTTCAAAGACCAGCAAATTTTCCCACATCTCAGACTACAGAGACCTGGAGTGTAGGTTTATTCTCGTTAAGGGTATTGAAGGAATACTTTATTCTATAATCTCCTACTACACCCCTAATAAGGGACAAGTTACATTTTTCCAAACCATCCTCACAACCCTGAACCCCCTCCTGGAGGGCAAGGTCAACTTTGGGGGGGGACTCCAATGTTGCTTTTGATCAGGGACTTGATAAGACAAAACCCCTCAAGGTCCAACTGACACGTCCCACGAAGGCGAGCCTTAGCCTTAGCCAAAACCCTCCACTCCCACGTCCTAGTAGACATTTGGAGGGAGCTGAACCCTAAGAAAAGAGACTACATGCTCCACTCCTCCCCCCACCAGTCCTCTGCCAGGATCGATCATATTTTGATACACCCCAACCACATACTCTCAAGGAATAAGGGGACCATTATAGACGCGGCCTGGTCGGACCACTCATTGGTCCTCCTCTTCCTGCGAAATACCCTCACCAGGACGCAGGGATTACACTGGCGACTTATTGAATCGCTCCTTAGCGACCCTATCAAAGCCAAGGAAATTACTGACTCCCTTAAGGAATATTTCCGTCTGAATGACGTTGATAATATTTCCCCCAAAATTCTTTGGGCAGCCCACAAAGTTACCATCAGGGGTACAATAATCTGTCTAGTGACTCAGATCAAAAAAGAGCGACAGATTGACACTTACAACTTGGAAAAAAGTTTGCGGCTTTAAAAACCGAACACAAGAAATTACCCTCTAAGGCCTTAGCGGACCAATTAGACACTACCAGACTGGAGCTCAACTTGGCACTAACAGCGAAAGCGGAGAAACACATCCGCTGGAGTGGAGCAAAATTTTATTCACAAAAAGATAAAATAGGCCCTATGTTAGCCTCCAAGCTCTCTCCTAAATACCGCACACATGCCCTCCCCAAACTCAGAGTAGCTGGACAACCTCCAACAGCCAACCCAAATAAAATTCTGGATGCCTTTCACGATTTCTATGCTAAGCTTTACAGTAAGCCCCCCACAGACAAGGGCCCACTGACATCCAGTTTAATTCGGGACCTCCCGATACCCTCCCTATCCCAGGAAAATAAAGAACTTATGGAAGCAGCCTTCTCGGTTGAAGAGATAACGGAGGTCATCAAAGGCCTTAGGAAGGGTTCAGCTCCGGGGCCTGATGGACGCTCCGTACCTCACTATAAGGTGTTTGTGGACATTTCCTACCCTTATATGGTGAAATTTTTCAATGCCAAAACCCCGGGGTCCCCCTTAGATCCTCAACTTAATACTGCCTATATAACTGTGATCCCCAAACCAAACAAAAATCAGGAAGAAGTTGAAATCTATAGACCCATCTCCCTCATAAATAACGATCTAAAGATACTGACAAAAATCCTCGCAAACCGACTCGCCACCTTTATTAACCGCTATGTCCACAAGGACCAAGTAGGATTTATTCCGGGTAGACAGGGGCCAGACCAAATCAGAAGGGCTGTTGACATTGTCTCCCTTCTACAGACCAACTGAGACAAAGGGCCCAAACAAAAGGGGATGCTCTTATCCCTCGATCTACATAAGGCCTTCAACTCGATCGAATGGCCTTACCTCTTCACCCTCATGGAACAGTGGGGGTTCGTCCGACGCTTCATGGGGGCTCTCCACTCCCTATACTCCATCCCGAAAGCAATGATTCGCCTACAAAGTCACTATTCAAAAACCCTCAGTATTGATAGAGGCACTAGACAGGGCTGCCCTCTCTACCCTTAATCTTTGCTATCGCAATTGAACTGCCATATGCTCTAACCCCAATATCCAGGGAGTGACCTGCGGGACTCAAATCCAAAAATGTGGACTGTTCGCAGATGATATGCTGCTCTTTATTATCTCGCCAATCACCTCCCTCCCAAATCTATGCAAACTCCTGAAAGATTTTACACCGGTCTCGGGCCTACCGGTTAATTATACCAAGTCCTACGCACTCAACATATCCCTCAAGTAGGACACAGTAGCGTCACTACAAATCGCCTTTGAATTCAAGTGGAGTGATTCCTCCATAGATTACTTAGGGATTAAACTCACAGCTAAAATAGAACATCTCTACTCAGCAAACTTCCCTCCCACATACCACAAACTTAAAGCTGACCTGGGCAAGAGGGGAACTTTCCTGGTTAGGGAGAATACATTCTACAAAAATGACACTCCTCCTATCTCTTAAGGGCCCTCCCGATAAACATAAGGAGAGATCATTTTAAATCTTATCAAAGAAAAGTCAACAAATTTATCTGGGGAGGGGCAGGACACAGACTTCCTCAAAAACCCTATTTCTGACTATTTCGCTTGTTATGGTACTTCCAAGAAGCAAGACTAGCACAGCTTTCTACGGTGTACTCCAGACTTGAAAAACCTGACTGGATACAAATAGAGAGGCAGGCGGCTCCTACCTTCACCTTAGACTTTCTACTATGGGTCCCCTCCAAAGACCGACCCCCAGTACTCTCTCTGATCCTCTCGCAATCACTGACTCTCTGGGATAAGATAAGATCTGAGCCCTCGCTGATCTCGGGAAGCTGACCCCTAGCCCACATCTTTAACAACCTCGGACTTCATCCCTGGCTCAGATGCAAATTTTGCATTGATACTGTACATGTCCCCTGGGGCAGGACCCAGGTCCCCAAACACTTTTTATGACAATAACTTGCATATAAGCTTTTAAAATGAGCACTTTTGATTTTTCATGTTAGTGTCCCATAGATTTTAATGGTGTTCCGGTGGCTTTCGAATTTGCCACGAACACCACCTGTTGTTCACTGTTCGGCGAACAGGCGAACACCCGATGTTCGAGTTGAACTTACAATCGACTTGAACATCGGGCTCATCCCTATCCTCCAGACCCTTTATTAGCTTTGTTGCCCTTCTTTGTACCTGCTCCATTTCCAGTAAATCCTTCCTGAGGACTGGTACCCAGAACTGGACAGCATACTCTAGGTGCGGCCAGGCCAGAGTCTTGTAGAGCGGGAGAATTATTGTTTTATCTCTGGAGTTGATCCCCTTTTTAATGCCTGCCAATATTCTGTTTGCTTTGTTAGCAGCAGCTGGGCATTGTATGCCATTGCTCAGCCTATCATCTACTAGGACCCCCAGGTCCTTTTCCATCCTAGATTCCCTCAGAGGTTCACCCCCCCAGTGTATAGATTGCATTTATATTTTTGCTACCCAAATGCATTATTTTACATCTTTCTACATTAAACCTCATGTGCGATGTAGTTGCCCACCCCATTAAGTTGTTCAGATCTTTTTGCAAGGTTTCCACATCCTGCAGAGAAGTTATTGCCCTGCTTAGCTTAGTATCGTCCGCAAATGCAGAGATTGAACTGTTTACCCCATTCTCCAGGTTGTTTATGAACAAATTAAATAGGATTGTCCCAGCACAGAATCCTGGGAGACCCCACTACCCACCTTTCAGCGCTGTCGCACTTTGAATGACAATTGCGCTGTCATGCAAAACTATACTCAAATGATATTTTTATCATTTTTTTTTCACACAAATAGAGCTTTCTTTTGGTGGCATTTAATCACCACTGGGTTTTTAAATTTTTGCTACACAAACGAAAAAAGAAATAAAATTTGAAAAAAAAAAAAACATTTTTCATAGTTTGTTATAAAATTGAGCAAACAGGTAATTTTTCTCCTTCAATGATGTGCACTGATGAGGCTGCACTGATGGGCACTGATGAGGCAGCGCTGATGGGCACTGATAGGTGGCACTGATGGGCACTAATAGGTGGCATTGGTGGGCATGGATGAGGAGGTACTGATGGGCATTGATGGGTGGCACTGATAAGCGTCACTGATAGGTGGCACTGATGGACACTGGTAGGCAGCACTGATAGGTGACACTGATGAGAAGGCACTGAATTGTAGCACTGATTGGCAGCACTGGTGGGCACTGTATGGCAGCAATAGTGGGCACTGCTGGGACTGCACTGATAATCAGGACACTGATAATCAGTGCCCTGATTATCAGGGTCGATGTCCCTTTAACAAAAGCCGGTTATCGGCCCTCTCCTTCTTTCCTCACGTTATCAGCATGAGTAAACATAAGCTGATTACCGGCTTGCGTTGACATCTGTGATCAGCTGTCAATCAGTTGATCACGTGGTAAAGGGCCACTGTGATTGGCCCTTTACCCTGATTTGTGATCAGCTCAGTGTGAAGGACTCAGCGCTCACAGATTGCACCGCCCACGTGCCGCAGGGGGCGCACAGGAAGTGCGATCACAGGAGGATGTCAATAAACGCCCTCCCGGCAAAGTAAGCCCATGCTGTAGCCGTCATTTGGCTATAGGGCGGGCGGGAAGGGGTTAAAGTAGTTGTGAACATATAATGCTATAGACACTTTCTAATACAATTATAAATATACAGGCACCACAACTGTTTTTGCTTAGTTTAAAAAAAAATGGTCTTACCTTTTTAACAAGGTTAAAAAGTTCTGTTATGTGACCATGCATCTCTTCTTCCTGATAGTGGGGGGTGGGGTTACAGGACATTGTTCAGACACACTGTGTGCCTGTATTCCTATAATCTTTTTAGTCATAGGCAAGATGTAGGCTGTGCTTGAACAGAGGTATGTTAAAGAGGCAAGCTGTGATTGGGAGGGGAGGTGTGCCAGGGACAGGCTGTAATTGGTCAGGGGTGTGGTAGCTGAACAGACTACCCAATACAGGCATACTGTGTATCTGCACAGTGTTCTGTACCCCTGAATGGCCAGCCAAAGGATGAAAACTGACCACACTAACACAGATCAGCTTCAGTAATTTGTGTGGTCAGTTTAGAACAAGGTAGAAAAGTGACTGGCAGAATCAACCAGATACTTCGGATTGAAGAAAATGATAAAAATGATACAGACTATGATTTATAAGATAAACATATGTGAACACACACATAGAAAAAAAAATAATTTAGGGTATCATACACAGAGTCATTTTTGGGGGAAGGGGGTGGGGCGATCTTTTGGTGTTTTTTTTTAAATATTTTCTAAAGAAGTAAAAACTGATTTTCTTTCTATAAAGGATTGTGCTGTACATTCTGTAAAATTTGTTTGGTGTTATAGAAATATGTTGAGTGGCTATCTCTGCTAATTTTGAACTGTAAGTTTGATAAATGTATCTCATTAGGTGGAGTAGCAAGATAATGAACTACTAATAGTAATAATTATCTTGTTTTTGAAGCTGTGATAGTACAACCTATATGATAATGTGTTTTGTCCAGTAAGAGAAGATGGGTTTTGCTGATGTTTTCTGTTTTCAGTTTTCAACAGTTAAATACATTTGTTTATGTCTGACTAGGCACAGAGGAGTAATTATCATAAGGCAGTTCTGTGAAGTTCTGACACCCCATTCCATGCCTGTATGCATGCAGTTCCACATGGGTCTACGGTTTTATGAATATTTTTAGGATAAGTCTATGTTTTACTTATTTAACTAAAACTGATATTTCTTTTTTAGTTACTTTATACACCAGTGCCTTAAAATCCAAGTCTACTCTATTTATTTGTTTAAATAGATAGCCCTTCCATTATAAGAATTAAAATCTGGATGCATTAACCATATTTTTATGTGGAACTCACATATCGCCCCCTAGGGGCCATTGGGGAATAAAAACTTTCCAGGGTGAAACCCACTAATCACGTAGAACCCCACACACTTACAAAGGACCACATTCCTTCTTCAGCTGGTGCCTAGGTCTGTTCCTAGCTGCCTTGACAAAGGACTTCATAGAATTTTGAGAAAGTAATACTGAGTAATTATAAAGCCAACTAAAGTAATTATAATTTGTTACTCTTTTATTATATATATATGTTTTGTTTGGCTCATATAGATGTGGGTTTATCCCATGGGCCGGCAGTCATAACTTTCCTGGAGACTTTCTTTGAGTTTTGTCATAATTGTTTTCTTTCATACTCAACTTTGATTATCCAAGGTATGAAGTGTACTTGAGGTTACATATTATATACTATATGTTTGTTCCTCTTTCTGTGATTTGTGTTCTCACTGGAGATAGTTAATTATTTTAATGTTTTGTAAATGTCATTATACATAAACATGTTGTTGATTTATTTTCTATTTTTGCTAGTATTTTTCTTTAGAATCAGAGCTGTGTATATTAAGGTGATTGTAAAGTCTCATTTTTTTCCTATAAAAATAACAAACATGTTATACTTACCTCCTCTGTTGCAGTGGATTTGCACAGAGCAGCTCGGATCCTCCTTTTCTCGGGTCCCTCTTCTGTGATCCTGGCCCCTTCCTCCTGTCGAATGCCCCCACAGCAAGCAGCTTGCTATGAGACACTCGAGCTGAGTCACAGTTCCCTGTATCCATTCAGACATGGAGCCATGCCCCCCCTCTCTTCCCTGATTGGCCAGCAGACTTTGATTGATAGCAGCGAGAGCCAATGGCACCACTGCTGTGTCTCAGCCAATCAGGAAGGAGAATCTCGGATGGCCAAGGGTCCCGTGAACATCGCTGGACAGAGAAGGACCTCAGGTAAGTATTAGGGGGGCTGAGGGGGGCTGCTGCACATAGAAGGCTTTTTATCTTAATGCATACAATGCATTAAGATAAAAAAAACCTTCTGTCTTTACAACCCCTTTAAATGATTCAGGTGATATATGTGGTTCTGATGAAGCGGGCATTCTTGCAAAATGCGTAGACCAGCAAATTTATTGGTTTATAAATCAGCGGAATTAAAATTTCATACCAGCGTGTTTGCTATGTTCTGTACTGTGTGGTATAATGGTTAATATACAGTATGCTTTTAACATGTGTATGAATAAAATTCGATTTTTTTTTTTTTTTACAAGTAACTAGCCTTGTTTGAAATTGGTTCCCTAAGGTATATTTAAAGTCCCTGAATTGTTTTTTGTTTTTAGGCGCTTGGATTTATTTTCAATTAGTGTTTTTTGTATTTGTAATTTTCCCTCTTTTGATGTGTGTTTTGTACTATCAACGTAATATTTATTTATTTATTTTTGCTTTTTTTTTCCCACTTTCTGTGAAAAAAGCATAAACTAATTACACTTATGAGGGTTAATTTTGTGGCACAAGAACAGGTTCAGATCCAGGGTAATTGAGCTTCTGTAACTTTTAGGAGCCATTTAAAGCCCACCGTACACTTAGGCTCCATTCACATATATGCAAATTGAAAGAGTTTTGAACCGCATCCGATACGCATGTGAACCAAACCGGTTTTCTACAGAGCCAGTTCATATATATATGATGCAGCGGCAGTGCAAATTTTCTGTAAATTTAAAGAGGGAGTTCACCTAAAAAAAAATTATTAAAAGCCAACAGCTACATTGCAGCTGCTGATATTTAATAAATGGACACTTACCTGTCCTGGAGTCCAGCGATGTCGGCAGCCAAAGCCAATCAATCGCTCGGCTCTCGGCTGCTGCTGCCGCCATTCTCTGTAAGGTAATCAGGAAGTGAAGCGTAGTGGCTTCACTTCCCGGTTCCCTTTTGCACATGCGCAAGTCCTAAGTGGTCCCCGCTATCTCCTGGGACCTGTGTGTTTGCCAGGAGACAGCGGGGGGGGGGGTGCAGGAAGGGGTGTGACTTACACGGGAGTCTATTCCAGGAAGTGGGTGCAAATACCTGTAGTAGACAGGTATCTGCACCCCCCTCCCCCCTGAAAGGTGCCAATTGTGGCACCAGAGGGGGGGAGGAATCAGATGAGTGAAAGTTCCACTTTTGGGTGAACTCCGCTTTAAAAGTAATGTGTATTTTCTGAGCACTGTGGTGTAATTCAGATGCAAATTCTAGGCTGCGAATTGTACATCTCATCGGCTTTGAACACAAAAAAAACCCATCGGGGTCTCCCCCAATTCATAAAAGGCACTTTCGGGTCTGGTAGGATTTTGAGGGGAATCCCCAATGCCAAAATTGAAAAAAAATGGCTTGGGGTCCCTGCCAAAATCTATACCAGACCCTTATCTGAGTATGCAGCCTGGCAGGCCAGGAAAGGGGGGGGCGAGTGAGTTCCCCCCCACCCGAACCATACTAAGCCACATGCCCTTAACATGGAGGGGTGCGTTGGGGTAGGGGGGCTCTGCCCACCCCAAAGCACCTTGTCATGTTGATGGGGAAAAAGGCCTCTTTCCCACAACCCTGGCCATTGGTTGTGGGGGTCTGTGGGCAGGGGGCTCCCAGATCCCAGCACCCCATGTGAATGAGTAAGGGGTACAATCGACAAGCTTGAGGAACGAGGAAGTCCTCCATCCATGATGACACCTCGGTGGAACTTCGCAGAAGACGCGGTCCCATTCGAAAGCCTTCCTGTATCCTCGAGTACAGTAAATTCATGGGGGGGGTGGATTTAAATGATCAAATGTTGCAGCCCTGTTTATCAACATGAAAATCCCTGTTCTGGTATAAAAAAGTTGCAGTTTACTTTTTTCATTTGGCCATGTATAATTCTGTCATCATTTATCAAAAATCGACGGAAACACCCAACACCTTCCTAAAGTTTATTGAAGACATTGTCACTGCCCTGATATATCAACAAGCATCCCCCCCAGAAAGCATTCGCTCTGATTGTGTCTGCAGACTACATGAGCGCCATCTTCCTGACCATATTCCATCATCAGGATCCGGAAGACGATGCCAAAAAAAATGTCGGGTGTGCACCAAAAGAGGAGTAAGGAAAGACACTAGTTTCCATTGTCCTCAATGTCCCTCCCAACCTGGCCTTTGCATCAGAGAATGCTTCAGACACAATCACACTCTTTTAAACTATTAGCCCATATTTCCCCAATTTCAATTTCTGTCTTGAATATTTCCCTGATGCCTCAACCAACCATATCATTGCCTTCCATGTGAACCGACCCTCGACTACGCCTCCTGCCATCTGCATTGTTTATCCACCATGTTTCTGCCTTTCACGTGAACTGACCCTGGACTATTGACTATGCCTCTGCCTACCATCTATTTCTGCCTTTTACCTGCACTGACCTCGGCCTGTTGACCATGTTTTTGCCTGCCCCTTGGACTGATCTTTCACCCTGCTACAGGGTTCTAGGAGCACATGCTCTCACATATGTGAGGGGCTCCAGAATAGTGTTCTGAGTTGAGAAAAACAGTTTTTGGTTTTCTGTGTTCCCAGAACAGGGTCTGGCTTCAAAGAGATTTGGGTGGGAAAAGCCTCTACCCCTGTCCCCATTCTTTCCTGACCAATGCCCTAAGCTTGATGGTCCTGCCTTCTCCCTGGACAAATACTTTGGCTGTGCTGATCATATCTCTGCCTGTACTAACTATGGACAGTATTCCTGCCTGCTGCCTGCTGTCTGTTTTGCTGTCGCTGTCCACGTTCCTGCCTACTGCCTGGACTGATGCTCTCCTCTGTGGACCACTGCACTACTAAAACCACAGGTAATCTTTTCTTTACCCTTTGCTCAGCAGAATGTATTTTGGTTTGTAATTGGTATGTACAGTACATGCTATGTGTTAGAAATATGAAGGGCCTTCAACAATGTGATAGGTTGGCAGGAATTTATGTGTGTAATTTATGCTCTTAGAATGCCTGACGGTGCTACTTGGATGTTGGGCCTCTGTATGTGGCCAGGCTATGTAAAAGTCTCACACATGTAGTATCGCCATAGTCATTTGGAGTAGCAGAATGTATTTTGTGGTGTCATTTTTGCTATGTACATGCTGTGTGTTGGAAATATCTTGGATAACTTTGTGTAAAAAAAAAATGCTTTTTCATTTTTCCCCCACATTTTCCAAAAACTTCTGGGAAAAAATGAACAGTTCAAAAGACTCATTATGCCTCATAGATTATACATTGGGGTGTTAGCTTTCCATTTTGTGGGCATTTCCATTGTCCTGGTGCTCCAGGGACTTCAAAATAGGGTGACAACATTTCCAAACTGCCATTCAGGGACACCCCCCTGCCCCCCTTCCCAAAAAAAGATGGGGGAGTTGGGGGAATGTAGTCTTGGGGTTGACAGGGAATTGAGCGGCAGGGGTGATTTGTCGGGTGAATGGCTGGTGTTGTACTACATTGTAATATATAATGAAATTGTTCAACTCACCATAATGCAGAATCAGTGGGGACCCTGAGCTTGTCACTTTCCACCTGATGCAGTGTGCCACTTGCCACAGTTGCCTGCCAGTAGATGCAGCTTGTTACTTGCCACCAGATGCAGCATGTCACTTGCCACCAGATGCAGTGTGACACTTGCCACCATTGCCTGCCACTAGATGCAGTTTGTTACTTGCCACTGTTGCCTGCCCCCAGATGCAGCTTGTCACTTGCCACCATTGCCTGCCGCCAGATGCAGCGTGTCACTTGCCACCAGATGCAGTGTGCCAATTGTAACCCATTGCCTGCCACCAGATGCAGTGTTTCACTTGCCATTGCCTGATGCCAGATGCAGTGTGCCACTTTCCACCTACACCCAGCCACCAGATGCAGTGTGCAACTTTTCACCCGTAGCCTGCCACCAGATACAGTGTGCCACTTGTCACCTATAGCCTGCCACCAGTCTGCTACACCAGCGCCCCAGGAAAGTGAACGCCCCTCCTGCCGCTGGCTCCTGATGTTACTTCTCCCCTGCGGGGGCCGGGGGGGTGTCACATATTCAGCTCTGAGGGGTTCATGCTAGGACCTGTAGTCCTTCACTTTTGGGGGGGTCACATCCCTCAAAAGTGAAGGACTACAAGTCCCAGCATGAACCCCTGATATCTAAGGATGTGACCCCCCCAAATTGAAGGACTGCAGGTCCCAGCATGGACCCTAGATAATTAAGGGTGTGACCCCATAGATTTCAAATGCTAATGCTGGGACCTGTAGTTCTTCACTGATTGGGGGGGCATCGCATCTTCAGTTCTGAGGGGTTCATGCTGGGACCTGTAGTCCTTCACTTTTGGGGGGTTACATCCCAGCATGAACCCTGTCCTGATATCTAAGGATGTGTCCTCCTTCCATCCCTCTGAGGGTGTCATATCATCTGTCAGTGTCCTCTCCTCTTCTACAGACCCCTTATCTGCCTACCATCATATTATCAGTGCTAGCTCCAGGCTGACACACACTGGGAGCTTCTGTGAAGTGCTGACAGTTCAGCACAGAATGCTGGCTGCTGGGGGAGAGCTGACTGAGGATTTTAACCCCGATCTGTCCATGGTGAGTGCTTTGGATTCACTTGCCTTTCTACAAAACTCATCTCTCCTTCGTGCACTTCTGCATGCTGCTGGCTGAATGATGCAGGAAGGAGGTGGGTGGAGCTAATCAGTAGGCATGGAGGAGGAAGTTAAATGTTCCCGCTGTGAATGCTGGGGCTCTGTCTCTCTCCTCCTCATGATGTCACTGGTTGCTAGATGCGAAGTGGGCAGTGGCTAGCAACCATTTGGGCATTGAGCCAGCGGCTCATGTAAAAGGGGTTTCATCAGCCAGGGGTCCACCACAGGCTGTCAGTGAGTGACAGCAGCGATGTGTGGGATATTTTAGAGGGCATCAGAACGGTCCAGGGCCAGGGGGCAATTCCGGGACAATACAGTGTCCCGGAGGGTGCCTGGGACCCGGGACAGACCTGCTAATTGCAGGATTGTCCCGGGCAATCCGGAACATGTGGGCACCCTACTTCATAAGTGTGATAGGTTGTCATAAAATTATATGTGTAATTCATGCTCCTAGAACGCCTGATGGTGCTACTTGGTTTTTGGGCCTCTGTATGTGGCCAGGCTATGTAAAAGTCTCAAACATGTGGTATCGCCATATTCCGGTGGAGTAGCAGAATGTATTTTGGGGTGTCATTTTTGCTATGTACATGCTGTGTGTTGGAAATATCTTATAAATGGACAACTTTGTGTAAAAAAAAGCGTTTTCATTTTTTTCCCACATTTTCCAAAAACTTCAAAAGTGTTATAGGTTGTCAGGAAATTATATGTGTAATTTATGCTTCTAGAATGCCTGACGGTGCTACTTGGATGTTGGGCCTCTGTATGTGGCCAGGCTATGTAAAAGTCTTACACATGTAGTATCGCTATACTTAGGGGGAGTAGCAGAATGTATTTTGGGGTGTCATTGCAAGTATGCATGTTCTGTGTGAGAGAAATAACTTACTATTATGACAACTTTGTGTAAAAAAAAATGCTTTTTCATTTTTTTCCCACATTTTCCAAAAACTTCTGGAAAAAAATGAACTGTTCAAAAGACTCATTATGCCTCATAGATTATACATTGGGGTGTTAGCTTTCCAAAATGGGGTCATTTTGTGGGCGTTTCCATTGATCTGGTGCTCCAGGGCCTTCAGAAATGTGATAGGTTGTCATCAAATGAGATGTGTAATGTATGCTCGTAGAACGCCTTGAGGTGCTACTTGGATGTTGGACCTCTGTATGTGGACAGCTGCATAAAAGTCTCACACATGTAGTATTGCTATACTCAGGAGGAGTAGCGGAATGTATTTTGGGGTGTCATTACAAGTATGCATGTGCTGTGTGAGAGAAATAACTTGTTATTATGATAATTTTGTGTAAAAAAAAAATCTTACTTTCCCAAGAATTGTGGGAAAAAATTACAACTTCAAAAAACTCACCATGCCTCTTACTGAATACCTTGGAATGTCTGCTTTCCAAAAAGGGGTCATTTGGGGGTATTTGTACTTTCCTGGCTTGTTAGGGTCTCAAGAAATAACATAGGCCTTCAGTACATCAGGTGTGATCAGATGTGATCAATTTTCAATAATTTGCACCATAGCTTATAGCCTCTATCTTTCACAGAGACCAAATAATATACACTAATTTGGGTTATTTTTACTAAAGACATGTAGCAGTATACATTTTGGCCCAAATTTTCTCTTTTTTCGCTTATATTGCAAAAAATAAAAAACCCAGCGGTGATTAAATACCACCAAAAGAAAGCTCTGTTTGTGAGAAAAAAAAGGTAAAAATTTAGTTTGGGTACAGTGTAGCATGACTGAGTAATTGTCATTCAAAATGTGAGAGTGCTGAAAGCTAAAAATTGGTCTGGGCAGGAAGGGTGTATAAATGTCATGTATTGAAGTGATTAACAACCAGCTATTGTTAAAGACACCAGTGGCCACTGGCTTCAAAAATTCACATCTGTACCGTAACGGAATCACAGCTGAACCCACAGAACTGTTGCTTTGGAAATTCGCTGTGAAAACGGAGGGAAAATTCGCAGCAGACGTGCATCTAACGACTTATTATTTTTTGTATTTTTGGACAGAGTAGTGAAAGGTTAAAACCCATTTCAGGTTTTTACTGCTGTCTGTGTTCCTCAAGGGGTGATTCACTCTCTTTCTTTGATCTGGTGAACATACCAGGACTGAAAGTGAGGCAAAATCTGAAAATTTTAGTTTTCATCACATCAGGAATAGCAATTAATTCTTTCAATAGGGACACCTGTTTGGCTGACACATGTCTCATGCCGCGTACACACGATGGGAATTTTGGGCGGAAAAAGCTATGATGGTTTTTCCGATGGGATTCCGCTCAAGCTTGTCTTGCGTACACACGGTCACACCAAATTCCGATTGTCAAGAGCGCGGTGACATACAACACGTACGACGGGACTATAAAAAGGAAGTTCAAAACCCACTTTGGGCTCCTTCTGCTGATCATGTGTTTATCTCATGTTAGTAGAAGTTTGGTGAGAGACGATTCGCGCTTTTCAGACTCGTGCTTTTTCAGATCGTTTTACTGCTGTTTGTGCTTGTGGGTTTGTATCTGTTTTTCAGTGCGTGTAGTCAGTTCATATCTGTTTTTCAGTGTGTTCTTGTCCGCTTGTTACTGATTTTCAGCTCACTCTTCACAGGCCTTGCTGTTCTTCAGTGCGTTCTGTTTAGTTCGTTCTGACCAGTCGACCATTTTGAAGCCATGTTGCGGTTACGTACTCGTCGTAGAGTTCGTGCTGTGCAGGAGCTTGGTGTTGGTATTCTTACTTTGACCCAAGCCCAGTCCATGAACAGGGTGGGGAGGAGTTCATGGACCAAGAATTGGTTACGCCAGCGTTACAATTCTCTCATATGCCTTTGCTGCGGGAGATCCAGGAGAATAACCCTGATGATTTCAGGAATTTTCTCTGGATGACGGACCCCGTTTTTCACCGTTTGTTGGCTTTGCTCACCCCTTATATTACAAATCAGAACACCTGCATGTGGCAAGCCATCACTCCTGAGCAGAGGCTAGTCGCCACGTTGCGGTACTTGGCGAGAAGTCTACAGGACCTCAAGTTCTCTACAGGCATCTCCCCCAGGCTCTGGGGATCATTATTCCAGAGACCTGTTCTGCCATCTTTCGGGTCCTGCAGAAGGACTATATTAGGGTAAGTTTTCTCCTTTAACATCACATCATATGTATTTAATGTTTGCTAATGTATTGTATTTCTTTCATCATTCCATAATTACCCTGATTGTAATATGCTGTGAATGTCCTCATTATCCTCATGCATGTTGTAAACTTTTAAAGCTCTTTTTTGTCCTTCATGCATATTTGCCTTCGCTAACCTCCCCAGCATGCTATCCTGGGCCCATATACACCTAGCCTAGTCACTTAATGTATTTTGTCAGCTCCATTGTAGTGCTTTACCCTAAACACCCCCTAAAATGTGTCCAAATGTTATTGTTGTCCTTAAATTCAGACAGAGTGCCAGAGGCTTTTTGTTGGCTCCCAAACTCATTTAGAAGCCCCCCCTTTTTACAATGGGCCATCAGAGGGGGTGAGGAATCTGATAAGTGGACTTTATATTTTATATTTTTGATAAGTGTCAAAAATATAAATCTGATAATCTGATAAGTGGACTTTATATTTTTGTCTTTAAATACTCCTTAAAATAAATATTATACGGATGTTGGCCAAGAATGTTTGAGTCTAATCTGCTTGCAATGTTTATGTGCAAAATTAAAATTTTTTTTTTTTGGTTTGACTCCACAGTTTCCTTCAATGCCACAGGAATGGCAGACTGTGGCCTCCCATTTTGCTCATTGTTGGGACTTTCCCAACTGCGGAGGGGCAAAACACGTCCACATCATCCCACCACCCCATTCGGGGTCATACTATTTTAACTATATGGGGTTTCATAGTATCGTGTTGATGGCGGTGGTGTCGGCAACATATGAGTTTCTCTATGTGGACGTGAGGAAGAATGGCCGGATGTCGGATGGTGGAGTCTTTGCCCAGACCGAGTTCTACGGACGTCTCCAGAGTGGTGGCTTGGGATTGCCACCTGCTGAAGAGAACGTGGAAGGACTCCCCTTTGTTTTTATCGCTGATGAAGCATTTGGTCTGGGTGATCACATGATGAGGCCATTCTCCCAGAGGACCCTCACCACAGAGGAGAGGGTTTTTAATTACCGGCTGGCCAGAGGGATAATGGCCAGCCGGTTCCGCTTATTTCTAACAGCAATTAACATGGTGGAGTACAAACTTAACCACATTGTTATATCCTGCTGCATACTGCACAACTTTTTAAAGTGAAATGCACCTGGTTATGTTGCCACAGTTGGGCCTGAGGCGGACTTCATGAGAATCCAATGACGACCCTGGAAGCTGGCCTTTCTGGCTTGCCCCCCCCCAAAGCGTCCTTGAAGTGTGTGAAAAATATGTGGAATATTTTACGGGTAGGGGAGCCATTGCTATGCCAGCTAATTTTTAAATATTTTCAGAATAAAAAAAAAATTGATATGATAAAATCTTGATTTGGATTTACTGCTTGTGTTTCTTTTATCTGTCTCCTAGGTTCTCCTAGTGCACTTGTAGTGCCAAGTGTTTTTTTTTTAAAGTTTTATCTTGAAATTTTTGAAAAAGTACAGAAACAGGCACGCTTTCAAACATAACATACACAACTCTGGAACTTACAAAGTTCAACATTGCAAAAATGAAGGCAATATCAGACATTATAGTATGAAAAATGTCTTGATCTTGCCTTCATCAGATGGGGTAAAGTCACCCCTGTAAAAGCCAAATTTAGAAGATGCACACAAATTATGAGTCAAAATGGGGATTTCCTTTCTGATCTCATACCTAATGTCAACATGTGCTATCTCCCACCATGGGGGATCAATGGACGTGTTTTGGGGGTGCAACCACTTCCTCTCACCTACTAGAGTTGGGAGGAAGGGGTTGCACCCACAACGTACATTGAAATCCCGTGATGGCAGGTAGCACATGCTGACACACTGTGTGCATCTTCCAAATTTGGCTTTTAAACTGTATTAAAACTTTAGAGAATTAAAAAAAAAAAAAAGCTGTAATCTGTATTGGATTCAGATTCTTCCTACTACATCAATCATGTTCTTCAGTCTTTGTTCAATCTCCTTGGTTTTTTCATTGATAAGGTCTAAATCCCGACTACACCACATTATGTCCTGGATAAGCCGTTGTGCACTGTCACTGTTGAAATGAGTAGATTGTTCTTCCACAACCTGGACATCACCTAAAATAAAAATACACACCATGTATTATAAATATGCAGGCATACATCTATTACCTGAATCTGTGATGTCAGACACTGTGGTGACAATTTCAATCACTTCTTCCACCTCTCCTTCCTCCACATCCTCCATATCCTCACATTGTGGTGTCCTCTGTTCCCCTTCTTTCGGAGGTGGGGGTTCCTGTTGTCCTCCGACGTCCCGAGTCTTTTCTCCCCTATGAGAATGAAACAAAAGGTATACTTAGCACACAGATATTTGTGGCCAGAAATATGAATGTGAAACATTGCTTGGAAGTGGGGTACAATTGTCTGTTTGGGCATAGTTCCAAGTTGAAGACATGATTAATTCCCTTAACCAAGCTGGAATACTTTCCTTTTTTGGACAAGTTTCACACATGTAGACACCTCAAGTATCCACTGGAGTACCTGTGTGGGACACCTAAAAAGTTTGTTCTTGTGCCTCACACTAGTGCTCCTGAGTCCAGATGTGTAAACAGTTGCTGAATGTCCTCTCCTTACATTACACTGAATCAAGTTTGCAATTCATTCTAGTTACAAACACATCTAGACAACAATGTCCTAAACTTCTTTTAATACAAATTAACATGACCAAATGTAGTTAACCCTGTATCTGCCCAAAACATCATGTTTAGTTGGCAAACAAACGATGGTTTCTTACGACCGATTACTGTGCCCACGAACATGAAAGTAGCCATTTTAAACTGTACAACAGTAAAGAAAAGCACATGGAGCAGCATGCAAGTAATAATAATAATAGGAACACACGACAACTACCGTATTTATCGGCGTATAACACGCACCGGCGTATAACACGCACCCCAATTTAGGAGGGAATTTTAAGGAAAAAAAAACTTTTAGGAGGGAAGTTGAAGGGAAAAAAACTTACATTCAAATGCCCATCATTGCAGCCTTCTCAGTGCAGCCTTGCCCCAGTGCAGCCATGTCAGTGCAGCCTTCCCCAGTGCAGCCTTGTCAGTGCAGCCATGTCAGTGCAGCCATGTCAGTGCAGCCTTGTCAGTGCAGCCTTCCCCAGTGCAGCCTTGTCAGTGCAGCCATGTCAGTGCAGCCTTGTCAGTGCAGCCATGTCAGTGCAGCCATGTCAGTGCAGCCTTGTCAGTGCAGCCATGTCAGTGCAGCCTTCTCAGTGCAGCCTTCCCCAGTGAGCCTTCCCCAGTGCAGCCTTGCCCCAGTACAGCCTTGCCCCAGTGCAGCCTTCCCCAGTGCAGCCTTCCCCAGTGCAGCCTTGCCCCAGTGCAGCCTTCGATCCCCTGTCCCTGCTTGCTGGGCTTCAAAATCGCGGACCACGATTTGAAAATGGCGCCGCCGGCGCCGAAATACACAGAGCCGGTCCTCGGCTCTTTCCGGCGGCTCTCGTTTACTTTCGGTTTCACTCGTAGCCCCGAGCGGAGCTATCCGAACCTACTCGGATAGCTCCGCTCGGGGCTACGAGTGAAACCGAAAGTAAACGAGAGCCGCCGGAAAGAGCCGAGGACCGGCTCTGTGTATTTTGGCGCCGGCGGCGCCATTTTCAAATCGCGGTCGGCGATTTTGTTATTTTGACAGCTCGGGATCACAGGGGATTGGCGTATAACACGCACCTGCGACTTTCCCCTGATTTTAAGGGGAAAAAAGTGCGTGTTATACGCCGATAAATACGGTACTTACTTTTTAGAAGCACTTTCTTGATCCTTCTGTACTGTTCCTGCTCCCTCAGTTTGAGGTCTGACCAGCATTTCCTCAATTGCTCCTTGGATCTTCGTACCCCAAAATTCCAGTGCAGACTCTTCACAACTTTAGTCATGATCTTGGCCTTTCTCACATTTGGGTTTAGGTAAGGTCCATACTTCCCATCATAGTCAGCCCTCTTCAATATGTCCACTATCTCCACCATCTCACCGAAGGACATATTGGAGGCCTTAAATCTTCTCCTCCGGAATCTGGGCGTTTCTTGCCCCAGCCTTTCCTCCTCCTCGTTACTGCTATTATGCACCTGCTGTGTCTCCGCCATGTCGTCTCCCACTGCACCGAAAGAGAAGGGGCGGTGAATATTCTAGAAAGAACGTCAGGGGCGGGCAACGCGGGTGGAGTTTCACACATGGGCAGTGTATATAAAGCTAACACGCGTGTGCTGTATGTACGATCTGTGAGTGGAGGAAGCGCAAACGTTATAACGAAGGTAACATTTTAACTTGGGACATCGGTGGCCTATACTAATTCAAGATTGAGGCCTATATTGGGATAAGATTAGGAGAGTTTAGCCTGATATTAGTGTTTTTGTCTTGTGTTTTGTCTTTCAGCAAATATGAAACAATTCAAAGACCCTGAATTCATGGGCAAGTTCATCGACAGATACAGGGATATGAGAAATTTGTGGGAGGTTAAAAACCCCTTATATTGCAATAAACCAGCTAGGAAGGCATCGCTGGAGAAACTGCTGCAATTTGTGAAGACGCAGGTCCCTGATGCAGACATCGAGTTTGTGTAGAAGAAAATTGGTAGCTTGAGAAGCACATATAGGAAGGAGCTTAATAAGGTCCAGGGTTCCATGAGATCAGGAGCTGCAGCAGAGGATGTATATATACCCAGTCTGTGGTACTACAACAGGACATGGTTTCTGGAAGACCAGATGGAAGTCAGGGAATCACTTTCTACACTTCCATCCACCCTTTCCTCAACCCGTCCCTCAACCCCGGCTGAGGCTTCCGAGGACCAACCTGGGCCTTCTGTCCTGGAAGTAGTTGAGGAGCCCAGCTGGAGCCAGATATAGTATTTTTTAAAATATTTATTGTCCAAAAATGATTGTTGTTAACTAGATGTTATTATTGCTAACAAATTAATGATTTAACAAAAAGTGTTTGACATATCAATAGACAGTAGGGGCCAAAAATGAGTGTGACAAGAATGAAAAATGCTGGGGTCAGAATGATAGTCTTTTCTATTTATTAACATTCAATTTGCAACAGTCATGAGCTGAAAATTGTGTGTGATTGATGAACCAAAAACTAAAACTATGTCCCTTTTTCATACACAGGAAGACCTCAGCCAGAACGAGGCTCTGGCATACGAACGCATTTTCAGATAGGAACTTTTTCCGACCGAAAAATTGAGAACCTGCTCTCAATCTTTTGCTGGCTGGAATTCCGCCAGCAAAAGTCTGATGGAGCATACACACGGTCACATTTTCCGACCAAAAGTTCTCATCTGTCTTTTGCTGGCCGAATTTCCGATCATGTATACGCGGCATAAGTGGATTTCTCGTGATTTGCAGAGATTTCCTCTCACTTCCTGTTGTTTCTATGGATCAGACATAAAGGCAAATTTCCCCAATGGGATGCATGTAGATAAAAAAAAAAAAAAACTATGTCCAAAACTTAATAAAACATTTTGGCTTTAGAAAATAAAATCAATTTCCACTTTCCCATTGACTACACTGCATTTTTCCCATTTTTACCTACATTTTGGGTAAATGAAATCTCCCAATATCACTTATCCCCAATGGTAAGAGGTTTATGATTCATTCGACTGACTATTTTGTGCCTGCGCATGCCTCCAAGGCCTTAGCAAAGGAGAAGGCTGCCTTTGCAAACAGTGTCCCTTAAAGCAACAAGGATTTTTTTAAGCTTCATATCCATCAGAAAACAACAAACACATTTACATATAAAAAAAAACATATAAATGATGATTTGTAAACACCTTTATTGTAAGTCCAATTTAATACCAATAGTTGTGACTAAAAAGGAAATTGCACATAATGTTATAAGAAAACACAAAGTGTATTCTTCCTTGATGGCAGCAGCCGTGCATTAAACCATTACACAGCATGCCTCAGGCATTAACTGTTCAGCCTGCACACCATGCCTAAGGCATTATTTGCAGAAAGCCCTGTGAGGTTAGGGTTAACAAGACTGTAAGATCACATGTCAGTAAGAATTTTGGCAGGGCACGCCACCGACACAGTACTTTACACAATGTAACAGGTGAGACCTTGGAGTCCTCACTTGTAGTAGGGAATTGTGACTTTACGTCCTTGAGATTAGAATCTTTGAAATTTAGGAAAGTGACAGCTCCCCTTAAAATGCGAGAGCAAAGTGAATTATTCAGAAGGTGCACAACAACTCAGGGAGAATATAACAGGGAGGGCAAAAGCCATTTCTACTGGACTTCTGTACAAACCATAAATAGGAACCATTTAGCATTAGTGACATTTACCCGTAAATATATTTATTAGAAGGTTATTATAATAGAAGATAATAAAAATGTGGCATTGAAGGGATTCATATTTTTTTTAACACGCAGCTATCATTGTTAAGGAAAATTACCAAAGGTTATTATGTTGCTTGCTTTTGAATCAGCATTCATTTAATAATACTAGCATGTAGTTTATTGTAAATGTAAAGTATCTCTTAGTTCTTTATCATTCTTGGGCAGCCGTCACAGACGGTGGCTGTTACCCATTTTCTCTCATCTATGTTAGGGCATGACAAGCATATAATTAGCTGAAATGGGCAAAGAATAGAAAATAAGCTGAATCAGTTAAGTGGAATAGAGACCATTACTCATAATGTTGGTCAGTATTCAAGTCACCCAGAGCATTAATGAACTAGTTGCCCTCTGCTTGCAGGGCAGCTTTGAGCCCCCCATTATGGTAGCTCATGTTCACTCTCCCTTGGTGACCTCTGGGAAGCATCCAAAGAGAAAAAATGTGTAATGTAATTCCTGCTGAAGCAGCCAAAATTTGAGCTGGGGTGGCCCTGTCAGTGCCAATAGGTGCAACAAAATTAGATTTTTAAGTTAACGGTTGTTGAAGGAACTGGTTGGCTGAAAAGTGACTGCGTCTAATCAGATGAAGTCACTGTTTAGGTATTCAGGAGTTGCAGGTCCTGCAGGCTGCTAATTTCAATAACCATCATGCACACTGATTGTGGAATCAGTTGATTTCTCTCAGTCAGGCAGTGGGACTGAAAGAGAAAAAATGTAATCTGCATGGCTAGTTTTAGTTAGAGCTCTTTCACACAGATGCGTGTTCACTCTGATCAGCAGGGGATCCGTGAGCAGGCTCCCTGCTAAATCAGAGATGAACAAGATGGATGTCATGTTTTTTTTTACATCTGTGCATGTTCAGTTTGTGTCCCATGCTAGCTCTATGGGGAGATAAACAGATTCCAATGTCCATTACCATCAAGCTATCTGCAATTCATCATGTTTAGGTTCAGAAAAGCCTAAAAGGATGCAGTCCTTTTCTATTTTCTTTTTTTCCCAGAGCTTGGTAAACTCTGAGGTAGGTCTGTAAACAGACACAAGACCATTTACATCCCCCTCTCCATGGAGCTACATTGAGCTTCTGATCAGGTCTACCTGAAAAACTGATGTGAAAGGGCCCTTAGGCACAGAATTCATTTTACAGAATGCACCTAAACACAGGTAAATTATATCATTTAAGTCATTACATACATTTATATGCATTTAGAAATGTCCTACAAAAGCATATTTATACAAATAAACACATGTATGTAATTGCAAGCATGAATGAAAGGCCTTACAGGTAGCAAAACAGTCAATGCATGATTGCCGGGACACTAATCAGTTTCACCCAGGTCTGATATTTTGGTTACAAGTGGTGATATCTCTTTACAAGGGTTCCTAGCTTGACTGCTTCAATTTCAAAAGCTATGGTGCATTACTTATTTTCTTCTAGCAATAGTAGCAGTTGTAGGAGTAGTCTCAATCTACCAGATGTAATCTTGGTATATAATAATATAACATAAATGATACAGTGGGGCAAAAAAGTATTTAGTAAGCCACCAATTGTGCAAGTTCTCCCACTTAAAAAGATGAGAGAGGCCCGTAATTGTCATCATAGGTATACCTCAACTATGAGAGACAAAATGTGGAAACAAATCCAGACAATCACATTGTCTGATTTTTGAAAGAATTTATTTGCAAATTATGGTGGAAAATAAGTATTTGGTCAATATCAAAAGTTCATCTCAATACTTTGTTATAAATCCTTTGTTGGCAATGACAGAGGTCAAACGTTTTCTGCAATCTATCCCTGAAGAAGCCAATACTGGCGAAACATGTCGGGCACTTAAAATACCTATCTACTGCTTTGGCCGTTACATTCCTGAGGCCAAGCAACGTGAAGCTCGTTACAGATATGTTTTTAATGTCTATGCACACCATGTTTTTGTGATTTCTTTGTTTATTTTTTTCTCTATGTATTAATAAAAATTACTCTTTTTAAAAAAACTTTTGAATGTATTGTGTATGCCCTGGCACCATTATAATCCCTATATTCCCTTTTCTTTGGTTTGGTTTTCTGCAAGTCTTCACAAGGTTGTCACACACTGTTGCTGGTATGTTGGTCCATTCCTCCATGCAGATCTCCTCTAGAGCAGTGATGTTTTGGGGCTGTCGCTGGGCAACACAGACTTTCAACTCCTTCCAAAGGTTTTCTATGGGGTTGAGATCTGGAGACTGGCTAGGCCAGGACCTTGAAATGCTTCTTACGAAGCCACTCCTTCATTGCTCGGGCGGTGTGTTTGGGATCATTGTCATGCTGAAAGACCCAGCCACGTTTCATCTTCAATGCCCTTGATGATGGGAGGATGTTTGCACTCAAAATTTCACGATACATGGCCCCATTCATTCTTTCATGTACATGGATCAGTCGTCCTGTTCCCTTTGCAGAGAAACAAAGCATGATGTTGCCACCCCCATGCTTCACAGTAGGTATGGTGTTCTTTGGTTGCAACTCATCATTCTCTCTCCTCGAAACACGATGAGTTGTGTTTCTACCAAACAGTTCTACTTTGGTTTCATCTGACCATATGACATTCTCACAATCCTCTTCTGGATCATCCAAATGCTCTCTAGCAAACCTCAGAGGGGCCTGAACATGTACTGGCTTAAGCAGGGGGACACGTCTGGCACTGCAGGATCTGAGTCCCTGGCGGCGTAGTGTGTTACTGATGGTAGCCTTTGTTACGCTGGTCACAGCTCTCTGCAGGTCATTCACTAGGTCCCCCCGTGTGGTTCTGGGATTTTTTCTCACTGTTCTTGTGATCATTTTGACCCCACGGGGTGAGATCTTGCATGGAGCCCCAGATCGAGGGAGATTATCAATGGTCTTGTATGTCTTCCATTTTCTAATTATTGCTTCCACAGTTGATTTCTTCACACCAAGCTGCTTGCCTATTGCAGATTCAGTCTTCCCAGCCTGGTGCAGGTCTACAATTTTGTTTCTGGTATCCTTCAACAGCTCTTTGGTCTTCGCCATAGTGGCGTTTGGAGTGTGACTGTTTGAGGTTGTGGACAGGTGTCTTTTATACTGATAACTAGTTCAAAAAGGTGCCATTAATACAGGTAATGAGTGGAGGACAGAGGAGCCTCTTAAAGAAGAAGATACAGGTCTGTGAGAGCCAGAAATCTTGCTTGCTTGTAGGTGACCAAATACTTATTTTCCACTATAATTTGCAAATAAATTCTTTCAAAAATCAGACAATGTGATTGTCTGGATTTGTTTCCACATTTTGTCTCTCATAATTGAGGTATACCTATGATGACAATTACAGGCCTCTCTCATCTTTTTAAGTGGGAGAATTTGCACAATTGGTAGCTGCCCCACTGTATATCTGTAAAGGCATCCCTGTAAAGGCCACAGCAAGAAATTGGGCTGGGAAATCAAGATATCAGACTGTGAAATCAAGATATCAGACTGGGACGTCAAAAAATCAGGCTGGGAAATCAAGATAGCAGACTGTGAAATCAAGAAATGGGGCTAGGAAATTGAGATACCAGGCTGGGAAATAAAGATATTAGACTGTGAAATCAAGATATTAGGCTGGGAAATCAAGATATCAAACTGGGAAATCAAGATATCCAGACTTAGAAATCAAGAAATCAGTCTGGAAAAGAAAGATATCATACTGGAAAATAAAGATATCAGGCTGGGAAATCAAGAAATTCAGCTATCAAAAATTAATCTTCAAAAATAAAAAAAACTGCGGGGCTGATACTTTATCACAACTTACCATTACACAAGTAAATGAGAGTGTTGCTCCCCTTCTAAGCAGGTATACAACAAAGCATCTCCCGTGAAACTTTATGGCAGCCAAAGAGTTATTGCAACCACTTTTGTTAAAAAGACGACACATTTTATTTATACAGACACGATAAAAATTCCATCTTTACATAAAATGATCTCATCTATGATTGTGCAGCACTAACTGCTAATCTCCCATCGGGAGTCACAGTAACATACATATATATATATATGACGATGAATTGCCTGCCACCGATTGGTCAAACCAGGAGCAAGCAATAACATACACCATACAAAGGTAAGTATTGAGTCGCCAACGATTATTTCCAACGCGTTTCAATTGTACACAATCTTCTTCAGAGGATGTTGGATGGAACTTACCAAAATAATATATACCGTATTTATCGGCGTATAACACGCACTTTTTTCCCCTTAAAATCAGGGGAAAATCACAGGTGCATGTTATATGCCAATCCCCTGCGATCCTGAGCTGTCAGATGTGAAAAATCGCCGACCGCGATTTGAAAATGGCGCCGCCGGCGCCGAAATACACAGTGCCGGTCCTCGGCTCTTCTCGGCCACTTTCGGCTTCACTCGAGCGCCGCCCGAACCTAGCCGAGTGTACTCGGCTAGGTTCGGATAGCTCCGATCACAGTCACGCCCATCCCGAGTGGAGCCGAAAGTGAACGAGAGCCGCCGAGAAGAGCCGAGGACCGGCTCTGTGTATTTCGGCGCCGGCGGCGCCATTTTCAAATCGCGGTCGGCGATTTTGAAGCTCAGCGAACTGCAAGGCTACACTGGGGCAAGGCTGCACTGGGACAAGGCTGCACTGGGGCAGGCTGCACTGACAAGGCTGCACTGACATGGCTGCACTGACATGGCTGCACTGGCAAGGCTGCACAGGGGCAAGGCTGCAATGGACACTGGGGAAGGCTGCACTGACAAGGCTGCACTGACAAGGCTGCACTGACAAGGCTGCACTGACAAGGCTGCACTGACATGGCTGCACTGGCAAGGCTGCACTGGGGCAAGGCTGCACTGAGAAGGCTGCAATGATGGGCATTTAAATGTAAGTTTTTTTCCCTTCAACTTCCCTCCTAAAAGTTTTTTTTTCCTTAAAATTCCCTCCTAAATTGGGGTGCGTGTTATACGCAGATAAATACGGTAAATAACAATAGAGTATATAGGCCTATTATATATATGAAAGTTAAACAGCAATAGAGGCTTTTGGCCACAACATATCAACTTACATGGGCAGGAAGATCAGATTAATGAAACATAAAGTTGCTGCAGCACACCTCAGAAGGGTTCCAGAGCAGGACAGTGGAGCCTTATCCCACAGGGGATCAAGGGGAAGGATGGCCTGATGGAGTGAGCCCAGATTGAGCAAACAATCCACCAGTCCATGAATATATCACAAATGCAAGTCAAGATAATTCTAAGGGATGTATACCCCTCCAAAAAATTGATGTTAAAAAATAAAAATCCTTCTAAGAAGGTATACGTATAATGACACCACAAGAGCATAGCTAGAACAAAGGGATTTTTTTACTTTTCTATAAATTCCTTTTATTGAAGCACAGTACAGAACACATGCATAGTAATAGACAAATGGGTTGTATGTATACAACCCAGTTGTCTACAACTCTGCCTGTGTCCTGTACTGGATGAAAAAAAAAAAGGGTTTTTAACTTAATATTGGTTTCTTGGAGTACAGGACACAGGCAAAGTCGTAGACGACTGAATTACATGCGTATAATCCAGTGGTCTATGATTATGCCTGTGTCCTGTACTGAATTATGCTATAATAGTACACAGGATGTGTATAGCATGTCCAGTCCTTCTGCCGCTCTGTCATGTGCCCCTTCCCAATTGCAAGCAATTCTCAGCTCATAAGCAATGTAATGGGGAGTTGCTGTGTACATACAGCGGCTCTAGCAGCTGCAGCTGTCAAAAAATAACAGTCTAACTGAGTATTTATCAATACTATTCAGACACAAAATAGAGAGATACAGGGTAACATTGCTACTTTTCTATTTCCTGTTTCATTTATCTTCAGATCAAAGGAATGAACTTTAAAGCAGTATTAAACCCAAAAGCAAACATTTATTATATTGCAGCTTACTTTTTCTTAGATGTGATGGCTGCGTTCATTTTAATTTTTTATGCTTTATTTCTTCTATTTTCATTTGGTGATCTGGCCAGAACATTCTCCACCAGAATGTATCACTGCCAGGGGTGCTTACAATGGTCAGCTTTTATTTATTTATCCACTTGCCGCCCGCCATATAGCAAAATGATGGTGGCAAAGTGGTTTCAATATCCTGACCGGACGTCATATGACTTCCAGCAGGATAACAGCCACCGCGCGCCCGATGGGGCGCGCATCGCGGCGATCAGCGGTGCGGTGTGTCAGTTTGACACACAGCTACACCGATCTCGGTAAAGAGTCTCTGACAGATCCCCGTTCTGACAGGGGAGTACAGCGAGATCCTCCGTTCCTAGTGATCAGGATCAGTGATCTCTCTACTCCCACTCAGTCCACTCCCCCCACATCCCACCCCTTGATCGCCCCCTAGTGTTAACCCCTTCCCTGCCAGTGTCATTTATACATTGATGAGTGCATATTTTTAGCTCTGAACACTGTAATAATGTCACTGGTCCCAAAAATGTGTCAAAAGTATGGATGGGCGAACGGTTTGGCCCGAGCATAAGTTCGGGCCAAACTTTCGCTGTTTGGACGTTTGGCGAACAGCCAAACAAACAGGTCATTTGACCGTTTGTTCGGCCCCCCGAACTGACCACAATGCATTGCAGCGCTGAACAGTGCATTGCAAGCCCTGATTGACTGAAGCAGTGAAAGCTTCAGCCATTCAGGGCACAGAGCACTGTCAGAGTTAGGATTGGACACTGTCATCATGACTTTATCCAATCATGGATCAATCCCACAGTATAAAGGTATTCTTTCAATGGCAGCCATTTTCAGTGTGATTTTGGCGTGGAGAGAGATCGAACAGGGCTCTGTTCAGTGCTATTAGTTAGTGTGCTATACTGTGCTATTTTTCTTCAATTGTTAGTGTAGAATATTAGTTTAGTATTATCTAGGGATAGTGTGAGTGTATTGAAGAGGACCATCATTCAGCTTTGCATAGTGTGCAGCTGGCATAGGGACAGCTCAGATAATTTCACTGTAGTGCAGTGAGACCATGTCATTCATACATACATTAGTGTAGAGTAGGGACAGCTCAGATAGTTTCAGTGTAATGTAGTGAGACTGTCAGTAATCTTGACATTAGTTTATAGCTAGAGTAGGGACAGTTCAGATAGTGTCAGGGTAGTGACGGTTGAACACCGTCTATTTGATTGCATTACTACCAGTTTAATGCCATTTACTTCTGTGTGCGTTACTGCCAGTTTAACGCCATTTACTTTTGTGTGCGTTACTGCAAGTTTAACACCATATAGTTCTATGTGCATTACTGCCAGTTAAATGCCATATAGTTTTGTGTGCGTTACTGACAGTTTAAAGCCATATAGTTCTGTGTGCGTTACTGCCAGTTTAACGCCATATAGTTCTATGTGCGTTACTGCCAGTTTAACGCCATATAGTTTTGTGCATTACTGCCAGTTTAATGCCATTTACTTCTGTGTGTGTGACTGACAGTTTAACGCCATATAGGGACAGCTCAGATAGTTTCGCTGTAGTGTAGTGAGATGGTGTCATTCATACATACATTAGTGTAGAGTAGGGACAGCTCAGATAGTTTCAGTGTAGTGTAGTGAGACCGTGTCAGTAATCTTGACATCAGTGTATAGCTAGAGTAGGGACAGTTCAGATAGTGTCAGGGTAGTGTCAGGGTAGTGACGGTTGAACTATTTGATTGTGTTACTGCCAGTTTAACGCCATTTACTTCTGTGTGCGTTACTGCTAGTTTAACGCCATTTACTTCTGTGTGCGTTACTGCAAGTTTAACGCCATATAGTTCTATGTGCGTTACTGCCAGTTTAACGCCATATAGTTTTGTGTGCGTTACTGCCAGTTTGCCGGTCCGACAATACACATAAAAGTTCATTGATAAAAACAGCATGGGAATTCCCCACAGGGGAACCCCAAACCAAAATGAAAAAAAAAAATGACGTGGGGGTCCCCCTAAATTCCATACCAGGCCCTTCAGGTCTGGTATGGATTTTAAGGGGAACCCCGTGCCAAAATTAAAAAAAAAAAACGGCGTGGGGTCCCCTCAAAAATCCATACCAGACCCTTGTCCCAGCACGCAACCTGGCAGGCCACAGGAAAAGAGGGGGGACGAGAGAGCACCCCCCCGAACCGTACCAGGCCACATGCCCTCAACATTGGGAGGGTGCTTTGGGGTAGCCCCCCAAAACACCTTGTCCCTATGTTGATGAGGACAAGGGCCTCATCCCCACAACCCTGGCTGGTGGTTGTGGGGGTCTGCGGGCGGGGGCCTTATCGGAATCTGGAAGCCCCTTTTAACAAGGTGACCCCCAGATCCCGGCCCCCCCTGTGTGAAATGGTAAGGGGTACCCCTACCATTTCACTAAAAAACTGTCAAAAATGTTAAAAATGACAAGAGACAGTTTTTGACAATTCCTGTATTTAAATGCTTCTTCTTTCTTCTTTCTTCCTTCATCTTCTTCTTCTGGTTCTTCTGACTCTTCTGGTTCTACCTCCGGTGTTCTCGTCCAGCATCTCCTCCGTGGCGTCTTCTATCTTCTTCTCCTCGGGCCGCTCCGCACCCATGGCATGGGGGGAGGCTCCCGCTCTTCTCTTCATCTTCTTCTCTTCTTCATCTTCTTCTCTTCTTCATCTTCTTCTCCGGGCCGCTCCGCATCCATGCTGGCATGGAGGGAGGCTCCCGCTGTGTGACGCGTCACCTCTTCTGACGGTTCTTAAATAACGGGGGGCGAGGCCACCCCATGACCCCGCCCCCCTCTGACGCACGGTGACTTGACAGGACTTCCCTGTGACGTCACGGGGAATGCCACAGGGTAGTCCCGTCATGTCACCTGAGTCAGAGGGGGGCGGGGTCACTGGGTGGCCCCCCCCCCCCATTATTTAAGAACCGTCAGAAGAGGAGACGCGTCATGCAGCGGGAGCCTCCCACTATGCCAGCATGGGTGTGGAGCGGCCCGGAGAAGAAGATGAAGAAGAGAAGAAGACAAGAAGACAAGAAGAGAAGAAGATGAAGAGAAGAGCGGGAGCCTCCCCCCATGCCATGGGTGCGGAGCGGCCCGAGGAGAAGAAGATAGAAGACGCCGCGAAGGAGATGCTGGACGAGAACACCGGAGGAAGAACCAGAAGAAGAAGAAGAAGAAGATGAAGGAAGATAGAAGAAAGAAGAAGCATTTAAATAAAGGAATTGTCAAAAACTGTAATTTTTCACAGTTTTCACATTTTTGACAGTTTTTTAGTGAAATGGTAGGGGTAAGTACCCCCTTACCATTTCACACGGGGGGCGGGATCTGGGGGTCCCCTTGTTAAAGGGGGCTTCCAGATTCTGATAAGCCCCCCACCCGCAGACCCCCACAACCACCGGCCAGGGTTGTGGGGATGAGACCCTTGTCCTCATCAACATGGGGACAAGGTGTTGGGGGGCTACCCCAAAGCTCCCTCCCAATGTTGAGGGCATGTGGCCTGGTACGGTTCAGGAGGGGGGCGCTCTCTTGTCCCCCCCTCTTTTCCTGTGGTCTGCCAGGGTGCGTGCTCCGATAAGGGTCTGGTATGGATTTTTGGGGGGACCCCACGCTGTTTTTTTTAAATTTTGGCACGGGGTTCCCCTTAAAATCCATACCAGACCTGAAGGGTCTGGTAAGGAATTTAGGGGGACCCCACGTCATTTAAAAAAAAACAATTTGTCCGGGGTTCCCCTTAATATCCATACCAGACCTGAAGGGCCTGGTATGGAATTTAGGGGGACCCCCACGTCATTTTTTTTTTTTTTAATTTTGGTTCGGGGTTCCCCTGTGGGGAATTCCCATGCCGTTTTTATCAATGAACTTCTATCTGTATTGTCGGACCGGCAATGCAATAGCCGCGAGTAGTTTTAAATGACTTTTTTTCCCTTGAAATGTCATTTTGCTGTTAGACTGTTCTAAACACGGGAAACATGCGCCCCAGGCATACTATAGACACCCCCCAGGTACGAAATTTAAAGGAATATTGCACTTTTATTGTTTGACTTTAAGCATTATTAAAATCACTGCTCCTGAAAAAACGTCCGTTTTTAAAACTTTTTTTTGCATTGATCCATGTCACCTGGGGCAGGACCCAGGTCCCCAAACACTTTTTATGACAATAACTTGTATATAAGCCTTTAAAATTAGCACTTTTGATTTCTCCCATAGACTTTTAAAGGGTGTTCCGCGGCATTCGAATTTGCCGCGAACACCCCAAATTGTTCGCTGTTCGGCGAACTTGTGAACAGCCGATGTTTGAGTCGAACATGAGTTTGACTCGAACATGAGTTCGACTCGAACTCGAAGCTCATCCCTAGTTCTGTGTGAATTACTGCCAGTTTAACTCCATTTACTTCTGTGTGCGTTACTGCCAGTTTAACTCCATATAGTTCTGTGTGCGGTTTTGCCAGTTTAACGCCTTATAGTTCTGTGTGCGTTACTGCCAGTTTAACGCCATATAGTTCTGTGTGCGTTACTGCCAGTTTAACACCATATAGTTCTGTGTGCGTTACTGCCAGTTTAATGCCATATAATTTTGTGCGTTACTGCCAGTTTAACGCCATATAGTTTTGTGTGCGTTATTGCCAGTTTAACGCCATATAGTTCTGTGTGCGTTACTGCCAGTTTAACGTCATATAGTTTTGTGCGTTACTGCCAATTTAACACCATTTACTTTTGTGTGCGTTACTGCCAGTTTAACGCCATATAGTTCTGTGCGTCACTGTACGTTTGGCGCATTATATTGCAGTATATTATAGTGTATCCGTGGAGTGTGTCTGTGTTGTGTGAGTACTAAAATTAAAGTGCACCAAACACCTCTTTACATTGATTAAAGTGCATCTACGTACAGATTTCAACTTCTTTTTTACATTTGCTTATAAGAACTGCCCCCTCCCTCCCAATAATGTCTGGGAGGACAACAAGGAGAGGCAGAGGTTCCCTTGGCACTGTAAGGGGGCCAGCAACAAATGTGTCCACAGGCAAAGGTGAACGTGGTGGTCAGTCCTCAGGCAGGAAATCATTTCCTCTGTTTAGTGAGTTTGCCCGTGCTATCCAGCCACAGTATGCAGAGGAGGTGGTGGACTGGCTTACTAAACCTCCCTCATCCTCCTCATCCTCTGTCACGCAAGCAGAGACAAGTGTGCAGTCCCCTGCAGTTGCCAGAGTGGATAAACCTGCCTTCTTGTCCACATCTATTTCTGCCATAGCCCCAATGTCAGCCATTGAGGAGTCAGCTGAGTTATTTGACCACAGCGTCAGCCACTTGCTACTTGATGATGCCCAGCCATTACTGGATTCAGATGTTGGTTCTGAGGTTGAGGATGACAGGAACATGAGCCTAGAGAGAGGGAGGAACTCTGGTAGACAAATTGGCATTCATGTTCCCCAAGCCTCAGCGTATTGCCAAGTTGTCTCTAGTTGTAATGATGAGGATAGGATGGAGGAGATGGAGATGATGATGATGAGGTCACTGATGCGACTTGGGTGCCAGATAGAGCAGAGGAGGAAACTGAAGGTGAGGTGGCACAACCCCAAAGAGACCGACATCAAGAAAGATTACAGAGCAGCCACCCTATTCCATCACATTCTGCAGCTGTTATCTCCCGACCCACTCCCCAAAGCTCAGCTGTCTGGGCCTTTTTCAGCATATCTGCAGCGGATCGCACTGTTGCTATCTGCAAACTGTGTCTCAGGCACATCAAACATTGCAAAAGCACCAACCATTTGGGTACCACATGCTTAACAAGGCATTAAACGTCCAACCACTCAGCCCGTTGGCAAGAGCACCTAAAAGCCACACAAAAGGGGCGCAAATCTGTCCCTCCACCTTATCCACTTCAGCCTGACCCTGCTATACAGAGTCATTACCTCTCAGCAGCCTCTACTGACAGGGATGGTGGTATAGCACAGGGTGTCCCAGGTCCTAGCAGCACATCTGCCAGCAGCACACCACCAGCTGTAGACTGTAGCCAGCAAATTTCTCTGCCCCATCTGCTGCAGCAGAAAAAAAAATACAGTCCCTGCCACCCACAAGCCCAGCGTCTAAATGCAAGCTTGTCAAAGCTGTTGGCCTCTCCATCTTCTGCCTTTCAGCCTGGTGGATTCTGCCCCCTTCCGTGAATTCGCACAATGTGCTGTACCACAATGGCAGGTTACCAGTCGCTACTACTTTTCACATAAGGCCGTTCCATCTGTCCACCATCACGTGGATGGGAATGTTCTGGCATCGTTGAGCAAGGCAGTCAGCTATAAAATCCACCTTACTGCTGACACATGGTCCAGCAAGCATGGACAGGGATGATATATTTTGTTCACAGCACACTGGGTAACGCTGCTTGCAACTCGAAAGGATGCAGGACAGGGCTCGGAGCTGCAGCTTGTTGTGCCCTTACATCTCCATACAGCTGGTGGTGATGATGCCAGACCTGTGAGCTCTACCCCCTCCTCCTCCTCCGCCATCTCCATGCCCTCCTCTGCAGAATTGTCCATTGAATATCAGGTACCCCTAAGCGTTCATAGGGCTATTCCCAGAGTCAGGCTAAAAGGTGCCATGCAGTGCTTCAGCTGGTGTGTTTAGGGGACAGGAACCAGACTGGAGCAGAGATTCTTGCAGCTCTGCAGGGACAGGCCCAAAGAAGAGGATTTTATTGACCGTTCTTCCTCACTCCAGTAGGTTACAGTGTCGTGGAAAACATTGTTTTGAGTCTTCTGTTGGTCAAGAGAGGCGCGTTGGAGAAGGCGTCCACCTAAGTGAGGCATTTCGGAATTTTTTTAGTCCTCGCCACCCAGGGCTGTCAGCTTCCACATCCCATCGGCAGCGTCTGCATCACATGGTGGACAATTACCTTGGGACCAAAACAGAGATGGAGAGCTTTCCAGCTGATGATCCACTGACTTACTGGGTCATGAGAATAGACCACTGGCCAGAACTTGCCCAGTATGCTATTGAGTTGTTGGGCTGCCCTGCATCCAGCGTGCTTTCAGAACCGGCATTCAGTGCTGCAGGAGGTTTCGTTACTGATCATAGAATGCATCTGTCCACAGACTCCATGGACCGTTTGACTTTTATAAAAATGAATCAGTCCTGGATTACCAGCTATGAAGCCCCTGATGCTGATGTCACTGATTAAGTCTTTTTGGGATGTGGAATCTCTGAAGGACTTCGAGGCTGGTTAGCTTTGAGAACGTTCAATCATTTCATCTGAAATAATGTTTTTGGTATAGGTTTAATGGGCACAATTAACACCCAAAGACCACTTTTTAAAAGGGGAATTGGGACTTTATATGAGGCAGGTGGCGAATATAACAATTAATACATACGTGGTAGGCCAATGAGTTTATAGTCACAAAGAGGGTATAAGATCGAACTCAGTATGAAATACATTGAAGCCACCAATTATGTGAATTGAAGTAAAATATGGTTCATAAATACATACAATAAATTGTAAAATTACATATTCTAAACAGTTCATGCAATTCTAACCTTAAAAACAAAATAGCAGCACATTCCAGTTGCCAATGAAGGAGTATATACTACGTGTCAGAAAATGACAATTGTAACAAGGATATTAATTATATGCAATGATGATGGATTAAAACAGTTTGCATTCTGTCAACGCGTTTCATGTAAACACACTTCATCAGGAACAGATGCATTTTTTTACATCCCTTACAGACCAACTGATTCATCTGTTCCCGATGAAGTGTGTTTACTCGAAACGTGTGTTTTAGGCTTTCACTTTAAAAATCAAAAAATCAGTGCTCATTTAAAAATGACGTTTTTCACAAACTTTTTTTTTATTGATACATGTCCCCTAGGGCAGGACCCAAACCCCTATAACTATTGTATGCCCAATTACTTGCATGTAAGCCTTCAAAATGGGAACTTTTGATTTTTGACGTTCAGGTCCCATTGACTATTGGGGTTCGTTATTCGGGTCCAAACTTTCGCTGCGTTCGAGAGTTCTGGTGCAAAACCCAACAGGGGTCCGTTCGGCCCATCCTTATCAAAAGTGTCTGATCTGTCCAGTCCCACTAAAAATCGCTAATCACCACCATTACTAGTAAAAAAAAATAATAATAATAAAAATGCCATAAATATATCCCCTATTTTATTTATAACTTTTGTGCAAACCAATTAATATACACTTATAGTGATTTTTTTTTACCAAAAATATGTAAAAGTATACATATTGGCCTAAATTGATGAACAAATTATTTTTTTTTACATTTTTTTATTGGATATGTATTATAGCAAAAAGTAAAAAATATATATTTTTTCAAAATTGTCTGTCTTTTTTTGTCTATACCGCAAAAAATATAAACCGCAGAGGTGATCAAATACCACCAAAAGAAAGCTCTATTTGTGGGAAAAAAAGAACATCAATTTTCTTTGGGTACCGTGTCGCACGCCCACGCAATTGTTAGTTCAAGTAATGGAGTGTCGTATCTCAAAAAATGGCCTGGTCATTAAGGGGGTAAATCCTTCCAGGGCTGAAGTGGTTAAAGTGATCATAAAGGTTTGATTTTGTTTTTAACTAAAATAACAAACTTGTTATACTTACCAGCTCTGTGCAATAGTGTGCTGTGGTGATGTGACCCCCATGTGCACGTAACATCATCGCAGCCCAGCCATTCAAGAGGCTGAAGATATGGAACTCAGCAGGAAGACTGGGCGAAGATGGAAGGACTCGTAGCCTGCAGGATCGGTGAGAGTGCACCAATGGGGGGCTCTGTTTGACAGGTAAGTATATGATAATGTGCTAGTATGCAGTGCATACTAGCACATTATCGCATAACACTGCATGGGGACCATTTAAAAAATAAATAAATAAATTGGGCAGAGTTTACTACCGCTTTAACACATAAAGTTCCAATAAAACATAATTTTACTGCCTGTTGATCCTGACAGCACATTTTTCTGTTATTCCTTTAATAGTTTGACAACACTGCTGTTTCTGCAGCAAAATCACACAGCAGCACCACTAAATAAACCCTTAAAACTGAACACTTACCTTTTAGAGCTATCAACAGTGAAAACTCAGACTTCTGTGCCACTGAAGAAAAAATTTTTTTTACAGGAACTATGGTTTGCCTTATCAGTTTGGAACTGAGAAATGCCGATTTGCAACTATGAATATAGCACTGTACTTACTTGCAGTTTACATTTAGGCCTCATTTGCACAGACATACTTAGGCGTACACCTGTGTACAGACTGTGTTTTGTACTGCATTGAATGCACAGGTGTTCCATGTATCCACGTGCAGTCAGTCCCATTCAAGTCATTTGGGGTACAGTAGCTTCATGGACACAGCTGCTGCTATTTTGACAGCTGTGTCTGTGCAGGGAGTCTCTGAATGCAGACTTTGGGGTTAATTTACTGAACCTGGAGAGTGCAAAATCTGGTGCAGCTGTGCATGGTAACCAATCAGCTTCTAACTTCAGCTTTTTCAATTAAGGTTTGACAAAAACAAAACTGGAAGCTGATTCGTTACTATGCAGAGCTGCACCAGATTTTGCACTCTCTAGTTTCAGGCTGGGTTTCTTCGCACCCAATTTTCTTGACAGGAGAGTGTGACCGGCTCTCAATGGAGCCTGTTCACACAGCTCCGGGGAACTAGCTGCGGTCCACATTTAAAAAGGGTCCAGTGTGTCTTTGGGTCCAGTTCAGGTGTGAATTCAGGAAAAAATTTGGACCTGATTCGCACCTGAATCGGTGAACAAAGATGCACCGGACCCCATGCAGATTGGGAGTGCCTGCACATGGACGCTTGGAATACCTGTAAAATCAGCTCAGGCAAAACACGACCCTCACATTGGTGTAGGTTTAAGTATGCCTTTGTGAACGAGGTCCTATACTGCCCTTACTTTACACACCTGACCGTGCAATGCCGGTTATACTTTTAGAATGCCATCTTTTATGCAACATCCACATTAAACTAGTACTGTTGGACTGTCATTTATTCTTCTTATACAGAAGAAAGAAGAGGCTTTCCTAAATTAGTCACCTTGTTTTAGGTTCCTTAGTATATTTTATATTTTATTACATATTTATTTATTTTGTAAATTTGTACATGAGATTCATTATTTAGTGCATTAAATATTGTATAAACAATATGCATGTAATTGTTTTATAAGCAATGTTTTATTTTTATACATTTTTTACTAGCAAGGGACATCTGAAATGCCTAGCTGCCGAAAAAGCCTTGGAGATACAATATGAGGGAGATTTACTAAAACTGGAGCACACAGAATCTGGTGCAGTGCTGCATAGAAACCAATCAGCTTCCAGGTTTTAATTTCAAAGCTTAACTGAACAAGCTGAAGTTAGAAGCTGATTGGCTATCATGCTAGCTGCACCAGATTTTGCACTCTCCAGTTTTAGTATATCAACCCCTATGTGTCTGTGAAGTTAAAATGTATCTCAATGCAAGTACAAAAATGTAGAATATTAAGCCTCACATCTATGCATGTCAGAAACATGCACAAAATTGTGTGCTATCCCAAGTCCGACACGTGGTAGAAATGCACCGCACTTTGGAAAACACACGGGGGTGCCATTAATTGCTAATAGCACCCTCACACAAACCGCATGGTGATGCAGCACTGTAGTTCAGTGCAGTGTGTTTTTGAAAAATAGTCGGGAACTTCTTTTCTGCATTTCTCGCAAGTAGGGCATCCCATTGAAATGAATGGGCTACCCTACACGCACACTCACTATGCATAAGCGTGGACCAAGTCTAAAGCTTATCAGTCTTTTTTCAGGATTTTTCCTTTATTTTCACCTAGGGATCCTGTCAAGAACACACTTCATGTCCTAGGGCACCTCAGTCACGTCACTGTGGTAATTCACCATAGCAAATCTTTTAGGAGTAGTAAAGAAATTGTATTAGGACTACAGAAAACCTTCCCATGTTCTCACTTCCATAACATAAGGGGGTGTTCTGTAGTCCACAGATGAGAACGTGACAGGGCTGATGGCACTGCTTGAGATTTGCACAGGAATTTAAAAGCTCACTGGATTTCTAGCAGTATCAACCTGAATTTTTTGCAGAATTATTTTGTCAGAACTTAATTATTAAGTTAAAAGAACTAAAATAATTAATTTCTAATGGTTTATACATATTATTTTTACATGTGGTTTCATGAGCAGCTTAGGAGCCATCTTGTTCAATTTTTTTAGAAGTTGATATTAAGTTCATGCTTGTGGACAAAGATTTTTTTTAGAGACTTTAAGGGCCCCTTGCACATTATCCCAGATTGTAAATTAAATAGCCAGGCGAGATAAGGCCAAGGTGGCCAATGTTTATGTTATAATGAGACCAATGTCTCATGTTTCAAATGAACAATGAACAGAAACACGTATATTTTTTTCCTTCTTTCATGACTGAGAAAATGGGACGTATTCAAAAGCTATTTTTAAGAAGTGCCTTGTATTATTCATTGCAAATAATTATACTAGCGATAATGCCTATTATATTATTATTACATTATAATAGGGCAAGTATATGCATACTTAATTGAATAATCTCACTCAATTGGGTTTATGTATTTTTATAATGTACCACCTTTATTCATTGTATTATGTTTGTTTATATCATTTGAAAAATATATTATTAAGAGAAGGATGGTATTTTGTAACAATATGAATATTTTTAAAAGAATAGGAATTCTAATGCCCCGTACACACGGTCGGATTTTCCAATGGAAAATGTCTGATCGGAGCGTGTTGTCGGAAATTCCGACCGTGTGTGGGCTCCATCGGACGTTTTCCATCGGATTTTCCGACACACAAAGTTGGACAGCAGGAGATAAAATTTTCCGACAACAAAATCCGATCGCGTCAATTCCGACCGTGTGTGGCCTGTTCCGACGCACAAAGTGCCACGCATGCTCAGAAGAAATTCCGAGACGGGACAGCTTGTTCTGGTAAACTTAGCGTTCGCAATGGATTCGTCACGCTGCAATGTTCAAAATGGTTTAATACAGCGCACTCTCTTCTTCTTTATAATGTGACAAGAATATAGTAGTTTTGATGCTCATATTCACACACACTTCTCACAAACTTCTTTCGTTACTATTTATCTGGATTCCCTCAATATATTTTGATTTCTCACATCTGACAAAATTTTTTTATCTTTTATTTTTTTTTTTTGGCTTTAATGTTGAATCTTTTTTTGTGTTTCTCTTTTTTTTTTTTTGGTGATTTTGATTTGTACTCCCGAAAATGTTTGTGTGTGTTTTTTGTGACAAGTTACCACAACACCATTAATATGTTGTTCTATTTAATCTGTAGGAGATTGTTTGGTGTTGTTGTCCCTTGTTAATTTCACATTGTACTTTAGAAATGTACCTGAATCGTCACCAACAAACTGTCCTTTTTGGATGAAAACACACACAGGAGAGTAGAATTAAAATTTTATTAAGGGCTCACAACTATAAACAAAGAGGGAGGCAATGCTGGAGAAACTGCAGAAGTGGGTGAAGCCTTGGACCCCCAGGGCAGACATCAATTATTTAAAAGCAAAATTGGTGGCCTGAGGAGTCCATATCTAAGGGAGTGCAGTCTGGTCCATCAGTCCCAGAGATCCGGAAAGCAGCAGATGACATCTGTGTCCCCAGGCTGTGGTCATACGAGAGACTGCATCTTCTGTCAGACCAGACTGAACCCAGGGCAATCACTCTTTGGTCTTCCTTCCAAGCTTCCTTCCAGGCTGTGGCTGTGGTGGTGGAGTTGTGGCAGCAGGAGGAGGAGGATCGTCGATCTCACTGACATCCGTCTTGGGTGTTAGTTCCCCACTCACCCCCTTACGTAGGACTTTATAAATCAGGTCCTCAGAGAGCCTGCGTTGACCCTCCTGCATGCCCTGCAATTTGGTGGCAGCCATGCAGGCAAAGGCCTCTTCAGGACTGGGGAAGGCTCTGAGGGACGCAGAAGCCTCCTGGATCAGCCTGTACGCTGAATCCTGCACAGGACTGGGAGTCATCTTCCTGGCTCGTTTATGTGGCAGGCGGAGGGGAGGAACCTGAGACTCAGTCAGGCTGCGACTGGTCCCAGGCTTCTCTTGGCTGACACTTAGCCCTGCCTCCTCCTGGCTGCCACTAATCCCCGCCTCCTCCTGGCTGCCACATTCCACAACCTCCTCCTGGCTGAGGTCTTCCTGTGTATGAAAAAGGGACATCGTTTTAGTATTTTTTCAATCAATCACACACAATTTTCACCTCCTGACTGCTGCAAATTCAATGTTAACAAATATAACAGACTATCCTTCTGAGCCCAGCAGTTTTCATTCTTGTCCCAATTTTGGGTGCCCACTACTGTCTATTGATATGTAAAACACTTTTTTCAATCAGCAATTAGTGATCAATAATAACATCTAATAAACATCATTTATTTCTTGACCAGAAATCTGTAGAAGAATGCTATACCTGACTCCAGCTGGGCTCCTCCATTTCTTCCTGGCTGGAAGGCCCAGGTTGGACATCAGAAGCCTCAGCTGGGGTGGAAGGAAGAGTGGAAGGAAGAGTGGAGAGGGATTCCCTGACTTCAGTGTGGTCTGACAGAAATCGCAGTCTCTCATAGTACCACAGTCTGGGGACATAAACGTCATCTGCTGCAGCTCCGGATCTCTGGGAATCTGTGACCTTCTTGCGCTCCCCCAGATATGTGCTCCTCAGGCCACCAATTTTGGCTTTTAAATAGGGGATGGTTGCCATGGGGACCACCGGCGTCACCAACTCCAGCAGTTTCTCCAGCGCTGCCTGCCTCTTCTGTTTGTGGTTATAGTGGGGGTGTCTCACCTGCCACAGATAGGGCAGCTCCCTGTACTTGTCTATGAACAGGGGCAGGAAATTGTGGTCGTTGAAGCCATCCATTTTCTCTGCAATACACAAGACAAACCCTAATGTCAGGCCAAACTCCCCTAATCTTGTTACAATATAGGCTTCCATTTCGAAGCAGAATAGGCCCAAGTTTAGATCCTACCTTCGTTAGCACGATCGGCGTCTCCGATGCTCCTTCCTCCGCTCACAGATCGTACGTAAGACAAACGTGTGTTACGCTTTATACACACTGCGCATGCGTATAACTCCGCCCGCCCCTGACGTTCTTTCTAGTCTATTCCCCGCCCCTTTTCGTTCGGTGCAGTGGGGGAAGAGCACATGGCAGATAGACAGCAGGTGCGTGCTAATTGTAGCAACGAGGAGGAGGAGGAGGAGGAGGAAAGGCCGGAGCCTGAAACGTCCCGATCCAGAAGGAGATTGAAGGACTCAAATATGTCCTTTGGGGAGATGTTGGAGATGGTGGACATCCAGAAGAAGGCATGGAAAGTATGGGTCTTACCCCAACCCCAATGTCCGGAAGGCCAAGATCATGGCGAAAGTGGTCAGGAGTCTGCACCGGAAATTCGGGGTACGACGATCGAAAGATCAGCTCAGGAAGCGGTGGTTGGACCTGGAATTACGAGAACATGAGCAGTACAGAAAGATCCGGAGAGTGCTGCAAAAAATTAAGTAGTTGTGCTGTGTTCCTATTCTTTATGTTTATTACGTTCGTGCTGCTCCATGTGCTTTTAGGAACTAATGTACAGTTTAAAATGGCAACTTTCATGTTCATGGGCACATTATTCGTTCGGATCACACATTTTTCTTTCGGACTATAAAATACCATTGTTTAGACAATATGCATTTGGCCAGCATTTTGAGGCCCTATACTTGTCTTCAAAGAATTGGGTTGTGTAGATGGCTTTGTTACTAGAATGAAATGCAAACTAGATTGTGTGTAAGGAGAGGACACTGAGCAGCTGTTTTCACATCTGGACACTGGAGCACTAGTGTGGGACACAAGAACACCATTTTTATTAGGGGGCCACACAGGTGCTCCAGTGTATACTATAGGGGGGTCTCCATCTGTGAAGCTTGTACCAAACAGGTAAAGTATTGCAGGTTGACAAAGGGCATTAAAAAATTACATCTTGGAACTCTGCTAAAATAGACAATTGTACCCCACTTCCAAACAATGTTTTCTATTTCTAGTTCTGCCATCAAATATCTGTGTGCTAATTATACCATTTTTGTTTTACATAGGGGAGAAAAGACTCGGAGGACACCCCTCATCCGAGGAGACCAGAGACCCCCCACCTCTGGAAGAAGGTGAAATCCCCCCCAACACAAGCTGAGCAGGAGGAAGAAGACGTGGTGGAACTAGTCACCACAACAGGTGAGTGTCTGCAACCACAGGCTCAGATAAGAGATGGATGGCGGCATTTTTTGGAAACAAAAATTATTTTGGGGTTCCTCTCTTTTTAGGTGATCGTGAGGTTGTGGATGAAGATCCTTTCACATCCGAAAGTGCCCAGATCCTGATCGGGGAGATCATGGGGTGTAATTTACAATTGGAAATTATCAAGCAAAACATCAATGATGTTATTCCAAAATATAAAAACATCATTGATGTTTTGGGGCAAGTTTAAAGCCCCTCCAAATCACTTTCTTCTTTTGTGTGCTACAATGTGCTAAATGTTTTTGTGATTTTTCCCAAAGCCAAATTTGGAAGATGCACACAGTGTGTCAACATGTGCTATCTGCCATCACGGGAGATCAATGGACGCGTTTTGGGGGTGCAACCCCTTCCTCAATAATAAAGTAGCTGAGAGGAAGGGCTTGCCCCCCCAAAACACATCCCTTGATCCCCCGTGATGGCAGCTAGCACATGTTGACATTGTTAAATTTGTGTGCATCTTTCAAATTAGGCTTTTCCAGGGGTGATTTCCCCCCATCTGAACGCTATATCAAACCCAGTTCCTAAATACTGATGTCTGATATAGCCTTCAAGTTCTACCAAATGTGAACTTTGTAAGATCAAGATTTGTGTCTTTCTTGTTGGTTTTACACAGGCCTGTTTTCTATAAAATGCACATTTTGATTTTGTATAATGCCACCACAAAAATTGGTATACAACAAACATGTTGGTTTGTCAGAAAAACCTTGGGTAAATGCACATGTGATTGTGCTGGTATTAAAAAGATTGTTCATCAAGAATGTGTGGATTATTGTCTCAACGCTACAACGTTTTTGGGGTGATGTAATTGTTGTTTTATGAGAAAATGGGGGTTATTTCCTAAGGGCAAATCCACTTTGCACTACAAGTGCAGTTTAAGTGCAGTTGCAAGTGCACTTGTAGTGAAAAGTGTCTTTGCATTTAGTAAATAACAGCCAACAGTGCTTTGTATAAGGTTACACAATCACGCCATTTTCTGGACTCCACACATTTCTGTCAGGGTCAGCTAAAACAAACACAAGCAGTAAATGTCCACCAAGAATTTCTTTTTTTTTTTTTATTATAAAAAGGCTTCACAGATTGTCTGGCATATTGATAGCCCCCCTACCCGCAAAGAACTCCAGGTATCGTAACCGGACATCACAGGCACTCAGGGAGGGCAAGCCAGGACAGCCACTTTCAAGCGCCATCAGTGTGGTTTGATGCATCATTCCGGTCTCAGGCCCAACTGAGCCAGCATAGTTGGCCAAATGTTTCCTTAAAAAGTTATGGAGAACACAGAACACAAGTATTATATGGTTCAGTTTATACTCCGCCATATGGATGGGTGTCATAAATAGGCGGAACCGGCTGGCCAGGATTCCAAATGTGTTCTCCACCACTCTTCGGGCTCTGGCCAGCCGGTAATTAAAAACCCTCTGTTCCGGGGTGAGGGTCCTCATCGGGAATGGCCGCATCAGGTGGTCCCCCAGTGCAAACGCTTCATCAGCAACGAACACAAATGGGAGACCTTCCACATTGTCCTCTGGAGCTGGCAAGTCCAAGCTGCCATTCTGGAGATGCCTGTAGAACTCCGTCTGGGCGATGACTCCACCATCGGACATCCGGCCATTCTTCCCCACGTCCACATACAAGAAGTCGTAATTAGCCGACACCACCGCCAACATCACTATACTATTAAACCCCTTGTAATTATAATAGTACGACCCCGAGTTGGGTGGTGGGACAATGTGGACATGTTTCCCATCAATTGCCCCTCCGCAGTTAGGAAAGTCCCACCGCTGGGCAAAGTGGGAGGCCACAGTCTGCCATTCCTGTGGCGTGGAAGGAAATTGTTGAGGAAAAAACAATAAACATTACTATTTTTTCACAGAAACATGGCAAGCAGATTATACACAAACATTATGGGGCAACCTCCAGATAGCATTTATTAAGGGGGATTTAACAAGGCCAAAGTATAAGGTACACCTATCATATTCCCCCTCCTCCCCCCCTCTCATGGGCCATTTCTAACATTATAGGGGGTGTGTGTAAATCTTGGACAGGTAACCCTCTTCACTTCATTGAGGGATGAATGCCTAAATAATGGGTATTACTTTGAACAGACCCTCCTTAGTTACACTATTGGCAGACCACTGGACAGGTAAGAAGTGTCATAATACAAAGATATAAATACACACTGTACACATTTGAGGACATTTGGACATTACCTATCAAGATAATAATAGGATACAAAAACTTTAAACAGTACCATTGTAAAGTATACAGGCAGGCCCTTGCACTACATACTTTGGGGAATTCATCCATAAATCTGAGCACAAAATAGATGGGTATAGTGTGTATGGGTTTGGCAAAGTCAGCAGATAGATGATTGAGGATAGATAGAGAATTGGGATCAGCTGACTTAGCAGTAGGGGGAGGGAGGGTTACTAAAAATAATTTGGGGACACCACAAAAAAAAGCCTCTGGCACTCTGCCTGAATTTAAAGCTAAAATAACATTTCCAAACATTTTAGGGGGTGTTTGGGGTAAAGCACTACTATGGAGCTGATAAAATACATTGTTAAGTGACTACATGAGGTGAATATAGGGCAGGAGACACCATGCTGGGGAGGTTATTGAAGGGCAAATATGTATGAAGGACCTAAAATAATAATTACATAAAAATCCAGCATGCATGAGGACAAAGGGGACATTCACAGCATATTACAATCATGGTAATTAGGGACTGAGGAAAGTAATACAATATATTAGCAAACATTCAATACAATAAAATGTGATATTAAAGGATAAAAATCTTACCTTCATATACTCCTTCTGCAGGACCTGTATGATGGCAGAACAGGTCTCTGGGATAATGATCCCCAGAGCCTGGGGGGAGATGCCTGTCGAGAACTTCAAGTCGTGCAGACTTCTCCCTGTGGCCAAATACCGCAGGGTAGCAACCAACCTCTGCTCCGGAGTGATGGCTTGCCTCATGCAGGTATCCTGCCTGCTGATATAGGGGGTCAGCGAAGCCAACAAACGGTGAAACACGGGGTCCGTCATCCTGAGAAAGTTCCTGAAATCATCAGGATTATTCTCACGGATCTCACGGAGCAAAGGCATATGAGAGAACTGGTCACGCTGAAGCAACCAATTCTTGGTCCATGAACTCCTCCCCACCCTGTTCATGGACTGGACTTGTGTCAAGGTCAGGACCCCAACACCAAGCCCCCGCACAGCACGAACTCTACGAGGAGTACGCATACGAAACATGGCTAGAAAACGGTCGGCTGCTCAGAACGAAGTAACAGAACGCACTGAAGAACAGCAAGGCCTGTGAAGAGCGACCTGAAAAACAGCAACGAGCAGACAAGATCACACAGAAAACTCTGATACGAACTGACTGCACGCACTGAAGAGCAGATACAAACCCACAAGCACAAACTGAACGGCAGAAAACGATCTGAAAGCCACGAGTCTGAAAAAGCGCGAATCGTCTCTCACCAAACTTTTACTAACACGAGATTAGCAAAAGGAGCCCAAAGGGTGCCGCGCTTGGTTCTGAACCGGCCTTTTCTTGTCTCGTCGTACGCGGTGTACGTGACCGCGTGGTTGGCGATCGGAAATTCCGACTACTTTGTGCGACCGTGTGTAGGCAAAACAAGTTTGAGCCAACATCCGTCGGAAAAAATCCTAGGATTTTGTTGTCGGAATGTCCGAACAAAGTCCGATCGTGTGTACGCCCTATAAGTGTGAAACTACATATATAATGGCTATTGTATGTCCATTCACAAATGATCTCATCCTTCCGGTATTTAGAGTAAATTAATTGCTTTGCTTTCAGATTTACTAAGGCCATATATCTCAGGAAGAGACACAAGTCTGACATATCTGTCAGGAGGCAGACCATCCTTATCAAATTGATGTTCTTTTTCTAGGCTGAAGTCAAAGGTCATTTGGAGATTGATTTTTGACATGTTAAATAACATTCTAAAATAATTTTTAATCTTACGCTGCCCCCTGTTGATCACTGTGTGTAAGGAAAATACTGCCCTCTGTCGGTAGTTATAGGGGAATTGACATATATTTAACATCATTCATTACATAGTATTGACATACCCACCCACTTTTGGGGGGAATAAAGGGCAGATACACATAGCAGAAGAGGGAGAAGAGAGAGAGAATGGAGGGCTAAGGTTGGAAGCTGGAAGAGAATGGTGTCCATTGAAATACAGCTGAGATCTCTCAAAAGAGCTCAAAAGTTTTGTTAAAGTATAAATCTTATTTTTCTGTATGCAATAGATTGTTTAAACATATAACTGGGCCATTCAATCTTGGTAGTATTGATTGGATTTGAGAGATTTCTGCCAGCAGTACGAGATATGAAGCCGATGTGTTGGCAAAGTGGCACGTTCCCGTGAATCACCATGCGCGTATGTCTTCCCCTTTAAGAGCCACCGGAGGCCGCACACGTGCCTGCGGCACAGCGGGGGACCCGATGCGCATGGCCAGCAGGCGCGATTGCGGGAATGAGAGCTAGAACGGGGATTTGTGTGTGTAAACACACAAATCCCTGTTCTGTCAGGGGAGATGAGACATATTGTTTGTTCCTAGTAAGTAGAACAACGATATGTCTCCTCCCCAAGTCAGTCCTATCCTCATACAGTCCCCAACACTAACTAGGGAACACATTTAACCCCTTGATCGCCCTCTAGTGTTAACCCCTTCCCTGCCAGTGACATTTACACAGTAATCAGGGCATTTTTATAGCTCTGATTGCACTGAATTTACTTTCGGTTTCACTCGTAGCCCCGAGCGGAGCTATCCGAGTAGGTTCGGATAGCTCCGCTCGGGGCTACGAGTGAAACCGAAAGTAAACGAGAGCCGCCGGAAAGAGCCGAGGCTCTGTGTATTTCGGCGCCGGCGGCGCCATTTTCAAATCGCGGTCTGCGATTTTGAAGCCCAGCAAGCAGGGACAGGGGATCGAAGGCTGCACTGGGGCAAGGCTGCACTGGGGAAGGCTGCACTGGGGCAAGGCTGCACTGGGGCAAGGCTGCACTGGGGAAGGCTGCACTGAGAAGGCTGCACTAAGAAGGCTGCACTGACATGGCTGCACTGACAAGGCTGCACTGACATGGCTGCACTGACATGGCTGCACTGACAAGGCTGCACTGACATGGCTGCACTGACAAGGCTGCACTGGGGAAGGCTGCACTGACAAGGCTGCACTGACATGGCTGCACTGACATGGCTGCACTGACAAGGCTGCACTGACAAGGCTGCACTGGGGAAGGCTGCACTGACATGGCTGCACTGGGGCAAGGCTGCACTGAGAAGGCTGCAATGATGGGCATTTAAATGTAAGTTTTTTTCCCTTCAACTTCCCTCCTAAAAGTTTTTTTTTCCTTAAAATTCCCTCCTAAATTGGGGTGCGTGTTATACGCCGATAAATACGGTAATCACCAAGCTCTGTGCCCGGTATAACATTTTGTCCGTGTGCTTTTAAAGTTTGAGCTTGCAAGGTTTGTTTGTTTGAGAGAAGTCAATGTCATCACTTGTTTGTTTTCTTAATCTGCGGAGACACTGAAAAGCTATTTACGAAGCAGTTGATATGTTTTAAGACATTGGTATTTTAAAACTAGAGCTTGTGGTTATTGTCTCACCATCTGTATTACCCATATTATTGATATTTGGATTTATATTCTGTGTTTATCACCAATTATGCTTTGATATTATTTTGCACTGATTCTTAGTAAATAAATATATATATTTTTGCACAATATCGTCTTCAAGTTAGCGCTGATAAACAAATTCAAGTTATATTGCTGATTTGTGGAAATACATAGGAATCTCCTAAATTAAAGATTCTTGTTTATTTCCATAAATATAACACTGTTTAATATTTTATATTTTAGTACATATACCCTGACACTTTCAATGGTATAATTAACAGACCAAAAAGGAGGAAATATAAGTTCATTATTAGATTTTGCATACACTTTAAAGTGGACCTTCACTATAAACATATATGTTCTCCTGCATTAATTTCTCTCCCTCTCTCACATTTTGATATTTTTTTTCTACTGCTGCAATGCATTACTTCTAAATGACAATAATATTTGCCTCCATTCCCTCGGACTCCTTCGGCTTTGGTTTCAGGTAGAGCCCAGTGGCACATCTACGCATGTGTGGCCTGTCCCATGCATGTGGAGAGACGCATGGATAGTGAAGTCCCAAACAGTGTTGTGTCTGCACATTCACAGAATGGATGAGGCAAAACTGAGCCTCATACAAAGTCTTCTGTTATGCACTGATAAAGGTCCAGCTGATTTTACTTCTTAGACTTTTCAAGGGTTTGAACAGGTAAAGATATAAAGAAACACTTTGGCTGGTAAAGATAAAAGAATAAATATTTTACTTTATAAGGAATATCGAATGTTCTGCCCAAAGCATGTGGGTGGAGAAGATACATGGTGTGCCAGCAAGAATTACTGCAGCTGCTGACATGAGTTATGTCTTCAGAATGCTCTAAGACAACCTTAATTCACTTTATGTATTTCCCTATGTAGCAATGAGATATTCAAAAGAGCTCAAAGTAGAACCATACTCTCAAAAGAATACTTAGTTTTTTAGAGAACTAAACTAAAAGTCTGATTTTCTTTTTTTGTTGTTGTTTTCTTGCCCTGCACTGTGTACATCATGCAGACTCTTTGTATGAACTACCTGTGAATGTGTGCACGTCCCAGCATGGACTGAATATCGCAGATTTGTTGTGGTGACTTCACACTGTGCTTTGAAATGGCTGTTTGTAGTCCATCTCAAGAGTGTGCAGGACTGGGTGACATTGCTACAGTTGAACCGAGTTAGCATTTTTGCCCCAGGACAGGAAATGTTTGCAGATATCCTTGGTGGTATCATTTAAGTGAAAGCAGAAAGTATTAAACAAGAAAAAAGATCACTAACCTAATCTCAACATAACACCCAAATCATCCACTCCCCTCCTCCCGAGACCTCCATCTCTCTAGCTCCCTTGTCACCTCCTCCCATGCTTGTGTTTGGGACTTCTCTGGAACCTCTCCCATCCTCTGGAACTCCCTTCCCCAATCTGTCCTTTTATCTCATACCCTGTCCACCTTTAGGTGAAAACTCATTTATTCGGTTAACCTTCTGTCTAAATTCTGTATGACAACCACCTCCATCAGCTCATCCCCACAGCTCATACCTTTTGTACCACCTACCCGTCCCTTTTAGATTGTAAACTCCGCAAATGGGGCCACCTAATCCAATTGAATTGTATTATAACTTTATATTGTAAAGTTCTACGCACAAATTGTCAGCGCTATATAAATCCTTCATAATGCAATGCCATTTTCAAAATTAAGATTAATGGAATTACAGCAAGGCCGAATTTTTAACTTTTGTCTGTGGTGCATTGCATTAATACATGCATGTAATGTTGCGTATTAAAAAAGTAGTGGGAAGAAGTCTTTGAATTGAAGAGAAATATAGCAAAAAAAAAAAGGAGTTTTTTATTTTTTATTTTGGATAGGCTATTTATTTTTATAGGGTTATTTTTGGCCAGAGTTCTGCTTTAACAATGAAAGCCCACATATTTTCTTAATACAGGTTTTCTTTTTGAAAATGTCTTTTAGAAGGTACCTGAGTAGACCTCTTCCTGATCAATGCAACCTTCTTCAATACGGAGACGTGAATTGTGAACGCCCACCTTCTGGTTGACAGCCAGTCTGCGGACAGGAGGATAGCGTATAATGTCTGTCCCCAGATTCATTGTACTATTCATTCATAGAAGGAATTCCACACAGCTGCCCACTTACCTACTCTTAAGTTCTTTCTGAATTAAAGTGATATTAAAGTATAGCTCAAGGCAAAGCTTTTTTTTTAGAACTCCTGACATTTTTAATCGCTGTCTGTATCCCCATTAAGGAAATTCACCCTCTCTATTTGCCCTGTTTAGCAATATAATTGAAAATGAAATTAAAAGAAAATCCCAAATTTTGAGTTGTCCCCAAAAAAGTAATAGAGGGGTAATCTTCCAATGGGGACACTAGTTCTGGTGACCTGCAGGTCCCCAAGAAATTATTTTTCTCACTTCCTGTTTGGCTATGGAACAGGAAATTAATGGAAATCTCCCCAATGGGATACAGATGGCAAAAAAATGACAGGGGTTATAACCCCCCCCTACTCTATCCAAAATGAAAAAAATGCCTATAGTTCTACATTAAACTCTTAGTTTTTTAAGCATTACAGCAGGTAATTTCAGCACTTACTGAGTATGCAGCTTCTTTATCTTTAGATCCTTGCCTGTGTATCAGTTTAACCACTTCACGCAAAACAACCTACCTGTACGTCAGTACTTTGACACTAAATACTGGGGTTATGGCAGCAGTTAGCTGCCATAACCCCAGTATTTTCGGCAACACTGTGCATTGCTCTTTAAGATAAAGTGGTCTCCACGGCGTATTCGTATTCAGCGGAAGAGATGCCCACTCCCTTCCCGCCGTGCTCCGGTCGTCTCTGCCGCTTACCTGAGCGGTCGGTAGCAGCGGAGATGATCATGTCCTCTCCCGTGGATGCCTGGCTGCCGACTGAGGGGAAGATGGCCCCTGCTCAGCACTTTTTTCAAGTGACTTTTTTTTTTTATTGCATTTTAGTGTCTTTTTGACCCCAAATCTCATATTTAAGAGGTCCTGTCATGCTTTTTTTCTATTACAAGGGATGATACATTGCTTGTAATAGGAATAAAAGTGACCCAAATTGTTTTTCTTTTAAAAAAAGTGTCAAAATAAAAAATTCAATGAAAAATAAATAAGAATTTTTTTTTAAAGTGCGCCGTCTCGACGAGCTTGCGTGCAGAAGCGAACGCATACGTGAGTAGCGCCCGCATATGAAAACGGTGCTCAAACCACACATGTGAGATATTGCTACGATTGTTAGAGTGAGAGCAATAATTCTAGCACTAGACCTCCTCTTTAACTCAAAACTGGTAGCCTGTAGACATTTTTAAACATCGCCTATGGAGATTTTTAAGGGTAAAAGTTTGTCGCCATTTCAGGAGCTGGTGCAATTTTAAAGCATGACATGTTGGGCATCAATTTACTCAGCATAACGTTATCTTTCACAATATAAAAAAATTGGGCTAGCTTTACTGTTGTCTTATTATTTAATTAAAAAAAGCGTATTTTTTTCCAAAAAAAGTGCACTTGTAAGACCGCTGCGCAAATACGGTATTGCAACAACCGCCATTTTATTCTCTAGGGTGTTAGAAAAAAATATATATAATGTTTGGGGGTTCTAAGTAATTTTCTAGCAAAAAAAAATGATTTTAATCTGTAAACGACAAGTGTAAAAAATAGGCGTGGGCTGAAGTGGTTAATTTGGTGTTATGACCACCAGCCCCAATCTCCTCTCTTCCTGGATTCACAAACTTCACTGAGATCAGTGGCCAAGTATGCCCAGCAGGGGTGCAAGCCCACATGGGTGCCCCAATAGCACACGACTTGCTACGGGGAAAAAGAGGACAGTGCCAACAGGTTACCACCAAAGAAGATATATGTTTGCACAGAGCAGGTAAGTATAACCAGTCTTTATTATTAAAAAGAAAAAACACACTTTTGCTTTAGAATTACTTTCACTCTTTCCTGTGAAGATCAGAAGTTCAGGGAAGCAGCACCAGGACAGCAGGAGCCAGCAGCACTGAAAATTGTAAACTGTAAGGTGACTTATTGGAGATTTTCTGATGACTTGATGTGACTTTAAAGTGACTTGCAAACAATTTTGAGGCAACTTTGAAGCAACTTTCAGGGAATGCCTGGTTAATCTTCCTGTAATGTCAGATCCAAATCACATCAATATAGATGAGGATCCGACTTGGAGGTGACTTCCATTAAAGTCTACAGGCACAAGTCAGATAGAAGTCACCTTGAAGTAGTACAGGAACCTTTTCTAAAGTTGGTGCGACTGCAGTAGTGCTAATTTAGACATCTCTCATTGACTAACATGAGATTTCACATGTCACGCAACTTGGGGTCTCCCAAGTCAGATCCCAAGTCGCGGCAGTGTGAACAGAGCCTAAGTGCTGGGGTAATTTTAACAAATCGTTTGCTGAGGAATGTTTATTTTGTGTGATCAATGTTTGAAACAAATAAAATGCTGAGGGCTACTTTAAGGAAAATAGAAATATGTACTTAAAGTGGAGTTCCACTCATTTGCAAGTTTAATAAAAGTCAGCAGCTACATAAAGTGTAGCTGTTGACTTTTAAAAGACAGACACTCACCTGTCCCACGGTCCAGTGATGCGGCCGCCCAAAGCCTCGCTCCTCTCCCCCTCCCAGCTTCACAGCTGGGTGCGATTCGCGCTGCGCTCTCTTAGTGGCCAGGCAATCTTCTGGGACCGGTGACGTGTCCTAGAAGATTGCAGAGAGGGAGGGGCCACCTAGTGGGAGAGGAGGAGTCGCTTAGGTGGCGAGACGACGAGAACAGGAAGTGGGAGCTGGGTACCTGTCAAAACTAGGTACCCCCCCCAAAAAAATAAGTGACATGCCAAATGTGGCATGTAAGGGGGCTTAAAGTGGAATGCTTAAAGCAGAAGTTCTACTTTTGGGTGGAACTCCACTCTAAGAAGAGCACCTATGCAAGTACCTTGACTGCTCCTGCAGTAGATCTTACACTAGTTAGGCCATCATGTTATCTTGAGGTTTGAGAAAAAACACTTAAGGTACTTCTGCTTTTATTTATGATCTATTTATGATTATCTGCTCAACTACATTTTCTTTGTTCACCTTTAAGGGGCACATTTCTGTCTTGTGCAATACTACTTTCCACCACAAGTAAGAGAAGAATTGCAAATGACCCCGCATGGTGAAATTACAAGACAAAACTGAAGACTCGACTGCCACTGTGACTGTTAAATGTATCGCTCTGTTTGAATAACTGAAGAGCCTGTACTTGACTGTGGAAGCAAATCAAACAGAGAATGGGGTTAAAAAAACGTAATTAGTTATACAATATCACATTTGCAATAAAGGTACAAATGTTTTGAATGTATCAGGAAACTTCCATCTTCATACTCACAAACATACTGCCAAACTGTGAATGAGCCTACAGCAGTTTTTGCGTTCAGTATGACATGCTGACTGATCAGATTTTAGCAGTTCTGACCTTGTAATTTTCCTAACAGCTCCTAATGAGGTCTTGTCAAGTCTACAAATGATGAGATATTAAAATGCCAATCAGTGCTCTGCCAGCGCTGCCTGTTATCCAGAATAAATTAATTGCTATCCATTGTTAAAGCTTCTCACTGCATCCCACTCAGGGAGTCCTTGCACACAAGTTTTTAATTATACGCTAGACATGCATGCTGTGATTGGCAAGGCTACTTTTGGAAAACGGACTGTGAAGTTTTCTAGTTACAAAATACACTTTAGAAGCAGTGAGCATGCCAAAGACTTGGCGTTGTTTGCCAACTTAAATGAGCATCATGGTTCTTCTGCTTGTATTTTGTATTACTGAGTATTAGAGATGAGTGGACTCTAGACACGATGGGGTTGATTTACTAAAGCCAAATAGACTGTGCACTTTGCAAAGTGCAATTGCTCCAGAATTTAGTAAATGAAGTAAAGCTCCGCTTTGCAAAGAATACCCAATCACATGCCAGGAAAATGAAAAAAAAAAAAACTGCATTTTTGCTTGCACATAATTGGATGATGGAAGTCAGCAGAGTTTCTGCTCATTTACTAAGTTCTGAAGCAACTGCTCTCGCTGAATGCAATTGCACTTAACAAAGTGCACAGTCTATTTGGCGTTAGTTAATCAACCCCAATCAATTAAACAAAATAAGGGGATTAAATATAGATCTTTCAGAAGTAAACATATTTATGATAATTTAAAGATCTATCATTATAATTGTTATAATTGTTAAACACTTTCCCGAGACAAGCAACGACAAGAGAAATGCAGAGCCTGACATGTCCCTCTCCCTCTGCATTCCTTTTGTTGTTGCTTGTCTCAGAAATTGTTCATAGCCAAGACAAGCTGCATCTATAAATTACCTGTCTCCTTCAAAGCTGTTGTCAGATATGCCATGGCAAGAGGGAAGGTGGGGGAGGTCTGACCTTATAACTAGGTTTAGAAAGCACTTAGACATAAAATACTACATATTATTTGTCCCATAGGAGTCAGAATTGGAAAATAAAAATCATCTTCTTTAAGATTGAATAGTAAGATTTCCAGAAAAACTATATACATAGAGGTGTCACCATATTATTTTTTTCAGAATAAACATCAGCTGTGAATACATATACAGCCTGTGCGTGTTTTTGCAGCAAAATCATAAAATGTAATTATTGACCCCATATATGAGCAACTATATTTGTAGTGAAGGCTTTGTGTAGACTTTTTTATTCTAATCTAGGTTTCCTTATTTGAGGACTTGAAAGCTACATTGGAAAAACTGCTTTGGTTCTGCTTTAGAAAAGACATTAAAATGAGATTAAGATAATTTCACACGAGTGAAGTGTGGTCATGGGCCAGTAAGGCTGCAGCATCAATGGCAGCATCCAATGTCTAGCGTAAGTCATTTCTAACTATGAACATCTTTAGTTTTCTTCATTTCGGTCTGTTGGATATAACAGCGTTTGTTGTGCAAAAATATACCTGTTGATCCTGCCAGAAATTCTGTGCTATCCTGTGTCATCTTAAACAATGTTATAGAAAGTGAAAACACACATATATATATATATATATATATATATAATGTGATTACTCCCCTGCTACCAATAACAATAGAAATCAAGAGGGTAATGGGACTTTAAATTACGTGCATGATTACATGCACCTCCATCCTTAAATCGAAAATAGTGACCTTCTTTCTCACTATCTGGACAAAACATTAGATCATATTTGGCACCTTTTTCATTTTTTTTTTCAGATATGCTATGCGTTTGCTCCTGATGAGTGACAACTGGCCACGAAACGTGTCGAGCCTATCAATGTCATGTTCCCAACACATAGCTTGACCTCAACTGTGATTAATCTGTATCCTATAACCCGTTTTTATCCATTACCCAGTAAGCATTTGGCTTTTTATACTAGTTACTTGGGATACTATGCGATTTCAGATGCGTGCACGTATACATATATGAATTCTTCTTTTTTGTATGTTATCCTCTTGTATATAGATACTGTACAAATACTCAAGTTCAACCATGTATCACATGTTATGAGGTATGCTTTGTTTTTATGTCAATTAAACAATTTACATAATTTCTCCTACCACGTATTTTGTGCTTCACTCAAAGTCCCAAAAACCCCATTATTTTTAACACCATTAACAATAGTGTCTAATGTACATACAACTGTGTTTACGGTGCTGCTCACATTCATATAAGAGCACGTGAAGATAATGATTATCTTTTAATAATTATTAATACATGTTATAGAAAGCATATTAGGATCACACAACAACCCCCACATTATGTAGAGAAGGAGACATATTCTGTAGCAGTGGCGGCCTGTCCATCACGGGCGCAGGGGCGGCGCCCACTAATCCATGCGCCTGGCGCCTAATCTACATGCAGGACACCGGACGTATGGATTTCATTAGGGATTTTATTTTTTTAAGCAAATGATTAAAGCCTCAGGCTCTAATAGGCTTCAAAAAAGGGTGGACTTGGGCCCTGAGCCCACCCAGTTGTGTGACAATTGCGAATTAATATTTGCTATTGACTTCCTGCTTCTCCTCCCAGGCCAATCAGGAAGCAGGCTGTAAGACCCGATTTAATGAGAGGAGAATCAACCCTATTGGCCACCGAAGAGGAGAAGACGCAGGGGGAAGCACATGGTGCTGAGCGGGAAGACCAGCAGCCTTATATCTCGTTCATTTCCCGGAGCCATCCTTTCCCTGAGGCTCGGGTCCGGGAAAGGGTGGCTGTGTGAAAGGGTCCATGTGTGGATCAGGCAGGGACTCCCCCAGAGTGAGCAGAGGGAGTGCACGGACATTCAGAGGGCTTCAGCCTGCAGTGTCATGGGTCCCCGCTTACCCCTGACCTGCCCAATGCCCCCTGCCAAGGTGCATATAGGGTCCCTGGGGGGTGAGAGGCTCCACTGCCAGTCTTATAAGGGAGCCTATAGCCAGCCCAGGGCCGGGATGGTATGCCTGAAGAATGAATTAACTGTGATGAAGCTGGTATCAGCCACGGGCTCCAGACTCAGAGCAGCTGCGTCCTGGGGGTGAGTAGTACTGGGACTGTGGTGGGAGCTTTGTTTGCTGCCCCCCCACCCACAAAAATGGAGCACCAGCCACCACTGTTCTGTAGTCATACCTAACACACCTCCTGTCCTAGGGTGACAATGTTGCTCCTCCATGGATACAATAAAATGAGTGAGCATTGTCACCCTAGGAGAGGAAGTGTGTTACAAGGTCATCAGGTAAAAGCAAATAGGATTAAAGTCTGAGAAAAAAACTGGCAAGCTGCAATATATATTTAATGTTTGTTCTTGATACAGTTTAACTTCACAGACATACATCTAAGGCTTTTCTTGTGAGATGCCATTTCAGGTGTCCCCTGTTGGATACAATACAAATGCATAACATTAAAATCTAAATCAGCTGTTGCATCCCAAGGATTGGTACACTGCAATAAATTACATTTTTGGGTATAAATATAATGTAGCACCCCACAGACCCCTGGAGGAATGGGTGACATTTCCTTGTCAAAAGATTTCATTTAGTTCACATTAATAGGCATTACATACATGTTAACGAATAAGTGACGACAGATGGAATGAAGCTCGTTATTTACATGAAGGTACAAAACATGTAATATATTACAGTATATAACCTGGAGTATTGGAGAGGAGATTTTAAGAGGGTACAATTCGAATAAGGATAATTAACCAATTAAACATTTGTAATTGTGAAGATTCTGTGAATGAGATACTTGTATTGAAAGAACAAAGAGCTTCAAAAATCATAAGAGGAACGGGAGACAGAAGATGAGAAAAGAAGAGGTGTAGAAAAAGGGAAAGAGAGGAGTAGAGAGGGGAAGGAGTTCACTAGGATGATCCGAGAGCCAGGGTGTGGTAAAATAAGGTCCTATATCCACCCTTTATAATCAACTACCATGGCAAGAGGACAGAGTCATCTAAGGATGATGGCAAGGAAAATTGAACCCATGGGTGCCACATGTTTTTGAATTTGGGGATTTGGTTATGTTCTATAGCTGCCATTTTTGCATGAATCATGAAATTATGCATTCTATGCTTTGTCTCAGCTACAACCAAAGAAAGGGATTTCCATGCTTTTGCCAGAGTTTGTTTAGCGGCTGTAAGGAGTTGGACAAAGAGCCTAAACTGTATATGAGTCAAATATACAGGTTTTAGGTTAAGTAGTGCCATAGTAGGGTCAGGTTGTATTGATATCTTGACATTCTGGTGGCAATTGTATGTATTTCTTTCCAGAAGGTTTGGGCTAAAGGGCAGGACCACCAAACATGCATTTGTATGCCCAGGTACAGCCTCGAAAGCAAAGAGCTGAGTAAGTTGGAATGTATTTAGCTATTTTAGAGGGTACCAGCGGGTCAAAACTTTATAATTGGTTTCAATTGCTAAAATGTTAGGAGAGAATGTTTTAGTTGCCAGCCAAATATCTGACCATTCTGTAACAGTAATGCCCCATACACATGGTCGGATTTTCCAACGGAAAATGTTCAATGGGAGCTTGTTGTCGGAAATTCCAACCGTGTGTAGGCTCCATCGGACATTTTCCATCGGAATTTCCGACACACAAAATTTGAGATCTGGATCTCAAATTTTCCGACAACAAAATCCGTTCTCATAAATTCCAATTGTGTGTACACAATTCCGATGCACAAAGTTCCACGCATGCTCTGAATCAATTACGAGACGGAAGTGCTTGGTTTGGTAAAACTAGCATTCGTAATGGAGATAGCACATTCGTCACACTGCAGATTTTTAAATCTTTTAATGCAGCGCATTCTCTTCTTCTTTATAATGCTAGAATAATGAAGTTTTTTTGCTGCTGATATTCACACAGAGTTCTGACAACCTGATTTCTTTATTATTTCTCGTGATCTCATGAATAATTTTTTTTTCATAGTGATCTCCATAATTTTGTATTTCGTTTTGTGTCAAGTTACCGTAACACCATTATTATCTTGTATTTTTTAACCTCAAGGAGGTTGGTGTTGGTGTCCCCTGTTAATATGACATTGTATTTTTGAAATGTAGCTGCCTACTCACAAACAAACTGTCCTTTTTGAAGTAAAACACATAGGCAAGTATTTCTGAAAAAGAAATAGCCATTTATTATGGGTCATAACAAAATAAAGTGGAAGGCAACGCTGGAGAAACTGGTGAAATTTGCGAAGCCCTTGTACCCCAGGGCAGACATCAATTATTTTACAGTCAAAATTGTTGGCCTGAGGAGTCCTTATAATAGTGAGCACAATCCGGTCCAGGACTACAAGAGATCAGGAACAGCAGCAGATGACATATATGTCCCCAGGCTGTGGTCATACAACAGCCTGCGTATTTTGTCAGACCAGACTGAACCCAGGCCATCACTTTCTTGTCTTCCTTCCATGCTTGCTTCCAGGCTGTGTCTCTTGTGTTGTAGTTATGGCAGGAGGTGGAGGAGGAGGAGGAGAAAGACCATGGTTGAACTCACAAACGTGGCTTTGGCTAGTGAGTTCACCCATCAACCCCTTATTTGGGGCTTGTAAGATAACTTCCTCACATAAGAGGCGTTGGCCCTCCTCCATTTCCTGCATTTTGCAGGCTGCCATGTAGGCATAGTCCTCTTGAATATTGGGGGGGGGGGTTCTGAGGGCCGCAGTAGCCTTCCGAAAAAACACAAGTGCTGCCTCCTCCAGGTTACTCCTCTTCCTGGGAGTTTTTTTGGAAGGCGGAGGGGAGGGACCTGGGATTCGGGCAGGCTACTGGGCCTGCCCACCTCCTGGCTGCCACTTTTCATGGCCTCCTCCTGGCTGAGACTTTCCTGTGTATGAAAAGGGGACATAGCTTTAGTTTTTGGTTCATCAATCACACACAATTTTCAGTTCATGACTGTTGCAAATTGAATATTAATAAATAGAAAAGACTATCATTCAGACCCCAGCATTTTTCATTCTTGCCACAATCATTTGTGGCCACTACTATCTATTGATATGTAAAACACTTTGTAAAATCAGAAATTACTGATCAATAATAACATCTAGTTAACATCATTAATGATTTGACTAGAAATGTGTTGAACAATGCTATACCTGGCTCAAGCTGGGCTCTTCCACTTCTTCCTGGCTGGAAGGCCCATGTTGGACATCGGAAGCCTCAACTGAGGTGGAAGGAAGCCTTGAAGGAAGATTGGAGAGTGCTGGCCTGGGTGCAGTCTGGCCTGCCAGAAAATGCAGTCTGCCATATTACCACAGCCTGGGTATATAAATGTCATCTGCTGCAGCTCCTGATCTCTGGGAATCCTGGACCTTCTTGTGCTCCCTATAATAAGTGCTCCTCATGCCACCAATTAGGGCCTTCAAATAGGGGATGTCTGCTGTGGGGATCACTGGCTTCACAAATTCCAGCAATTGATCCAGCGCTGCCTTCCTCTTTGGTTTATTGTTATAAAAGGGGTTGTTTACCTGCCACAGACAGGGCAGCTCCCTGTACATATCAAGGAATATGGGGATAGAGTTCTCATCATTGAATAGATCCATTTTATCTGTAAGACACAACACAAGACAAACCCTAATGTCAGGCTAAACTCTCCTAATCTTGTCCCAATATAGGCCTTGTAACGAGCCCCTAGCTCGCTCGGTTCCACTCTCCCAACACTCCTCTGCAGCTATAGAATCAGATTGCAGATCGCAACATCTGATTGCTCGGTCATTCAATGCTCCAGAATTAGAACTACAGCTATGTGCCGTTCTAACCCAGTTGTGATAGCTCAGAACAAACACCAGGCAGGCTGTATGTAAGTTCAACCAGGAATATATCTTTATTGACAGGAATACAGTCTTATTTATACAATAAAAGAGGAGGTGCAGACCTCCTGCTTATATTACTCTAACAATACAGCTGTAACCTAATTAACCTAATTAACATGAGCTAATTAACTAATCCCTTTAGACAGCCTAGATGACTCAGACATGACCTTTAGGCCAGACTGGCCATCTTGTAGTTCAGAAAATCCAATCAACATTATCACAATAGCAGAGTTAAACACAAACAACAATGGGGATCTAATGACTCTTAGATCCCATACTAGAGACTTATTTACAATACATATTTTAGCAGACAACAGACAGGTAGCTGGAATTGATGACATTAGCATTTAACAGTAGGAGTCCCAACGGTATGAATCAGTCACTATTCCAATATGGCAAATCCAGAGTCCCCAGAGTCTGTGTGTCCTGGGGGACCAGGACCCGAATCCACAGTAATACCACCTCAAGGGTCCCCAGGCATACAGCTCACAAAGAGCACCGTTCCCTCAAATGCCAGGGCCCACAATCTATCGGCAAGAGGCTAGCATAGAGTCCCCTCCAAAAGTCTCTCTCCCGGCTAGGTCTGTCACAGGCCTCAATCTAGAAGCAGTATAGGCCACTGATGCACCAAGTTAAAATTGTACCTTTGTTAGAACTATTGGCGCTTCCGCTACACCTTCCTCCACTCACAGATCATACATACGACGCATGCGTGTTAGGCTTTATATACACTGCGCATGCGTGAAACTTCGCCTGACCCTGACGTTCTTTCTAGTCTATTCCCCACCCCTTGTCTTTCTGCACAGTGGGAGAGCACATGGCGGAGAAAGAGCAAGTGCATGCAGACAGCAGGAGCAGCAACGACAAAAGGCCGGAGCCACGAACATCTCGAAGGAGATTTAAGGCCTCAAATATGTCCTTTATAAAGATGGTGGACATCTTGAAGAGGGCCGACTATGATGGGAAGCATGGACCTTACCCAAACCCAAATGTGAGAAAGGCCAAGATCATGACTAAAGTTGTGAAAAGTCTGCATAGAAATTTTGGGGTAAGGCGATCCAAGGATCAACTGAGGAAACGCTGGTCAGACCTGAAATTGAGGGAGCAGGATCAGTACAGAAAGATCAGGAGAGTTCTTAAAAAAAGTAAGCATTTGTCGTGTGTTCCTATTATTCTTATTACATTCGTGCTGCTCCATGTGCTTTGGCAAGTTTCAGGTTCGTGGGCACAGTAATCGTTCGTAGTAAACATCGTTCGTTCGCCCACTAATACGATGTTTTTGGCAGATCCATGTTAACTACATTTGTTCAGGCCTATTTGTATTAAAAGAAGTTTATGACATTGTTGTCTAGATGGGTTTGTACTAGAACGAAATGCAAACTTTATTCAGTGTTTACACATCTGGACGCAGGAGCACTAGTGTGGGATACCAGAACAAACTTTTTAGGGTATCCCACACAGGTGCTCCAGTGAATACTAAGGGTGTCTCCATGTGTGAAAACTGTACAAAAAAGGTAAGTATTCCAGCTTTATAAAGGGAAAAAAATAATGTCTTCAGCTTGGAACTCTGCCAAAAAAGACAATTGTACGACACTTCCAAGCAATGTTTCATATTTTTCGCCTATCTGTGTGCTAAGTATACCTATTTTCGATTCACATAGGAGAGAAAAGACTCGGGACATCTGAGGACACCAGGGACCCCCCACCAAATAAAGAAGGGGAAATCCCCACACCACAAACAGAAGATGTGGAGGAAGAAGAGGTTTATGAAGTGGGCAAAATAGTGACCACAACAGGTGAGTGTCTGAGACCACAGATTCAGGTAATAGATCTATGCCTGCATATTTATAATACATGGTGTGTTTTTTTTTATTTTAGGTGATGTGGATGTTGTGGAAGAAGAATCTCATTTCACAAGTGCAAGTACACACGTCCTCATCGGGGAGATCATGGTGTGCAATCGGGATTTACAGAAGATCAAGGAAGGCATCAATGATGTGGAAAAAAGACTCAAACACATCATTGATATTTTAGGCAGAATTTAAAAAAAAAAATTCTTCAATTTGTTGATATTTTATACATTTTTGAAAAATGTTTTAAGTATATTGAAAGCCAAATTTTGAAGATGCACACAGTGTGTCAACATGTGCTATCTGCCATCACGGGATATCGTACGCGTTTTGGGGGTGCAACCCCTTCCTCGCAACTGAAGTAGGTGACAGGAAGGGGTTGCACCCCCAAAACACATCCATTGATACCCCATGATGGGAGCTAGCACATGTTGACATTAGGCATGGGATCAGGAGGGAAATCTCCATTTTGACTCTCAATTTGTGTGCAACTTCAAAATTTGGCTTTCACGGGGCTGACATCACCCCATATGATGAAGGCAATATCAACACAGTTTGGACATACTAATGTCTGATATTGCCTTCACCTTGTCAAAGTTGAACTTTGTAAGTTCCTGAGTTGTGTATTGTTTTATGGTTTTAAACATGACTGTTTTAACACAAAAAAGGCTATTTGTACTGTCAAAAACAAGAATGTTATTACTAAAATATGTTGGTTTGTTCAAAAAATCTTTTCTAACGCACATGTGAATGTGCACAGAGTAAAAAGTTTTTTACTCAACAATGTGTTGCTTCTTCTTTCAATGCTCAATATAATTTTTTGGACTAAGTTGGTGTTTACACTGAAATGGGGATTATTTACTAAAGGCAAATCCACTTTGCACTACAAGTGCACTTTCAGTACAGTTTCAAGTGCAGTTTCATGTGCACTTTTGCAGTGCACTTGGAGTGCAAAGTGGATTTTCCTTTAGTAAATACTCCCACAGTGCTTTATAATTTGCCAGAATCAGGCCATTTTCATGACTCACCAAAATTCATTCATGGTGCTGAAAATGATGAATATTTTTATCAGTAATGCATTACATACATTAACAACAAAAACAAGGCGTGTGTGTAGCAGACCCACAACATAATAATAGTTCGCTAAAGAAGAGATTGTCACCTCATGTATCAAATAAATTATGCTTGCACTATTGAAGAAAATGTCCAAAAAAAAAAGCCCATTGGAGAACCTAGGAGACAGCTAAAAGAAACACAAGCAGTAAATCAAAGGAAATATTATTTCAGTTTAACTAAAAAATTTTTTGGAAAAAATGTTTATTAAACATTTTCTAGCATATCAATGGCCCCCCTACCCGCAAAGTACTCCATATATTTTATATGGACCTCGTGTGCGCTTTGGGGGCCAAGCACTGAAAACCAGATACAAACCCATAAGCACAAACTGAAGAGCAGTAACGATCGGAAAGGCACGAGGCTGAAAAACGTGAAATTGTCTCTCACCAAACTTCTACTAACACGAGATAAACACGAGATTAGCAGAAGGAACCCAAAGGGTGGTGCACTTGGTATTGAACTTCCCTTTTCTAGTGCCATCGTACGTGTTGTACGTCACTGCGTTCTTGACGTTTGGAATTTCCGAAGATTTGTGTGACCATGTATATGCAAGACAAGTTTGAGCCAACATCCGTCTCATGGATTTTGTTTTCAGAATGTGCGATCGTGTGTACGCGGCATAAGAGTTTGTCCAAGGTCCTCCTCCCATTTCTGAGTGTAGGATGGTTTGTCTGAATTGGGTTTTATTAGTAACTGAGAATAAAGAGAGGAGTATAGTCCTTTGGCATATGGATATTTTTTACATGTGGCTTCAAAGCTTGTAACTTGATTCAGAGATGTGTCCGTATTTGATTAAGGTGTGAAGAAGTTTTTGATTTGGACGTATCGGAATATTTCCGATTGAAGTAATCCGAAAGTCTTGCGCAGATCTTAGAAAGGGATAATGTTTGAAGATGTGACAAATTTGTGTAATCACAGAACTTCCAGTGAAGCCCATACTTGTATAAATAAAAAGAAGACTGCGGGACTTTAAATGAGGTCTATGACAAAGAGTCAAGGTTACCTTCATCCCTAATTCTGATAAGAAAATAAATGAAGCCCATACTTTGAATGACTTGGGGGAGACCCATGCTGGGTAAAAAGCAGGGTTTTTAAGGAAGGAGAGGAGAGGGATGTGTGGGGATTGTAAGTGGCATTTAAATTTATGCCTATGTGTATAAACGCATATACAGTGGGGACAGAAAGTATTCAGACCCCCTTAAATTTTTCACTCTTTGTTATATTGCAGCCATTTGCTAAAATCATTTTAAGTTCATTTTTTTTCCTCATTAATCTACACACAGCACCCCATATTGACAGAAAAACACAGAATTGTTGACATTTTTGCAGATTTATTAAAAAAGAAAAACTGAAATATCACATGGTCCGAAGTATTCAGACCCTTTGCTCAGTATTTAGTAGAAGCACCCTTTTGATCTAATACAGCCATGAGTTTTTTTGGGAAAGATGCAACAAGTTTTTCACACCTGGATTTGGGGATCCTTTGCCATTCCTCCTTTCAGATCCTCTCCAGTTCTGTCAGGTTGGATGGTAAACGTTGGTGGACAGCCATTTTTAGGTCTCTCCAGAGATGCTCAATTGGGTTTAAGTCAGGGCTCTGGCTGGGCCATTCAAGAACAGTCACGGAGTTGTTGTGAAGCCACTCCTTGGTTATTTTAGTTGTGTGCTTAGGGTCATTGTCTTGTTGGAAGGTAAACCTTCGGCCCAGTCTGAGGTCCTGAGCACTCTGGAGGTTTTCATCCAGGATATCCCTGTACTTGACCGCAATTATCTTTCCCTCGATTGCAACCATCATCCTGTCCCTGCAGCTGAAAAACACCCCCACAGCATGATGCTACCACCGCCATGCTTCACTGTTGGGACTGTATTGGACAGGTGATGAGCAGTGCCTGGTTTTCTACACACATACCATACCAATTAAGGGCAAAAAGTTCTATCTTGGTCTCATCGGACTCATCAGAGAATCTTATTTCTCACCATCTTGGAGTCCTTCAGGTGTTTTTTAACAAACTCCATGCGGGCTTTCATGTGTCTTGCACTGAGAAGAGGCTTCTGTCGGGCCACTCTGCCATAAAGCCCCGACTGGTGGAGGGCTGCAGTGATGGTTGACTGTCTACAACTTTCTCCCATCTTCCGACTGCATCTCTGGAGCTCAGCCACAGTGAGCTTTGGGTTCTTCTTTTCCTCTCTCACCAAGGTTCTTCTCCGCCGAGAGCTCAGTTTGGCCGGACAGCCAGCTCTAGGAAGGGTTCTGGTCGTCCCAAACATCCATTTAAGGATTATGGAGGCCACTGTGCTCTTAGGAACCTTAAGTGCAGCAGAATTTTTTTTGTAACCTTGGCCAGATCTATGCCTTGCCACAATTTTATCTCTGAGCTCTTCAGGCAGTTCCTTTGACCTCATGATTCTCATTTGCTCTGACATGCACTGTGAGCTGTAAGGTCTTATATAGACAGGTGTGTGGCTTTCTTAATCAAGTCCAATCAGTATAATTAAACACAGCTGGACTCAAATAATGGTGTAGCATCATCTCAAGGATGATCAGAAGAAATGGACAGCACCTGAGTTAAATATATGAGTTTCACAGCAAAGGGTCTGAATACTTAGGACCATGTGATATTTCAGTTTTTCTTTTTTAATAAATCTGCAAAAATGTCAACAATTCAGTGTTTTTCTGTCAATATGGGGTGCTGTGTGTACATTAATGAGGAAAAAAATGAACTTAAATGATTTTAGCAAATGGCTGCAATATAACAAAGAGTGAAAAATTTAAGGGGGTCTGAATACTTTCCGTCCCCACTGTACATCGCAAATATTCCACACAGAACCACCCTAGAAAGCAACCAAAATAACTCGCTTTTCAAAGGGAAGAAAAAAAAATGAAAAGCAACCAAAATCACTCGCTTTTCAAAGGGAAAAAAATGAAAAGCAACCAAAATCACTCGCTTTTAAAAGGAAAAACAAAAGACAAAAAAAACACCCCTACACCCCCTCCATGATGGAGAGGAACTAATCATAGTAATGAATAATGTCCCACTCAAAGTTCATTCCAAACGGAATGCGAGTCTTAAAATAAAAAATCCAAAAACTTCCCTTTTACAGAGAAGTCTAAAGACATCGCCACCCCGCTTGAGTGTATGAATCTTCTCTATGATTTGCACACCAACAGCCGAAGTATTGCCTTCATGAAATTGATTACAATGTTTGGCTACATTGGTGGAGAATTTCTTCACTATACTATATATATGTTCCTGAAACCTATCTCTGAGGCGTCTTGTGGTGCGACCAATGTACTGTACATTACAGATGGTACATGTAATGATATATATATTACATAACGGGTGTTGCAGTTATAAAAAGATGTTAATTTATGTTGTTCACCGTTAGAGTATGAACATACAACATTTCCCTTAGTAATATGTGCACAGTAGGAACACACAGTCGCACCACAACTATAATTGCCCTTGCAATGCAATCAAGTGTGTGACTTGATTTTATTTGATCCAAAGGCACTTGGTAAGAGATAGTTTCCCAAAGTGGCAGCATGTCTGGAAACAAAATTGATACCATCTTTCAGTAAATTGGCACAAATCCGATCCTCAAAAAGGATCAGTAAATATCTGTGAACAATTGTCTTAATGTCATTAAATTCCTGACTGAACGAAGTACTGATGGTGGGTCTCTCTCTGTTTTTACCAATATGTTTGAGTTTTAGGAGGTCATTCCTATTTTTAGAATTATGCCACATACACACGAGCGGAATTTCTGTCGGAAAAATCTTGGATGGTTTTTCTGACAGAATTTCGCTCAAGCTTGGCTTGCATACACACGGTCACACAAAAGTTCGCAGAACTTTCGACCGTCAAGAACGCGGTGACGTACAACACTATGACGAGCTGAGAAAATTAAGTTCAATGCTTCCGAGCATGCGTTGAATTGTTTCCGAACATGCGTAGGAATTTTGTGCGTCAGAATTGGTACAGATGATCAGAATTTCAGATCGGAACTTTTTCCAACAGAAAAATTGAGAACATGCTCTCAATTTTTTGCTGGTTGGAATTCCTCCAGCAAAAGTCCGATGGAGCATACACACAGTTGCATTTTCGGACCAAAAGCTCTCATTGGACTTTTGCTGGGGGAGATAGAGGAAATGAAAATGGCTTTTAATTTTTTTTTTCTTCCCTTTGAAAAGCGAGTGATTTTGGTGGTTCTGTGTGGAATATTTGCGATGTATATGCATTTATATACACAATATTTTGCCTTCACATGATTTATATATATGTGGACATTGTTGATTTTCATGTGTATGTGCATTCTTTCCATCATGTATATGGTTTAGCATCTTATTGTTTACTCTTATCCTTGAACGGTTTTTAAGAAATCTTTAATAATAAGTATTAAATCACACAATTAAATCCCTCAATTAGACTTAATTTGTTATACAATGATATATGCAGGGCTTTTTTCAGCCGGAACGGAGTTTCGCCACCTATCGCAGCCCTCTTCTTTCCAGGCTGTTACTCAACACTGAAGCCGGTAGAGGAAGTTTTCTATATTACTTCCTCCACCAGCTGTGTGCTTACGGCGCCCAAGGCACCTTCCTGACACCTGTTAATAGGTGCCCCGGGTCCAGACGCCGCAAGTTTTGTCTTCTGGGTCTTCCAGAGGTATCTTCTGTCCCTCCTGCTGCCTGTCAGATCTGTGTCGCACGAGCCGAGTGAAATGCTGTGAAAGTCCTCCTCGGCTCTGTGTACACTGATGATCTGACAGGAGGCGCAGCACAGAGACTGCACAGTAGAATGTTCTACCTAACAGAATGGACTGTTCTATTGCATAAAGATAACCTGTGTGCTATAAACTATTAAGAGGTGAGGGAGCTGCCAAGGGGAAGGGGGGAGGGGTGGCTGCGCAGAGAAACAGCTGTAGAAACGCTGAGGTTGTTCTGCAGCTGTCAGAGCTGGGAAGGAAGATGGGGGATTTAGATTGGGCACAGTGAGAGCTGTGGGGGGAGCTATGGATTAAGGTTGGCTGTAGAAAGGGGTGCAGAGGTGACATGTCGAGGGGCAGAATGATAGTCTGTGGGTGGGGGTGCAGAGGTAAGATAGTCTATGGATGGGGGTGCAGAGGTGACGTGGTGGGGCAGAGAGATAGTCTATGGATGTGGGTGCAGAGGTGAGATAGTCTGTGGATGGGGGTGCAGAGGTGAGATAGTCTGTGGATGGGGGTGCAGAGGTGACATGTGGTGGGGCAAAGAGATAGTCTGTGGATGCGGGTGCAGAGGTGAGATAGTCTGTGGATGGGGGTGCAGAGGTTATATAGTCTGTGGATGGGGATGCAGAGGTGACATGTGGTGGGGCAGAGAGATAGTCTGTGGATGCGGGTGCAGAGGTGAGATAGTCTGTGGAAGGGGGTTCAGAGTTGAGATAGTCTGTGGATGGGGGTGCAGAGGTGACATGTGGTTCGGCAGAGAGATAGTCTGTGGATGCGGGTGCAGAGGTGAGATAGTCTGTGGATGGGGGTGCAGAGGTTATATAGTCTGTGGATGGGGATGCAGAGGTGACATGTGGTGGGGCAGAGAGATAGTCTGTGGATGCGGGTGCAGAGGTGAGATAGTCTGTGGAAGGGGGTTCAGAGTTGAGATAGTCTGTGGATGGGGGTGCAGAGGTGACATGTGGTTCGGCAGAGAGATAGTCTGTGGATGCGGGTGCAGAGGTGAGATAGTCTGTGAATGGGGGTGCAGAGGTGACATGTTGACAGAGGGTGAGCTGTGAACGGGGAGGAGAGGGTGATACACACTCCTCAGCACTGCACAATATGTACTCCTGTGTGTTATGCACTCCTGAGTCCAGTACTCTGTGTTACTGAACCCTGAATTGTGTGCGAAACTCAGTTCTGAACCTTGACCACACCCTTTATTTGACATGACTTTACTTCTCTTCCTTAAGGAATGGCGAGATTGGGGGCGGGAGTGGTGTGGTTTGTGGGCGGGGGTGGGGTCGGGGGCAGGGAGTTGGCGGGGGGAAGGTGGGTTCCTGCACCTATTCTCTGAGAGAAAAAGCCCTGGATATATGTGATTTATATTGGTATATATACATGTTTTTTCGCTCATTTTTCTATTTTTGTCTTAATACATTTCTTGTTTAAATGTTTTAATTGTCTATTTTTTGTTTTGACTATTTTGTGATCAGATGTTTTAGCATTTAAGAAATGTTTTTATGTCGGTGAAGTTTTTTGTTGATTGCTCTTTAACTACAGGTGTTTTGTGTTAGGTGTTTGATTTGATATACGCCTTTAAATAGCTTGTATTGTGAGCATTTCAATTGTTGTGAACAAGCATGGTTCTTTTCGTGTGAAACGGGTCAACTAATCATTATTGCAATTTTGTCTGGCTCATGACAATAAAGAAATCTCTACAGCATCTTTTGGATTCAAGTGTGCGATCAATCTTTTCTTCTTTTTTTGATACTGCCTACAGGAGCCGGGAGCCGGGATCAGCACCTTGTGTCCATTTTTGCCTGAAGCGGTGTGTTCACCCTTGTTCTGTTTATTAATTCTACCTAGCCAAGATATTGGAAGGTGTGACCATTGTTTCATTAAGTTTGTTACATGTTTTAGGGTAGATGTGTAGTTGGCTGAAAAGAGATCAGAAACGGAAGCTGTTAGGTGAATTCCTAGGTATGGGATTTTTTTCTCTGCCCAGGTAAAGGGAAGTGCAGTTTTTACTGTGTCTATTTCTCTCTCAGATAGGGATATATTCAGTGCTAGGCACTTTTTAGGATTGATTGTTAGTCCTGAGATGTTGGCAAACCTACTGAGGATAGGTAAGAGGTTGGGGCCTGAGACCTGAGGAGATGATACACATAATAAAATGTCGTCTGCTAATAAGCAAAGTTTGTGGTGATAGCCTCCTAGTTCTATTCCAGTTATTGTTGGGTTTGATCTGATGTATAGAGCAAGGGGTTCTATTAAAAGGTCAATAGACCCTAACACGTGCCTATTTCTATTTCAAAGGAGTCTGATTTGTAACCTGTATATTTTATGTATGCTTGAGGTCTGTCGAAGAGTGCGGCTATCCATTTAGTGAAGTGGGGACCAAAACCGCATTTCTGGAGGGTGTGTAGCAAATAGGGCCATGAAAAAGAATCAAAGGCTTTCCTGATGTCAAGGGAAAGGAAGCAAGAGGGGATGCAGGGAGTTTTGACAATGTGCGCCAAAAGAAATGCTCGGGGCACATTGTTACCCGCTTGGCGTAAAGGCATAAAACCTACTTGATCCCGATGAATGAGAATGCCTATGATTTTGTTGAGGCGATCAGCCAGGATTTTTGCTAATATTTTTATGTCAAGGTTTAAAAGGGAAATGGGGCGATAATTCGTGTAAGATGTATTATTGGAGTTTAGGTATCATACAAATAATTGCCATTAGCGATTCTTGTCTAAAGGAATATCCTTCTAATGTTATATTAACCACTTGACAACTGGGCACTTAAACCCCCTTCCTAACCAGACCAATTTTCAGCTTTTGGTGCTCTCACATTTTGAATGACAATTACTCAGTCATGCAACACTGTATCTTTATGAAATTTTTGTCCTTTTTTTCACACAAATAGAGCTTTCTTTTGGTGGTATTTAATCACTGCTGGGTTCTTTATTTTTTGCGCCGTAAAAGAAAAAAGACTGAAAAATCTGTAAAAAAATACATTTTTCTTCATTTCTGTTATAATATTTTGCAAATTAGTAATTTTTCTTCATATATTTTGGCCAAAATTTATACCGCTACATATCTTTGGTAAAAATAACCCAAATCGGTGGATATTATTTGGTCTTTTTGAAAGTTATAGAGTCCAAAAGCTATGGTGCGAATATCTGAAAATTGATCACACCTGAAGTACTGACGGCCTATCTCATTTCTTGAGACCCTAACATGCCAGAAAAGTACAAATACCCCCCAAATGACCCCTTTTTGGAAAGAAGACATTCCAACGTATTTAGAAAGATGCATGGTGAGTTTTTTGAAGTTGTCATTTTTTCCCACAATTCTTTGCAAAATCAAGGTTTTTTTTTTACTTTTTTTTTTTCCACAAAATTGTCATATTAGCAGGGTATTTCTCACAGACCGCATATGCATACCACAAATTACACCACAAAACACATTCTGCTATTACTCCCAAGTATGGTGATACCACATGTGTGAGACTTTTACACAGCGTGGCCACATACAGAGGCCCAACATGCAGGGGAGCACCTTCAGGCGTTCTGGAGCACCCAGGCCAATTCTGACATTTCTCTCCTACATGTAAAAATCATCATTTATTAGCTAGAAAATTACTTAGAACCCCAAAACATTATATATGTTTTTTTAGCAAAGACCCTAGAGAATACAATGGCGGTCGTTGCAACTTTTTATCTCGCACGGTATTTGCGCAGCAATTTTTTTAACGCTTTTTTTTGGAAAAAAAACTGTTTTGTGCTTTACAAAAACCAAAACAGTAAAGTTAGCCCAATGTTTTTGCATAATGTGAAAGATGAAGTTACGCCGAGTAAATAGATACCCAACATGTCACCCTTCAAAATTGCACGCGCTTGTGGAATGGCGCCAAACTTTGCTACTCAAAAATCCCCATAGGCGACGCTTTAAAATTTTTTACTGGTTACATGTTTTGAGTTACAGAGGGGGTCTAAGGCCAAAATTATTGCTCTCGTTCTACCGATCGCAGCGATACCTCACATGTGTGGTTTGAACACCGTTTTCATATGTGGGCGGGACTTACGTATGCGTTCGCTTCTGCATGCGAGCACACAGGAACAGGGGCGCTTTAAAATTTTTTTTTTTTTTTTTATTGTTCATTTTACTTTATTTATTTTAGTTTGATGCTTTTTTCCAAAAAAAAAAAAATTTTGACCACTTTTATTCCTATTACAAGGAATATAAACATCCTTGTAATAGGAATATGGCATGCCAGGTCCTCTTTACAGTGAGATATGGGGTCATTAAGACCCCACATCTCACCTCTAGGCTGGGAAGCCTGAAATTAAAAAAAAAAAAAAAAAAAAAAAAAAGATCCTGGCTTCGATCGTAGCGGTGAGTCGGTAGAAGCACCGCAAGGCGGCGGGAAGGGGGGACGTCCCCTCTCGCCTCCCGTAAGAACGATCAAGCAGTGGAACAGCTGCTATGATCATTCATATGGTGTAGGGAATCGCCGGCTGAAAAAGCTGATATCTGAATGATGCCTGTAGCTGCAACCATCATTCAGATATCTCCGCACAAAGTCAAGGACGTTGTATGACGGCCCGCGGGCGGGAAGTGGTTAAAACGCTTTTTTTTTTTAACACAAAGTTGTCCATTTATACAATATTTTTCTACCACATAACATGTACATGCCAAAAATGACACCCCAAAATAGATTCTCCTGCTCCTCCTGAGTACGGCGATACCCCATGTGTGAGACTTCCACAGCCTGGCTACATACAGAGGGCGAGTACAGCTGAGCATGGCTCAGTATGGCAGGGTATGGCAGGGTATTGCGGAGTATGGCGGGGTATTGCGGAGTATGGCGGGGTATGGCAGGGTATTGCGGAGTATGGCGGGGTATTGCGGAGTATGGCGGGGTATGGCGGGGTATTGCGGAGTATGGCGGGGTATGGCAGGGTATTGCGGAGTATGGCGGGGTATTGCGGGGTATGGCGGAGTATGGCGGGGTATGGCGGAGTATGGCGGGGTATTGCGGGGTATGGCGGGGTATGGCGGGGGCATGGCAGAGTATGGCGGGGGCATGGCAGAGTATGGCGGGGGCATTGCAGAGTATTGTGGGGGCATTGCAGAGTATTGCACAGCATTGCAGAGTATTGTGGGGGCATTGCAGAGTATTGCACAGCATTGCAGAGTATTGTGGGGGCATTGCAGAGTATTGCACAGCATTGCAGAGTATTGTGGGGGCATTGCAGAGTATTGCACAGCATTGCAGAGTATTGTGGGGGCATTGCAGAGTATTGCACAGCATTGCAGAGTATTGTGGGGGCATTGCAGAGTATTGCACAGCATTGCAGAGTATTGTGGGGGTATTGCAGAGTATTGCACAGCATTGCAGAGTATTGCACAGCATTGCAGAGTATTGTGGGGGCATTGCAGAGTATTGCACAGCATTGCAGAGTATTGTGGGGGCATTGCAGAGTATTGCACAGCATTGCAGAGTATTGTGGGGGTATTGCAGAGTATTGTGGGGGTATTGCAGAGTATTGTGGGGGTATTGCAGAGTATTGCACAGCATTGCAGAGTATTGTGGGGGTATTGCAGAGTATTGTGGGGGTATTGCAGAGTATTGCACAGCATTGCATAGTAGTGAGGGATGGCTGAGCATGGATGGATGGATGTCTCTGTGCAGCGCTGTGGGCACTTCACATACAGCCCACAGCGCTGCAGACATCCATCCATCCCCCTCCCCACTCACTGTGTACCGATCGGTACACAGGAGGGGAGGAGAGGAACCGGCGTCATCAGATGACGCCGGTCTGTTTACATGTGATCGCGCCGTCATTTGACGGCGCGATCACATGGTAAACGGCCACGATCAGCGGCCATTTACCGGGATCCGTGATGCGCCGGGTCCCCTGGACCCGGCGGTCACAGATGTGTTCGGGTGCGCGCCCCAGGGGGCGTGCAAGAGGGGAATTCTGGGAGGACGTCATAGTACGTCCACCCAGAGTTATCCAACCGCCCTGCAGCCGTCATTCGGCTATGGGCCGGTTGGTAACTGGTTAAAAGCTTTGGCAAGGAGTGGAGATAAGGTCTCTGCAAATGTATGGTAATATATGGCTGAAAAACCATCAGGGCCTGGGCTTTTGTTCAATTTTAGTTCTTTAATTGTTTTTGCTACATCGTCCGCTGTGATGGGCTCTTCAAGATGGGATCTTTGGTTCTGGGATAATTGAGGAAGATTTCATTGGGATTTAATATAGTTCAATTCCTTGCAACTTGGGCCTCTCAGTTATACGACATGTGCTATTTCGTTCAAATAGGTATACTGACTCGTTGTTTGAGTTTATTGTGACATCCCTCAAGTTTATATTAAAACACAATTATTTTTCTTTCAATTGCTCCCACTACCTCCAGGTACAGGGCGTTGCTATGGGTAAGTGTTGTGCCCCGGCCAATCTGTACCTGGGGGAGTGGGAGAGGTTGTTGCTTTCTGACAGTGGAGTATGTAGTTATGCCGGGTACGCTACAGCCTGGTATCGCTACATAGATGACGTCATCATGTTATGGGACGGTCCTAGTGCAGCTCTTTTTGAATTTTTTGAATACATAAATTCAAGTAATACATTCAATCTTAAATTTAATATGATCCATGATGCACTTAGGATCTAATATTTAGATTTGACAATTGTTAAACATCTAGATGGCTCTCTTCAAAGTGAGCTGTATAGAAAGCCCACAGCAGGCAATACCATTCTCCAAGCTTCCAGTTTCCATCCTGAACCCCTGTTGGCATCCATCCCATTCGGACAGTACATCAGAGTCAGACGCAACTGCTCTAGTGATTGTGCTCTCACACTTAGAACAAGGTTAAGTGCTAGAGGTTATTCTAATGGGATCCTGAAAAAAGCATATAAAAAAGCCAAAAACAAAGTACGTAAGAACCTTATTTTTGCTAAAAAACAGAGCAAAGAATCTACACCAACACCGGTTATTACAAGATATTGTCAGCAACACAGACAGATTAAATATTCTACAAAATACTGGCATCTACTCAGAATGGATACTATGCTAGCACCAAACTTGTTCATAGTGAATATCAAATCAATAAACATGATAGCGTCAAACCAATAGGGACAATTCGGATGCGCTAACTGCAATTATTGCCAGTATATGCACACCGGAAAGAATGTAGATCTACCAAAGAAAGAGAAATTTAGACCTAAACATTTTGTCGATTGCCGCACTGCAGGTGTGGTTTATCTACTGCAGTGTGAATGCAATTGCTACTATGTAAGAAAAACCAAACTTGAGTTCTGGTGAAGAATTTACAGACATATCACCAGTAGGGATGAGCTGAACACCCCCCAGTTCGGTTGGCACCAGAACCTGCGAACGGACCGAAAGTTTGCACAAACTTTAGAACCCCATTAAAGTCTATGGGACTCGAACGTTTGAAATCAAAAGTGCTAATTTTAAAGGCTAATATGCAAGTTATTGTCCTAAAAAGGGTTTGGGGACCTGGGTCCTGACCCAGGGGACATGTATCAATGCAAAAAAAAGTTTTAAAAACGGACGTTTTTTCGGGAGCAGTGATTTTAATGATGCTTAACCACTTGACCACTGGGCACTTAAACCCCCTTAATAACCAGACCAATTTTCAGCTTTTGGTGCTCTCACATTTTGAATGACAATTACTCAGTCATGCAACACTGTATCTATATAAAATTTTTGTCCTTTTTTTCACACAAATAGAGCTTTCTTTTGGTGGTATTTAATCACTGCTGGGTCCTTTTTTTTGCGCTATAAAAGAAAAAAGACTGAAAAATCTGTAAAAAAATGCATTTTTCTTCGTTTCTGTTATAAAATTTAGCAAATTAGTAATTCTTCTTCATATATTTTGGCCAAAATTTATACTGCTACATATCTTTGGTAAAAATAACCCAAATCGATGTATATTATTTGGTCTTTGTGAAAGTTATAGAGTCCAAAAGCTATGGTGCCAATATCTGAAAATTGATCACACCTGAAGTACTGACGGCCTATCTAATTTCTTGAGACCCTAACATGCCAGAAAAGTACAAATACCCCCCAAATGACCCCTTTTTGGAAAGAAGACATTCCAACGTATTTAGAAAGATGCATGGTGAGTTTTTTGAAGTTGTCATTTTTTCCCACAATTCTTTGCAAAATCGAGGTTTTTTTTCTTTTTTTTCACAAAATTGTCATATTAGCAGGTTATTTCTCACATACAGCATATGAATACCACAAATTACACCCCAAAACACATTCTGCTTTTAACCCCGAGTATGACGATACCACATGTGTGAGACTTTTACACAGTGTGGCCACATACAGAGACCCAACATGCAGGGAGCACCTTCAGGCATTGTGGAGCACCCAGGCCAATTCTGACATTTCTCTCCTACGTGTAAAAATCATCATTTATTTGCTAGAATATTACATAGAACCCCAAAACATTATATATGTTTTTTTAGCAAAGACCCTAGAGAATAGAATGGCGGTCATTGCAACTTTTTATCTCGCACAGTATTTGCACAGCAATTTTTTGAACGCGTTTTTTTTGTGCTTTAAAAAAAAAAAAAAAACAGTAAAGTTAGCCCAATGTTTTTGCGTTCACTTCTGCATGCGAGCACACGATAACAGGGGTGCTTTAAATTTTTATTTTTTTTTTATGGTTCATTTTACTTTATTTATTTTAGTTTTTTTTCCCAAAAAAAATTTTTTTGATCACTTTTATTCCTATTACAAGGCATGTAAACATGCCTTGTAATAGGAATATGGCATGACAGGTCCTCTTTACAGTGAGATATGGGGTCAATAAGACTCCACAGCTCACCTCTAGGCTGGGAAGCCTGAAAAAAAGAAGATCCTGGCTTTGATCGTAGCGGTGAGTCGATAGAAGCACCGGAGGGCGGCGGGAGGGGGGGAGTCTCCTCTCGCCTCCCGTAAGAATGATCAAGCAGTGGAACAGCTGCTATGATCATTCTTATGATGTAGGGAATCGCTGGCTGAAAAAGCTGATATCTGAATGATGCCTGTAGCTGCACCCATCATTCAGATATCCCCCCACAAAGTCAAGGACATCGTATGACGGCCAGCGGGCGAGAAGTGGTTAAAACGCTTTTTTTGTTTAACACAAAGTTGTCCATTTATACAACATTTCTAACACATAGCATGTACATACCAAAAATGACACCCCAAAATAGATTCTCCTACTCCTCCTGAGTACGGCAATACCACATGTGTGAGACTTCCAGAGCCTGGCCACATACAGAGGCCGAGTACAGCCGAGTATGGCTGAGTATGGCTGAGCATGGCTGGGTATGGCTGAGCATGGCTGGGTATGGCAGAGTATGGCAGGGTATTGCAGGGTATCGCCGAGTATGACTGGGTATGGCTGAGTATGGCAGGGTATTGCAGGGTATCGCCGAGTATGACTGGGTATGGCAGAGTATGGCTGGGTATCACCGAGTATTGCAGAGTATGGTGGGGTATGGCAGAGTATTGAAGGGTATGGCAGAATATTGCGGGGTATTGCAGAGTATGGCGGGGTATTGCAGAGTATGGCAGGGTATTGCCGAGTATGGCTGAGCATGGCTGGGTATGGCTGGGTATGGCAGAGTATGGCTGGGTATCAACCAGTATTGCAGAGTATGGCTGGGTATGGCTGGGTATGGCAGAGTATTGCGGGGTATGGCAGAGTATTGCAGAGTATTGTGGGGTATTGCAGAGTATTGCGGGGTATTGCAGAGTATTTCAGGGTATTGCAGTGTACTGCACAGTATTGTGTGGTATTGTAGAGTATTGCGGGGTATTGCAGAGTATTGCACGGTATTATGGGGTATTGCAGAGTATTGCACAGTATTGCAGGGCATTGCAGAGTAGTGCAGGATATTGCAGAGCATTGAGGGATGGCTGAGCATGGATGGATGGATGGCAGTTGTCACAGAGCAGCACTGTGGGCAGTACAGATCCACCCCACAGCGCTGCTGCCATCCGATCCCTCCCTCTCTCCGCTCACAGAGATGACGCCGGTTTGTTTACATGTGATCGCTCTGTCATTTGACGGAGCGATCACATGGTAAACGGCCGTGATTAGCGGCCATTTACCGGGATCCATGATGAGCTGGGTCCAGAGGATGTTCTCGGGTGCGCACCCTTTGCAGGATCAGGGAGGCCATGCGTAGGTTTGCTGAGGCATTCGGTCCAGAGTCCTCTGGGTCACTAAGGACGACATGATCCGCAGCCACCTCCTCCCAGCCATGTACAAGTCCATAGGTTTCTTCGGACTGTAAATGATCCCTTAAAGGCTGATGCTGAGTGCCAGGCTCCACCTCCATGCTGACACAATCCTCCTGCTCCCCCTCCTCCTTGTCCTCTTCCTGTGTGATCGGCAGGCACGCAGGAACACTATCTGGATAAAGGGGGCCTTGAGAGGTAAGGAAGTCCTCCTCTTCCTCCCTCTGTTCTGCCTCAAGTGCTCTGTCCATTATTCCATGCAGCGTGTGCTCCAACAGGTGGACAAGAGGGACAGTGTCACTGATGCATACACTGTAACTGCTCACCATCCTCATGGCCTCCTCAAATGGTGACAGGACAGTGCATGCATCCCTGATCTGATCCCCACTGGCATGGGGAAAAAAACCTGAGGTCCCCTGACCCTGTCCTGGTGCCATAGTCGCATAGGTACTCATTGATGGCCCTCAGCTGCATGTGCAGACGCTGCAGCATGGCCAACGTTGAGTTCCACCTGGTGGGCATGTCACAGATTAGGCGGTTCTTGGGCAGGTTAAATTCCTTTTGGAGGTCAGCCAGCCGAGCACTGGCATTATATGACCTGCGGAAACGCACACAGACTTTCCTGGCCTGCCTCAGGACATCCTGTAAGCCCGGGTACCTGCCCAAGAATTGCTGCACCATCAAGTTAAGGATGTGAGCCAAACAGGGCACATGGGTCAGTTGTTCCTGTCGGAGGGCGGAGAGGAGGTTGGTGCCATTGTTGCAAACCACCATACCTGCCTTAAGCTGGCGTGGCATGAACCACCTCTGAACCTGCCCCTGCAGAGCTGACAGAATCTCTGCCCCAGTGTGGCTCCTGTCCCCTAAGCACACCAGCTCAAGCACCGCATGGCATCTTTTGGCCTGCGTGCTTGCGTAGCCCCTTGAACGCCTACAGAGCACTGCTGGTTCTGAGGACAGATCAGCACAGGAAGAGGCCATGGAGGAAGAAGAAGAGGAGGGGGTGGAGGAGAGAGTTGTGGCAGAATCACCACTAGTAGAATTTTGGAGGCGTGGTGGCGGAACAACCTCCAACACTACTGCACCCTGTCCTGCATCCTTCCCAGCTGCCAGAAGAGTCACCCAGTGTGCGGTGAAAAATAGGTAACTTCCCTGTCCATGCCAGCTGGACCATGAGTCAGCGATAATATGCACCTTACCGCTGGCCGCCCTGTCCAGCGAGGCCAAGACATTGCCTTCCACATGCCGGTAGAGAGCCGGAATTGCCTTCCAGGAGAAAAAGTGGTGTTTGGGAACCTGCCACTGAGGAACCGCACATTCCACAAACTCACGGAAGGGGGCAGAGTCTACCAACTGAAAAGGCAGCAGGTGAAGTGCTAGCAATTTAGCCAAGCTAGCATTCAACCGCTGGGCATGTGGATGGCTGGGAGTGAACTTCTTTTGGCGGTGCAGCAGCTGGGGCAGGGAAATTTGCCTGGTACAATCTGACATCAGTGTACCGATAGCAGATTGCCCGCAAGTACTTGGCTGTGACACACCTAATTCTACACCTTCACTCCTCTCAGTGCAGGTTTCAGAGAGGACTGAAGGTATAGTGGGATTGGAGATCCCAGCTGATGAGGAGCAAGGAGAGGTCCGCTTTATTCTTTGGTGTGAGTCTTTTAGGTATGCTTGCCAACGAACTGCATGGCAGGTCGACATATGTCTGGTCAAGCATGTGGTGCCCAAGCGGGTGATGTTTTGGCCACGCGAGATACGCTTGAGACATATGTTGCAAATAGCAGCGGTGGGATCTGATGCACTCGTCTCAAAAAAGGCCCACACCAAAGAACTTTTGGAATAACGCGCAGAGACAGCAGCGCCCTGCACATGTGGAGCTCTGCAGTGTGATGCAGTTGCTGTGCTGCCCTTAAGCTGGCCCCTGGAGGGCATCCTGCCTCGTTGGAGATGTGCCTCCTCCTCCTCTCTCCTATCAGGCACCCACCTGGAGTCAGTAACCTCATCATCCCCTCCCTCCTCATCACTGGAGCAAAGCTGGCAGTATGCTGCAGCTGGGGGAACATGACTGCCAGATTGCTGTCCTTCTTGGGCACCCTTCTCTCTGGGCTCACGTCACTGCCTTCCTCTATCTGGGTACCATCATCGGAGCCTTCAAAATGGTGGCCATCCTCCTGGAGCATGTACCCAACACTCTGGTCAAGCAGTTCAGGGGACTCCTCAGCAGGACATGGTGGGGCTAGGGAAGGAGTGACTGATGCCATTGAGCCTAGGGAAGAGGCCGCGCTGGCAGCTGCTTTGCTAGAAAAAGTACCCTGAGCCTGGGTGAGAGAGGATGAGGAGGATGAGGACGGCTTGGTCATCCACTCTACCAAGTCTTCCGCATGTTGCGGCTCAACATGGCCAGCTGCCGAAAAAAGGACAAGTGTCTTCCAAGGCCACGTGCTGATGAAGATGCACCTTCTCCACGACCAGCACTGTAGCCTCTAGACACAGAGCCTGCTTGCCCTCTTTTATTGGCTTGTAACTGTTTGCCTCTCCTTGTTGGCCTTCCAGACATACTAATGGACTACAGTGAGATGTAGTTGCATAAAGCTGGGATGTATATATATACTGATACTGCAGCTAGCAGAATCAACTGCCTGCCTGTAGTACTAATAGGATCAGAAGAACACCACCAATTTCCTTCAGGTAGCTTTAGGTGCACACTGTGCAGAGGACACAGTACACTAACTGTAAATACTGTAACTGCCTGCCTATGGTATTAATAGGAGCAGAACAACAGCAATTGTCTTCAGGTAGCTTTAGGTGCACACTGTGCAGAGGATGCAGTACATTAACTGTAAATACTGCAGCTGCCTGCCTGTGGTACTAATAGGATCAGAAGAACACCACCAATTTTCTTCAGGTAGCTTTAGGTGCACACTGTGCAGAGGACACAGTACACTGTAAATACTGTAGCTGCCTGCCTGTGGTACTAATAGGAGCAGAACAACAGCAATTGTCTTCAGGTAGCTTTAGGTGCACACTGTGCAGAGGACGCAGTACACTAACTGTAAATACTGCAGCTGTCTGCCTGTGGTACTAATAGGATCAGAAGAACACCACCAATTTCCTTCAGGTAGCTTTAGGTGCACACTGTGCAGAGGACACAGTACACTAACTGTAAATACTGTAGCTGCCTGCCTGTGGTATTAATAGGATCAGAACAACAGCAATTGTCTTCAGGTAGCTTTAGGTGCACACTGTGCAGAGGACTCACTACACTAACTGTAAATACTGCAGCTGCCTGCGGTACTAATAGGATCAGAAGAACATCACGGATTTTCTTCAGGTAGCTTTAGGTGCACTCTGTGCAGAGGACGCACTACACTAACTTGTAAATACTGCAGCTGCCTGCGGTACTAATAGGATCAGAAGAACATTACCAATTTTCTTCAGGTAGCTTTAGGTGTACACTGTGCAGAGGATGCACTAGACTAACTGTAAATACTGTAGCTAATAGGACTAATAGGATCAGAAGAACACCAGCAATTTTCTTCAGATGTAAATACTGTAAAAACACCTGCCTGCCTGTTAGTAGGAAGAGAATAACAGGAACAGATTTAGCTAAACTGAATATAGTATATATATATATATATATACATATACATATACACACACAACACCTAGGATGCATATATATACACAATACACTGTAAGTGCAGCTAACTGACTCTCTGTCTATCTCTCTGCCGCCGCCTCCGCCGCAACACACTACACAAGGCCGCCACGCAGGTGGCCTTATATAGTGTGGGGCATGTATTAAACCCCCTGAGCCATAATTGGCCAAAGCCATCCTGGCTTCGGCCAATTATGACTCTCCGTTCTTACCGCGCTGTGATTGGCCAAAGAATGTGGGTCATAGTCCATGCTTGGCCAATCATCAGGCAGCAATGCACTGCAATGCTGCATTGAATTATGGGCCGTGACGCGCCACTCGAGTTTGGCGCAAATGGCCCTTAACGTTCGAAATTCAACGAACGGTCGAACATGCGATGTTCGAGTCGAACATGGGTTTGACTCGAACTCAAAGCTCACCCCTAATCGCCAGCATCAAAAAGAAGGACCCTGGCTTTCCCCTTGGAAGACATAGTCGCACAGTGCATCCTGGTCATACTCCAAAGGTGCGATTTCTTGCACTGGACCATATTCCAAACAACCCAAGAGGGGGCGATCTAAACAAGCAACTCTTACAGAGTGAACTGAGGTGGATTTTCCACCTTAATGCAATCGCACCTCCATGCCTGAATGAGGCATTTCACTTCAAACCGTATCTGGAAGCCTTTCAGTCAGGCATATGTGAGTTAGACCTATAAAAGCAAGGGTTTTGAGGCCCTTAAATTATCATTTCCTATAGGTATGATCAATATTTTTTATTGCTGACCATTACAATATAGGTTTATATATATATATGTGATTCTGTCTGTCTTTGTTTTGTTTTATCAATAGATTCAAAATTCAAAGGAAATTGGGACGTTAAAAATGAGGCAACTGGACAGTGGAGGTATAAGCACACTATCAAAATTTATTTACATAGCGTATAAAATACATAGTTCATCTTGTATATAGCATAGAGCATGCATAGGACCTAAACATAATGTATAAAAAAGATGTAAAAACAATTACATGCGAACAAGGTATAGTCAAAGTAGTGAACATATCCATGTTAAGTGGCAATAAGCCTGATACTGGTACATGCGTCCACATGGTATATATGCATTCATCAATGAGTATAAAAGTATATCATATAGTAAAATGGTTGTAGATGGATAAGTAGCAGTCCATATGGGGTGTAGTTGTGGCATCAAATATAGCTCGATGCGTTTCGTGGGTTATCCCACTCGTCAGGAGCAGATGCGATAGACATACCTATGCAGTATATATATATGTAAAGACGGAGTAAATCATACTCTAAAAGAGAATTTGTTTACAATATTTTTATGTAAAAGCTGATTGGCTGTCCACACTCACCCACTCAGACAGCACCTGCAATGTGGGGCAGCCAGCATAGGGGTAGCCGGGGACATAGCTCCACCACGGGAGCTCCCGTGGTGGAGCTATGTCCCCGGTAGGGATGAGCCGAACACCCCCCTGTTCGGTTCGCATCAGAACATGCGAACAGGAAAAAAGTTTGTTCGAACACGCGAACAGGAAAAAAGTTCGTTCAAACACGCGAACACCGTTAAATTCTATGGGACACGAACATGAATAATCAAAAGTGCTAATTTTAAAGGCTAATATGCAAGTTATTGTCATAAAAAGTGTTTGGGGACCTGGGTCCTGCCCCAGGGGACATGGATCAATGAAAAAAAAAGTTTTAAAAATGGATGTTTTTTCAGGAGCAGTGATTTTAATAATGCGTAAAGTCAAACAATAAAAGTGTAATATCCCTTTAAAATTTTGTACCTGGGGGGTGTCGATAGTATGCCTGTAAAGGGGCGCATGTTTCCTGTGTTTAGAACAGTCTGACAGCAAAATGACATTTTGAAGGAAAAAACTAATTTAAAACTACCCGCGGCTATTGCATTGCCGACAATACACATAGAAGTTCATTGATAAAAACGGCATGGGAATTCCCCAAAGGGGAACCCCGAACCAAAATTAAAAAAAAAAAAATGACGTGGGAGTCCCCCTAAATTCCATACCAGGCCCTTCAGGTCTGGTATGGATATTAAGGGGAACCCCGGCCAAAATTTTAAAAAAATGACGTGGGGTTCCCCCTAAATTCCATACCAGACCCTTCAGGTCTGGTATGGATTTTAAGGGGAACCCCGCGCCAAAAAAAAAAAAAAAAAAACGGCGTGGGGTCCCCCCAAAAATCCATACCAGACCCTTATCCGAGCACGCAACCTGGCAGGCCGCAGGAAAAGAGGGGGGGACGAGAGTGCGCCCCCCCCCCCTCCTGAACCGTACCAGGCCACATGCCCTCAACATTGGGAGGGTGCTTTGGGGTAGCCCCCCAAAACACCTTGTCCCCATGTTGATGAGGACAAGGGCCTCATCCCCACAACCCTGGCCGGTGGTTGTGGGGGTCTGCGGGCGGGGGGCTTATCGGAATCTGGAAGACCCCTTTAACAAGGAGACCCCCAGATCCCGGCCCCCCCCTGTGTGAAATGGTAAGGGGGTACAAAAGTACCCCTACCATTTCACTAAAAAACTGTCAAAAATGTTAAAAATGACAAGAGACAGTTTTTGACAATTCCTTTATTTAAATACTTCTTCTTTCTTCTATCTTCCTTCATCTTCTGGTTCTTCTGGTTCTTCTGGCACTTCTGGTTCTTCCTCCGGCGTTCTCGTCCAGCATCTCCTCCGCGGCATCTTCTATCTTCTTCTCCTCGGGCCGCTCCGCACCCATGGCATGGGGGGAGGCTCCCGCTCTTCTCTTCATCTTCTTCTCTTCTTCTTTTCTTCTTTTCTTCTCTTCTTCTCTTCTTCTCTTCTTCTCTTCTTCTCTTCTTCTCTTCTTCTCTTCTTCATTTTCTTCTCCGGGCCGCTCCGCACCCATGCTGGCATGGAGGGAGGCTCCCGCTGTGTGACGGCGCTCCTCGTCTGACAGTTCTTAAATAACGGGGGCGGGGCCACCCGGTGACCCCGCCCCCCTCTGACGCACGGGACATGACGGGACTTCCCTGTGGCATTCCCCGTGACGTCACAGGGAAGTCCCGTCAAGTCACCGTGCGTCAGAGGGGGGCGGGGTCACCGGGTGGCCCCGCCCCCTGTTATTTAAGAACTGTCAGACAAGGAGCGCCGTCACACAGCGGGAGCCTCCCTCCATGCCATCATGGGTGCGGAGCGGCTCGGAGAAGAAAATGAAGAAGAGAAGAAAAGAAGAAAAGAAGAAGATGAAGAAGAAGAGAAGAGCGGGAGCCTCCCCCCATGCCATGGGTGCGGAGCGGCCCGAGGAGAAGAAGATAGAAGACGCCGCGGAGGAGATGCTGGATGAGAACGCCGGAGGAAGAACCAGAAGAGCCAGAAGAACCAGAAGAACCAGAAGATGAAGAAAGATAGAAGAAAGAAGAAGTATTTAAATAAAGGAATTGTCAAAAACTGTCTCTTGTCATTTTTAACATTTTTGACAGTTTTTTAGTGAAATGGTAGGGGTAAGTACCCCCTTACCATTTCACACAGGGGGGGGCCGGGATCTGGGGGTCCCCTTGTTAAAGGGGGCTTCCAGATTCCGATAAGCCCCCCGCCCGCAGACCCCCACAACCACCGGCCAGGGTTGTGGGGATGAGGCCCTTGTCCTCATCAACATGGGGACAAGGTGTTTTGGGGGGCTACCCCAAAGCACCCTCCCAATGTTGAGGGCATGTGGCCTGGTACGGTTCAGGAGGGGGGGGCGCACTCTCGTCCCCCCCTCTTTTCCTGCGGCCTGCCAGGTTGTGTGCTCGGATAAGGGTCTGGTATGGATTTTTGGGGGTACCCCACGCCGTTTTTTTTTTTTTTTTTTTGGCGCGGGGTTCCCCTTAAAATCCATACCAGAACTGAAGGGCCTGGTATGGAATTTAGGGGGACTCCCACGTCATTTTTTTTTTTTAATTTTGGTTCGGGGTTCCCCTTTGGGGAATTCCCATGCCATTTTTATCAATTAACTTCTATGTGTATTGTCGGCAATGCAATAGCCGCGGGTAGTTTTAAATGAGTTTTTTCCTTCAAAATGTCATTTTGCTATCAGACTGTTCTAAACACAGGAAACATGCGCCCCTTTACAGGCATACTATAGACACCCCCCAGGTACGAAATTTAAAGGGATATTACACTTTTATTGTTTGACTTTAAGCATTATTAAAATCACTGCTCCTGAAAAAACGGCCGTTTTTAAAACTTTTTTTTGCATTGATCCATGTCCCCTGGGGCAGGACCCAGGTCCCCAAACACTTTTTATGACAATAACTTGCATATTAGCCTTTAAAATTAGCACTTTTGATTTCTCCCATAGACTTTTAAAGGGTGTTCCGTGGCATTCGAATTTGCCGCGTACACCCCAAATTGTTCGCTGTTCGGCGAACTTGCGAACAGCCAATGTTCGAGTTGAACATGAGTTCGACTCGAACTCGAAGCTCATCCCTAGTCCCCGGCTACCCCTATGCTGGCTGCCCCACATTGCAGGTGCTGTCTGAGTGGGGGAGTGTGGACGGCCAATCAGCTTTTACATAAAAATATTGTAAACAAATTCTCTTTTAGAGTATGATTTACTCCATCTTTACATATATATATATACTCCATAGGTATGTCTATCGCATCTGCTCCTGACGAGTGGGATAACCCACGAAACCCGTCGAGCTATATTTGATGCCACAACTACACCCCATATGGACTGCTACATATCCATCTACAACCATTTTACTATACGATATACTTTTATATTCATTGATGAATGCATGTATACCATGTGGACGCATGTACCAGTATCAGGCTTATTGCCACTTAACATGGATATGTTCACTACTTTGACTATACCTTGTTCGCATGTAATTGTTTTTACATCTTTTTTATACATTATGTTTAGGTCCTATGCATGCTCTATGCTATATACAAGATGAACTATGAATTTTATACGCTATGTAAATAAATTTTGATAGTGTGCTTATACCTCCACTGTCCAGTTGCCTCATTTTAAAGTCCCAATTTCCTTTGAATTTTGAAACAATTACCGGGATGGAGGCACCTATTTGGTGCTTCATTTAAAGTCCCAACCCCCCTCTTTATTTACTGTTTTATCAATAGATTGCTTGAATTACAGGCTCTACTATGGGCCTTTGGTTGTACAGATGTGCTGGCTTTCTGCTACTGATCACTGGGTGTCATTCTCTCTCCTGAGTTTCCATGTGGCCTTTGGATAGACCCCTGGACATCTGACTGCCCTAGGGTAGTTGGCCTTTTGGCGGGGGTGGTTGGTGGGTGTGGGTGTGAGGCCCCCTGGATGCGGCCATGTTTTTGCCCGCTGTCAGGGACCTCCTTACCCGCAGCAAGTTCTGAGGGTAAGACTCCTTCCTGTTTGCGTCTCATCATGAGGCGCAGGCGCATGGGATGTACGTGCACCGGTGACGTCACGACGTGGGTCGGCACGTCAGAGAACACCATATCACAACGCTGGCACAGCGTGTGTTGATTCCAGCCTTAGCTGATTCTGGTTGCTTATTAACAATCTTCGTCAGCTGTTCTTACCTGCTCTTATATAATCACTCCTCCAACCTGGGCAGTCACATTGTGTCATGCTGGAGGGTGCACTTCCATACAGGCAAACTTTTCACAGGTTATGAGCACACTTAGTACTATCAGGTTTTCATCTACTTATCTTCCTTACTACTATACTGACTGACTAGTATACTGACTAGTGCATTACTGTTTATTTCTATCACCAGCTATATCTGCCTTTATTTAAATTACAATTTATGCAGTGCTCCCTAGTGCCCTGACTGTTGCTTGTTTTGTCTCTTGTTCAATTTTGGAGACATATATATTGACCAATTGTGATACATATATACAATTACGGCCAGCTAGCTGTGGTTGGATCTTCCACCCTTATCAGCTAGGTGTTCTTGCAGTGGACCTTTCGCCCTGTCTCCCTTGCCGTGCCGTGCCGTCCCGCGACGCTGACAGTCATTTCTATGCCCTGGGTTGCTTCATTTGGTCTGTCCCTGGCTGGTTTGCTGATATGGGAGGAATGTAGACAAATTTCAATCTCCCTGTGTGTTCAGCATCGATTGGCCTGCCCATGTAAGTACTCAGATCCAGTCATCAACTATGTTCTAGCATGTTAATATATGTTGAAAGTATGATTCTGTTGAGAAATCTTTTTTCTAACTATACTGTTATTGCTTGATACTAATATTTGCAATATTTATATTTATAGAACTAAAGTGCAATAAATATGATTGTCCTAAATGACACTAAGCCTCTGAGGAAGGACGTCATCGTCCGAAACATGTCAGGCTTCATTTGCAGCATGCACTTTGCTAGCCTAACCTTCGAATAAGGCAGCTAAGTCTCATGCCTATTCTTTGTATATTTAGTATACAGTATTTCACAAAAGTGAGTACACCCCTCACATTTTTGTAAATATTTTATTATATCTTTTCATGTGACAACACTGAAGAAATGACACTTTGCTACAATGTAAAGTAGTGAGCGTACAGCTTGTATAACAGTGTAAATTTGCTGTCCCCTCAAAATAACTCAACACACAGCCATTAATGTCTAAACCGCTGGTAACAAAAGTGAATATACCCCTCACTTAAACATAGCAGATTGTCGCTGAAATACCCCACGTAGGACTGGCTTATATGCTTCGCAGAGAGTTAGTGGAGAGATTTCAGGGCAGGTGTTGTGTATCAAATACTCTTTTAGGGTTTGTTCGATTATTATGCGATGAGATGGGTTTTTAAGTAAGATGTTGGGGATGTACCAAGATGGGTCATGTCCTTTAGGTATAGTGGAGGCTATTGTAGTATAGACCGCGCTATGATCTGACCAAAGGATTGGGATTATGTTTGATGTGAGAAACTCAGGTATCATACCAATAGTTAGAAATATATGGTCAATATGAGAAAAGGTTTGGTGTGGGTGCGAATATAGATAGAGAGGTAAGTGATTAGTAACCTGTATACTAAGGACTATTAGACAGGGGCGGACTAACCAGTCGGTCAGTTCGGCCGCGGACCGAGGGCCCGGCCCCTGAAAGGGGCCCGCCAGCGCCACCTGCTGAAACTGTCAGTGCTCCCGCGGGCCCCTGCGACCATCGTTTCGGGCTCACCCGGGCCCCAGCGCTGCTGGCGTTGCTATTGAAGGGGGGGGGGTGACCACGGGTGACACCAGGCTCAGAGTCGGATTGACACTGGGCACCGCGGCTCCCTTTTTCCCTTCCGATATCCCTCGGCTGCACGCGATGTGAGGGAGAATGGGGGAGCAGGGACGAGGGAGTGAGGCAGAGAGTAGAGACATTGACAAACAGCCTCCTCCTCGGCTCTTACATTCACGCACACAGCTGGGAGCAAGAGCGGGGGAGGAAGGACACCTGCCATAAGAGGTCTGTCGCTATTGGACGGGGGGGGAGCACGGGTGACACCAGGCTCGGAGTCGGATTGACACTGGGCACCACGGCTCCCTTTTTCACTTCCGATATCCCTTATGTGGAAGGGGGAGTTGTGTACAGGAAAGCGGGGGGGGGGGGGGGGTTTGGGTTAGAGAGGACTTGTATTAGAAGGAGGGGGGCAGATTTGAAGTTTGACCCCCCAGCACAATTCCTCTCCCCTCTCAAAACACCACCTAGCACATATCCTATCCCCCACCCCCTTTCCCCTCCCTAGAATCACTCCTGGCAGCACAAGTGTTACCTGCCCAGGCCCTTCTTACCCCCCTCTTGAAAAGCATCCCGTGGCACATATCATCTTTTACCCCCCCCTCCCAAATCACAGATCTCATCCCAGCTCCATCCTCCTTCACCCCCCGATTCCATCCCAGTGCCATCCACCACCCTGCTCCCATCCTGGCTCCATCTAACCCCCCGATCCCATACCGGTTCCATCCACCCCCCAAACCCATTCCAGCTCCATCCACCATCTGCCATTCCACTCCTGCTCCATCCACCACCCCCCGTTCCCATCCTGGCTCCATCCACCACCCCGTTTCCATCCTGGCTCCATCTACTGTGGCAGGCTGGGAGGAGAGCCACGCCGATGCACTAGCCTGCTCAGTGCCCCGGGGGGTGGGGGGGGTGTGACACCATGTTTTACCACACCAGGTGACACTAACTCTAGTGATGCCACTGCTTGGATGGTAAGGGGGAGGGTGAGCGCTCTCTAATCACACAGATCGGGGATCTCCTGCTTACCCGGCGACCGCTGTCATCCGATGTCCGGCCCCCTGGCTCCTTTGACAGACATCACAATGGTCCAATGCCAGGGGACATGTGACGTCTATCAAAAGAGGTGGGACATTGGATGACAGCGGTCGCCAGGTGTCACAGCAAGAGATACCCGCTCTGTGTGATCCGGCAGCTCTCCTCTCTAACCCCCATGCACTGGTGAGGCTGCTTTCATGGGCACTGGTGAGGCTGCATTGATGGGGGGCTCTTTCCAACATAGGCTCTCAAATGGAAACAGAGAAGACCCGCACACAATATCATTACCCATTGCGCTGCACGCCGCTGCGCACTGGGCCTGCTGCAAACCCTCTAGTTCTACCGTCCCGGATAGGGGCCGCAGTCTCCCTCCAAGTCCCTCCCTCGCCTCAGCAAACAGTGCCCGAAACGGCGGAAGAGGAGAGGACACCCCCAGCCGCCCACAGCAGGACCAGGGTGCCATCAAACCACCCACTCTGACCCACCCACAGCAGGGCCAGGGTGCCAGCCAGCCACCCACGGAGACCCACCCACAGCAGGGCCAGCCAGCCACCCACAGCGACCCCCCCACACCAGGGAGCCAGCTAGCCAGCCACAGTAGGGTGCCAGCCAGCCACCCACCCACAGGAGCCAGTCACAGAGGATGCGGGAGCCAGCCACAGCTACAGTACTAATAGTTAAGGTAAGAGGAGTGCTACACAGTGCCAATTTTATTTTTACTTTGTGAGAGGTTGGGGCAGGGGTGAGAGTCATGGCACAAGGAGGTAGACACTTGAGGACCAGAGTGAATGAAGGTGTTCACTGTACACTCCGTTAGAAAGAGGACCCCTCCAGGTCCCATTATTCCCCTTTGTAATCTCTAATGGGACCTGCGGGGGACTCTCTCTAATGGACACTGTTAGAGAGACCCCCCTCCAGGTCCAGTAAAAAAAGGTAGAAATTGTACTTTGTTCAAAATGTAGGGGCGGGGTGAGCCATGGGCGGGGTCAGGGGTGGGTCATGGGCGGGGTTTGACAGGGGGCCCTTTCTTTATTTGGACCGGGGGCCCCGAGTGTTGTCAGTCCGCCCCTGCTATTAGACAATAGGGTGTGACTCTACATGTTGTATTGAAAGAGAACATTCTATTTAGTATTGTGTTTAGGCTATAAAGTAAGAGGACAAAAAATACTTGCAAGAATGAAAAGTAATCAAGTAATATTACTAGGGAGTTTTCAAAATTAGATCATAGGGAATGATCCGAAGATCAAGCTTCGTGTAACTATGTAACAGTCTATCATCACCTGAACTCTAAATGAGCGGGTGACGAGGTGAAGAAATCAGGAGTAACCAGTGGTAGCATACGATGTCAGTCCATTGAATCTTCTTGATCCATAGGAAGGGAGGCTAAACTACTTCTTTTATGGGTATGTTGGCTCCCATTTTTCTCTGAGGATTGGGAAGGATTGCGTGAAGAAGATGAGGTTGACCTTCTGTGAGAAGGGTTGGTAACATGCGAGTCTTCCACTAGATGAAGGTCTTGAAGTGCCTGCTGTAATTGTTCTGAAGATTTACAGGTATATTTAGAGCCATGGTATGTAAAACGTATGTAAAACGGGAATCCCCGTTGGTAAGTGATACAATGGTTTTGCAGCACTGTAATTTGAGGGTTTATTGAACGCCGTTTGTTAAGTCAGTAAATAGTTGATAATTATGACCCTGGAAGGTTAAGGTGTTTTTTTTTCCCTGAGCTGCTGCCAATAGTTGCTTTTTCATGCGATAGTAATGAAATTTTGCTATTATATCACGTGGAGGGCCATCTGTTTTTTTGGGCATGAGGGCCCGATGAACTCTGTCCATTTCCAAGCATTCTATTGGTAAAGCCAGTTGGAGTTCTTGAAATAGAGCCGTTATGGTTGATTGCAAATCTATTACTGTTTCTGGGATTCCTCTAATGCGGAGGTTGGAACATCTGGCTCTGTTTTCATAGTCTTCCAGTTTGGATTGTAGTATTACATTTTCTTCTTTAAGATTTTCCATTTCTGCAACAAAGTCTTGTGCTGATATTTCAATCTCATCAACTCTGAGTTCTAATGCTGCTGTACGGTTACCCAGTTCTCTTATTTCCTTTGTAAGACTGTAATGCCCTCTGATGTTTGTTTCAGTGCTTTTTGCAGCATATGTCCAAATTGCTTTAAAAGTGTTGGGGGAGCAGAGATTTCCAGCGGAGAGTCTTGTGAGGAAAATAGTTCTGTGTCCGACTCACCTGGAGAGTTTGGTTGCATATGTTTTTGTTTCTGCTTGTGAGAACGTGCTGAGGTGCTGTGTGAGGCAGGTGGCGGCGCCATTTTAGCTGTGGCCCGCGTCTGTGTCTCCTTAATGGAGGAGTTTTTAAACTTGGTGGGGTTGCCTCCCAAAACCATTTTATGTGTCCCAAACGGAGCTCTGTGGGGTCCCAGGAGTAAGCTGGAGAAGAGGGTGGGTTTTTTACTGGTGGGTTTATACTTTACCACGGCTTTTCCTCTGTCATGGAGCGAAGCTCTAGCAGCGCATTACCGCTCTGTCAGACTCCGTGAATGCGCCCCCGAATGGGTGACATTTCAAATCAGGGATGGATCCATGGCGAGTATGGGTCTGTAAAGAATTGGGTGCCAATGAAAAAAAAGAGTGGGCTTATTTACTCACAGTCCATGGGAGAGAGGGTGAGAGTTTTAGATGCTGCATGCTAAAGCAGAACTCCGAGTCTTTACACATCCCTGCACAGGAAGGGACTTTTAGGTCGAGATCGACACTCCTGTGTTTAGAATCCTTTAATAGACATCAGCAGCAGCTTCTACGTTTCTCCTTAGGGAAAGAAGTCAACAAGCACCAACTGGGACTCCATCCTGTCCCTTCTTTTCTAGAGGAGCCAACCATCCTCCTTGGGCCTCCATCTTGCATACAGGCCTCTTTAGGCCCTCAGGCCTAAAGAAGCAGCTCTAAACACATGCGCCCTCCTCAGGCCACAGCCTGGGGGAAGAGAGTTTGCATCAGTTCACCCCAAATATTTATACCTTTTCCTATAATACTCCATTGGCAAACAATACTCCTAGTAATTGGCTGTAAAAAAATAGGAATATTCATAACCCAAGCCCACTCTGTGATCTCACACTAATGCCAGGGATGCTAGTGCCTCCTACTGACAGGAGGAAGAACTGAAAACCAGGCTGAACTTTGGGGAAATTGAACAAGACAGATTGCAAATTAGATTTGACTGACTACAGTCATGAAGGCTAAACTTAGTGAAACTCCTACTTAAGGCAGGATGACTACAATGCGTTAAGGCAAAGAAGTACATTTTGATCCCACAATCCAAGCAGGTGACAGAGCCAATTCTTTAAACTTGTTTGGGGCAAGCTGTGTGTTTTCCCCAGCCATCACAGCATCAATTATGCTTCAGACCCTACAAGTCACATCTTACATGAGAATACTAAAAGCCATATGGCCAGGTGATACCTGGTTCCCACTTATTTATTTTGCAAATAACAACCTGTTTCAAGTTAAACCAGAGACTTTACCCAGTTTATCTGGCATTATGCTTTCTTAGAAACTTTGTAAGTTTGACAATTTACTAAAGCTAAGAAGTGATCCTGTTGCTGAACTACAATTGCTCCTATAAAACAAGTCACTGTATACTTACCTGCTCTGGCACTTTTTCGTAGAATCTCCACACTGTTGCTAACCAAATTTGCTCGAAAGATCTTTATATGCAACACACTTCTGGGTGTAGGATGCCAGTGTCCCCTGCCACTTTCTATGGCTCCTCACATCTGCCCCTCCCTCACAACTGAGGAACTGCAGAACATAACAGGGAATGCTGTTCTAAGTGGGGTTTGCAGCGTTTGTTTGTTAATTGGAGCTGGAATCCCCAAGCCCCATACACACGATCAGATTTTCCGATGGGAAATGTTGGATGTCAGGCTGTTGGCGGAAACTCCGACCGTGTATATGCACCATCGGACATTTGTTGTTGGACTTTCCACCAACAAATGTTGGCTAGCATGTCTTCAAATTTTCCACCAACAAATATGTGTTGTCGGATTTTCCGATCGTGTATACACAAGTCCGTTGAACAAAAGTCCAAAGTACAAACACGCATGCTTGGAAGCAAAAGCAGTCGGTCTTGTAAACTAGCATTCGTAATGGAGAAATAACATTCGTGACAAGGCAAATTATGAAATCTCGAAATGCAGCGCACAATTCTCTTCTTCTTTAATGGGATAATAATGAAGTTGCTTTGCTGGTGATACTGATAGAGTTATTGCAAACAAATTTTCAAAGGCTTTTTTTTCTAATGATATCAAGAATAATATTATTATGTTTTTTGGTGTCCCTTGTCAATTTTACATTGTATTTTTTAAAATGTAACTGCCTACTCCCAAACTGTCATTTGAAGTAAAACACATAGCCATGTATTATTCTCCACAATTTCTTTATTGTGCATTAAAAAAAAAAAAATAGATATGCTATCTGCCAATAGAGCTTAACCAAAAAGTACATTCTATGCATCCAAAAATATAGAAAATATACCAAATCAAATCATTATTCAACCAAAAAAAAAAGTCAAAGCCATAACTCCAAGGCCAATAATAAATTACACGTTATCTCCTCCAATTCCGCAATCTGGTTGATGAGTGGCTGCTCAGAAACGAACTGAAAAGCAGAATATGAAAAGCGCAAACTGAAAATCGCGAAATGAAAAACGTGAAAAGAAAAGCGCGAATCAACGCTCACCAAACTTCTACTAACACAAAATTAGCAGAAGGAGCCCAAAGGGTAGAGCTAAAGAGCTGAAAACCCACATAGTACGTCTAGTACGTCACTACGTTCATAATTGTTGGCCAATATTCATGTGACCGTGTGTATGCAAGACAAGTTTGAGCCAACACCCTTCGAACAAAATTCCATGGTTTTGCTGTCGGAAAGTCCGATCGTGTGTACAAGGCATCAGAGTTGCAGAATATTGGGCATATGTTCCAATGGGGATGAACGAGTACATCTGGGATTGGTTCGTGGATTTCTGGATGTTTTAATTCAAACCTCACTGAAAACAATTGGAGCCAAATTAGTCAAATATATTTTTCAATTTTTAAGGCTATTAGCCAAAGGATTGGCAAAAAATGCCAGGGGACACATATCAATGCAAGAAAAAAAAGGTCAAAAATACAGTTATACAGGGAACAATTCATTTAGTAATGCTGAAAGTGAAACATTAAACCTAAACCAGCCTGCAAAGCGGCACATCTCTACTGTTAAAAAAGCAGTATACAAAAGAGACATTTACAAAGAAAAAATAAAACTGTTTAAAATTTCTTTGCAAGAACTTCCTTTATTTTGTAATAATGTATTTTGGGGCGATGGTTCTCCATTGCATTATTTACAAAATGAAAGAAGATTGCAGGGAAAAATTGAAAAGGGCACTGACCGGTGTGTTCTGGCAGGGGGCAGTCCCTCTGTGAAAACACAATAGCTCAGCAGGGGAGATCACTGTACTAACATTGGATTTTTAGTACAGGATCTCCTCCAAAGCTCTTCAGGTTTTTTTCGTTCAGCCCGCTATGTTGAATGGAAAAAAAAACTGCATGGGTGTACTAGGCTTTACTCCGAGCTTGCAGGCTTGCAAGTCAGGAAAGGATGGGGGATGGGAATCAGCTACCCCACCTCCCTATCTCCTTAACCATATCAGCCCACATGCCCTCAACATGGATGGGAGCCCTTGTTGATAAGGTCAAGGGCCTCTTCCCTACAACCCTAGTCTGGTGTTTGTGGGGCTGCAAGGGGACTTATCAGAATCTGGAAGCTTCCTCTATGACAAAGGTGTCTCCAGACATCTGCTCCACCCTCCCCCCCACCCCATGGGAAAGAGTGCCAGGTACATAATACCCTTACTCATTCACCAAAGTCAGTTGTAAATAAACACACAGACCTTTTTGATAAGTCTTCTATTGAGAAAAAAAAAGAAGAAAAAAACAGTGTTGTAAATCCAGCATCAGTCACAATAATTGTTGTATCATAAACCCATTGAGGCACCAACCCATCCACTCACGCCTCTCATGACAGCTCTCCAGAACTGCATTAGGTTTATATACAAGGAGGCGGGGATGTGGTGACATCAGTGATCAAATTTGGACATGGCCGTCTTTAGCTTATGGTCATTGCCATATATGGTTAGTGTTGTCATCATGTCATCGCCACCCTGCCCCTTTGCTTATATGGCCAGGAATTCCCGGCTATGTATATGAATAGGTTTGGTGACCTTACTGATTGTAAAATGGTCCCTGCGCCCCCTGACATTCTTAACAACCATTAATAGAGAGAAGCTGTCATGTATAATAGCAATACCTCTGTTGTATGTGACATTCAGCTCCTTCTGAATGTTTGGGCGTTCATCCAAGCTCCTAAACAGCCAAGATTCCATCCAAACTTGTGTTCAGGCTAAACACACCTGGTAACCAAGATATGGACCTCCTTTGGGAAGGAAGTCAACCAGCACCAACTGGGACTCCATCCTGTCCCTTCTTTTCTAAAGGAGCCAACCATCCTCCTTGCGCCTCCATCTTGCATACAGGCCTCTTTAGGCCCTCAGGCCTAAAGAAGCAGCTCTAAACACATGCGCCCTCCTCAGGCCACAGCCTGGGGGAAGAGAGTTTGCATCAGCTCACCTCAAATATTTATACCTTTTCCTATAATACTCCATTGGCAAACAATACTCCTAGTAATTGGCTGTAAAAAATTGGAATATTCATAACCCAAGCCCACTGATCTCACACTAATGGGATGCTAGTGCCTCCTACTGACAGGAGAAAGAACTGAAAACCAGGCTGAACCTTGAGGAAACTGAACAAGACAGATTGCAAATTAGATTTGACTGACTACAATCGTGAAGTCTAAACTTAGTGAAACACTCCTACTTAAGGCAGGATGACTACAATGCTTTAAGGCAAAGAAGTTCATTTTGATCTCACAATCCAAGCATAGTGTATATTATTTGGTCTTTGTGAAAGTTATAGAGTTTACAAGCTATGGTGCCAATCATTGAAAATTGATCACACCTGATCACACCTGATGTACTGAAGACCTATCTCATTTCTTGAGACACTAACAAGCCAGGAAAGTACAAATACACACAAAATGACCCCATTTTGGAAAGCAGACACCCCAATGTATAATCTATGAGGCATGATGAGTCTTTTGAACTGTTCATTTTTTTCCAGAAATTTTTGGAAAATGTGGAAAAAAAATGAAAACACATTTTTTCCACAAAGTTGTCCATTTTTAAGATATTTCCTACACATAACATGTACATAGCAAAAATGACACCCCAAAATACATTCTGCTTCTCCTCCTGAGTATGGTGATACCACACGTGTGAGACTTTTACACAACCTGGCCACATTCAGAGGCCCACCAGTGAAGTAGCACCTTCACGCGTTCTACAAGCATAAATTACACATCTCATTTCTCAACCACCTATTACACTTTTGAAGGCCCTGAAGCACCAGGAAAATGGAAACGCCCACAAAATGACCTCTTTTTCAAAAGCAGGCACCCCAATGTATAATCTATAAGGCATAATGAGTCTTTTGAAGGGTTCATTTTTTTCCAGAAGTTTTTGGAAAATGTGGAAAAAAAATTAAAACGCATTTTTTTTCCACAAAGTTATCCATTTTTAAGATATTTCCATTCCATACATTCTGCTACTCCTCCTGAGTATACCACATGATACCACATGTATGAGACTTTTACACAGCCTGACCACATACAGAGGCCCACCATTGAAGTAGCACCTTCAGGCATTCTACAAGCATAAATTACACATCTAATTTCATGACAACCTATTATTTTTGAAGGCCCTTTTTATTTCTAACACATAGCATTTACATACCAAAAATTACATTCCAAAATAAATTCTATTTAGGAAAGGGTGCAAAAAAAGTATTACCTGTGATCTTAGTAGTGTCCCCAGAGGAGAGAATTTGACCAGGCAACAGGCAGCAGGCAGGGATGTGCTTAACAACAATAGTAATTATCCAGGCAGCAGGCAGGATTATTGTCTATAGTCAGCACAAGGATATCGTCAGCACAGCCAAAGCATTTGTCCATAGAAATTGTCCAGGCAGAGACAGCAAGAACAGCCATAATATTGGTCCTGGTATACTGTTACTTGCCTGCACTTATTATTGTACTGCTATCCAGCCCTTCATAAACATACTGCCTCTTGCTACAGCTAATTATTTCCATAGTCCGGGTAGCAGGCAGAGGTGTGGTCAGTTTATGCTGCATGGCGGCGGTAAGTCAGCAGCAGGCTGGGGGCCACAATCAGGTAAGACCTGTGCACAGGGGCACAGGGGTAAAGGCTTCAACCCTCCCAAATCTCTATGAAGCCTCCGGACTCCAGACCCTAATCCGGAAATTACGAAACCCGGTGACAACAAAAAAAATGTTTCCTCTATCCGGAAAAACATTTCTGGAGCCCCTCACATGTGAGACCCCTGTGTACTATAGTAGCAGGGCAACAGATCAGTCCAAGCGGTAAGCAAAAGCATAGTCCATAAAACAGGCCAGGATCAGTTCACGTGCAAGCAGTCCAAGCGGTGGGCAGAAGCGTAGTTGATAAAACAGGCCAGGGTCCGTTCACATGGAAGCAGTCCAAATGGTTGGCAGAGGCATAGTCAAAAAACAGGCCAGGGTCAGTTCATGTGGAAGGCAGTGGCATGGTTATTTGAGGAAGCATGGGAAATGGTCAGCACAGATGATGAAAATGGGGAAATGGTTAAGAATACGGGCTAATATATTAGGGTGTGTGATATAGTCTGAAGCATTCACCAATGCAAAGGCCGGGTTCAGAGGGACACTGGGGACAATGGTAGCTGGTATAGCTTCGAAATCTTTTTTTGCTGCATACTCGACTTCCTCTTTGGTGTCTTCGGCCTGCTTCAGATGGTGGAATGTGGTTCGGGGAGTGGCGTTCATGAAGTCGGCTAACAGCATCAGAGAAGGTTTTCTGGGGGGGGGTCTTTGATGGTAGATGAGGGATGTGACAACTTCTTCTATGAATTTTAGGAAGTGGGCAGGGCTTTCTGTGGATTTGGTGTGAATTATGTAGGCATTATAAATGGCCAAATGAATTAGAGTGCTACTTTTTTGTACCAGAAACGGGACCTCCTTTTTTTTATTGATAAGTAGGGCTGAAGCATTTGGTCGTTGAAATCCACCCCCCCTTGTACAGATTGTACTCTTGTACACATGTTGGCTTTACAATGGGACCTCGTCTTCTCTGAACTTCAACTGTAGTGTCATCATGGATGGTGGACATCATGTACGCATTCCTGGTATCCTTTCACCTCAAGGCCAGCACTTTGTTGCATCTCAAAGTTGCTCTTTCTCTCCTTCGCAATTTCTTATTCACTATGGCTTGTGGGAAGCCCTTCCTATTCTTTCTGAAGGTTCCACAGGCCAGGGTTTCTGCGAGGTATAGGTATTTGAAAAGGGGCAGGCTGGTGTAGAAGTTATCCAGGTATATGTGGTAACCTTTCTTCAGCAGTGGGTATGCCAGGTCCCATACAATTTTACCAGTTGTGCCTATATAGGCACTTAGGAGCTGGAGCTGGGAATCTCTTCCTTCGTATATGCGGAACGCATACAGATATCCCGTGATTCTCTCTCAAAGCTTAAAAAATTTCACTCCGTATTTGCCCCTTTTGCTAGGAATGTATTGTTTTATTCCTAGCCGGCCTGAAAAGGGTACCAGGGACTCATCTACACATATATGCTTATCGGGAACATAGAGTTCTGCCAATCGTTAGGAAAAGAAATTAATGAGTGGGTGAATTTTATATAATTTATCATAATTTGGATGATTGCGGGGAGGGCACTGGGTGTTGTCACTGAAATGAAGAAAGCGCATTATCATCTCGTATCGGGACCTGGACATTACAGAAGGATAAATGGGCATGTGGTGAATGGGGTGGGTGGACCAATAGGCATGTCCTTCATTTTTTTTGTAAGCCCCATGTTTATGGTGAGGCCCATAAACACTTTGAACTCCTCCAGAGTCAAATATTTCCACTCAAATGGACGGGCGTATGATGATTGAGGGTTGTTGGCAATATGCTGCTGGGCATATAAATTGGTCTGGTCCATGATGAGTTGCAGCAAAAATAAATAAAAACAATCAATTTCAGAAAAATTTTGGGTATTGGCCTGCACACCTGGCTGTGCGGTGAAAGGGGGAATTCTTGCTGATCCTGAGTCGGAAAGCAGCCATGTTGGATTGGCAAGACCAGCTGGAAGATGTGTAGTGGCCCGCTGGTACTGGGCCTGGGAATTTGATCCTGGGGTATATTGCTGGTGGCTGCCTGGTTTCCAGAGCGCCGTGCTCTTTTAGGAAGGATCCATTCTTCCTCTGATTCATTTGCCGATCCACTACTATCGATTGGTTCAAATGCTGAATTTGATTCATCGGAATTGGCATTTGAATCTGATGAGAACTCCCCGCTGCTCTCATCAGTCATGGAGAGGATCTGGAATGCCTCCTCACTTGTATAGAATCTTTTGGACATTTTTTCTGATGGGCTGTGCGACGGGTGACAAATGACAGTCACTGATGGGCGACAGGTGATGGGTGACAGGTGACGGTCACTGATGGATGACAGGTGACGGGTGACGGTCACTGATGGGTGACAGGTGATGGGTGATAGTCACTGGTGGGTGACAGGTGATGGGTGACGGTCACTGGTGGGTGACAGGTGACGTGTGACGGTCACTGGTGGGTGACAGCTGATGTGTGACGGTCACTGGTGGGTAGCAGGTGACGGTCACTGGTGGGTGACAGGTGACGGGTGACAGTCGCTGATGGCAGTCTCTGATGGTGACTGGTGCACTTTATGAGACTGATAGGTGACAAGGTCATGGATGGGTCACTGATGACGGTCACTGATGGCGGTCACTGATGACTGTCACTGGCGATGGTCACTGATGGGTGACAGGTGCATCACTGACGTCAGTCTCTGACGGTGACAGGTGCGCTTTGTGGGCACTGATGGGTGACAGGTACACTTTGTGGGCACTGATGGGTGACAGGTGCACTTTTATAAGCACTGATGTGGTGACCGATGTGGTGACTGTTGGGTGACAGCTGTAATGGGGGGGCGATGTGACAGGTTCTCTTTTGTGGTGTTGGTGCAGTACACTACAATACACACATAAATCGGTAACTCACTGCTCCTGGCTCTTCTCTCCTCCAAGAGGAAACAGCATGCGCGGTCTAAAGCGGGGAATACCCATCTGTGATCGTCCGTGACGTAATCGCGGCTGATCACATGGTGTAATTACAAGAACAGGGGCAGAAAAATTTGGCCTTAGGCACTGGTGGCAGTGCCACAACACTGCAGCCCCCCACCAATACCCTAGTTGAGCGCAAGAATGAGCCCTGCTGCGAAATATTACAGCAAAAATTATAATTTTACGCCCCTGTTGAACAGGGGCAGAAAAACTGGGCCTTAGGCACTGGTGGTGGTGCCCTGAAACAAAAATGTTCTTAGAAGCTATCAACATGAACACTGAGGAGGAATAGGATAGTCACTCAGCATAACAGGATAGTCACTCAGCATAGGCAGTCTTCAAGGGATCTCACATTCATAGAAAAATTAATGGGTTACATCAGCATTAGGTGCTTGGTAGCAGAGAAAAAAAGCTCCTGCACACAAATGGATACCCAGACAATCATGCATTGACATAGGCTTTGCTGCCCTCAAGGATGGGGAATCCTAATGGTCAAAGATAAAAGAGAAACAAGAGGGCGCACCAGCCTAGTGCATTATCTTTGGATAAAAATGTATTAAGAAGATAAAAGAAGCTACTTACAAAACATTAATATAGTGATCGCAGTAAAGGTCATCGTGTAGCAGCAATCAGTAGAACATGAACAATACTCCAGAGGTCACGGAGGAAAACACAGATAACACTGCCAGCTGACGCTTTACGAGGGGTAAGTCCCCCCTTCCTCAGAGCACAAGCAGCGGACTGCAGTACTGCAATGGACTGCATGGGAGGTCGACATATGTCTGGTCAAGCATGTGGTGCCCAAGCGGCTGCTATTTTGGCCATGCTTGATACGCTTCAGACATATGTAACAGACAGCAACGGTGCGATCTGCTACACACGTATCAAAAAAGGCCCACACCAAAGAACTTTTCAAAATACGTGGGGAGTCAGCAGCGCCCTGCACATGCAGAGCTCTGCGGTGTGATGCAGTCGGGTGGTTGCCCTTAAGCTGGCCCCTGGAGGGCATCCTGCCTCGTTGGAGATGTGCCTCCTCCTCCTTTCTTCTATCAGGCACCCACGTAGAGTCAGTGACCTCATCATCCCCTCCCTCCTCGTCACTAGAGCAAACCTGGCAGTATGCTGCAGCTGGGCGAACATGACTGTTGGTTTCTTGTCCTTCTTGGGCACCCCCTCTCTCTGGGCTCACGTTACTGCCTTCCTCAACCTGGGTACCATCATCGGAGGCTTCAAAACGCTGTGCATCCTCCTGCAGCATGTACCCAACACTGTGGTCGAACACTTTGGGGGACTCCTCCGTGCATGATGGTGGGGCTAGGGAAGGAGTGACTGATGACATTGAGCCGATGGAATAGGCCGCTTTGGCAGCTGCATTGGCAGGCAAACTACTCTGAGCCTGGGTGGCAGAAGATGAGGAGGATGAGGATGGCTTAGTTATCCACTCTACCTACTCTTCTGCATGTTGTGGATCAACACGGCCAGCTGTAGAAAAAAAGGACAAGTGTGCCCCAAGGCCACGTGCTGAGGATGCACTGTGTCCATGACCAGCACTGTTGGCTGTAGGCACAGAGCCTGCTTGCCCTCTTTTAGTGACCTGTGAGTGTCTGCCTCTCCTTGGTGGCCTTCCAGACATGCTGTAAAATTTTATTAGCAAAACACCGCCTGAAGTTTACTAGAAAAAGTACACCAGGAATGGTCTGCAGTCAGATATAGGCTTGGCTAGACTAGAATGCAGTGAATATATATGTAGGAGACTGTATATATATTTAATGCACTGCAGATCACTGAATCATCTGCCTGCCTGCCTGAAAGTATATTTGAAAACATACACCAGGAATGGCCTGCAATCAGATATAGGCTTGGCTAGACTGGAATGCAGTGGATATATATATATGTAGGAAACTGTATATATATTTAATGCACTGCAGATCACTGAATCGCCTGCCTGCCTGAAAGTGTATTTGAAAACGTACACCAGGAATGGCCTGCAGTCAGATATAGGCTTGGCTAGACTAGAATGCAGTGGATATACCGTATTTATCGGCGTATAACACGCAATTTTTTCCCCTTAAAATCAGGGGAAAATCATGGGTGCGTGTTATACATTGATCCCCCGCCGATTGTGAGCCTTTTGGCTGCTCTCGGCTGCTCTTGGCGGCTTTTGGCGTCTTTTGGTCATTCTCGGCGGCTTTCGGCGGCTCTCGCAGTCCAGCATGAGCCGGCGAAAGCCACAAAGAGCGGACGAGTGAGTTTGAAAGCCGCTGAGAGTGGCCGAAAGGTGCTGAGAGCGGCCGTGAGGCGCCGAGAATGGCGGCGCCATTTTTAAACGGCAGATGTCTGCAAATGACACAGGGCAAGGCTACAGATGGACACTGACAAGGCTGCAATGGGGGACGATGCTACAGATGGACAGTGACAAGGCTGCAATGGGGGACAATGCTACAGATGGACACTGACAAGGCTGCAATGGGGGGCAATGCCACAGATGGACACTGACAAGGCTGCAGATGGACACATGCATTGATGGGCATTTAAATGTAAGTTTTTTCCTTAAACTTCCCTCCTAAAAGTTTTTTCCTTAAAATTCCCTCCTAAACTTGGGGTGCGTGTAGCACGCCGGCGCGTGTTATACGCCAATAAATACAGTATATGTAGGAGACTGTATATACAGTATATTTTATGCACTGCAGATCACTGAATCACCTGCCTGCCTGCCTGAAAGTATATTTGAAAATGTACACCAGGAATGGCCTGCAGTCAGATATAGTCTTGGCTAGACTAGAATGCAGTGGATATATATGTAGGAGACTGTATATATATTTTATGGAATCCAGTGGAATGCGGCCAAGTACAGGGATATCCTGGACGAAAACCTTCTCCAGAGTGCTCAGGACCTCAGACTGGGCTGAAGGTTTACCTTCCAACAAGACAATGACCCTAAGCACACCACTAAAATAATGAAGGAGTGGCTTCACAACAACTCCGTGACTGTTCTTGAATGGCCCAGCCAGAGCCCTGACTTAAACCCAATTGAGCATCTCTGGAGAGACTTAAAAATGGCTGTCCACCAACGTTTACCATCCAACCTGACAGAACTGGAGAGGATCTGCAAGGAGGAATGGCAGAGGATCCCCAAATCCAGGTGTGAAAAACTTGTTGCATCTTTCCCAAAAAGACTCATGGCTGTATTAGATCAAAAGGGTGCTTCTACTAAATACTGAGCAAAGGGTCTGAATACTTAGGACCATGTGATATTTCAGTTTTTCTTTTTTAATAAATCTGCAAAAATGTCAACAATTCTGTGTTTTTCTGTCAATATGGGGTGCTGTGTGTACATTAATGAGGAAAAAAAAATGAACTTGATTTTAAAATAATATGATTTTAGCAAATGGCTGCAATATAACAAAGAGTGAAAAATTTAAGGGGGTCTGAATACTTTCTGTCCCCACTGTATATACAAGCCTGGATGTATATATATACTAAATACACTGCAGCTAACTGAATCGCCTGCCTGCTTAATCTAAATGAAATGACACTCTCTCTCAGTCAACGCCAGCAACACACTACACAGGGCCGACGTGCAGGCGGTCTTATATAGTGTGGGATGTGGACTTAACCCTCTGAGCCATAATTGGCCAAGGGCACCCTGCCTTTGGCCAATAATGGCTCTCTTTGCTGACGGCGCTGTGATTGGCCAAAGCATGCAATGATGCAGTGCATTATGGGGTGTGACGCGCCGCTCGAATTTGGCGCAAACGCCCCATAATGTTCGTATTTTGACGAACGATCGAACAGGCAATGTTCGAGTCTAACTCATGTTCGACCTAAACATAAAGCTCATTGCTATTTGTAAGGGTTTACAACCACTTTAAGTTATACCTTTCAATTTTATATATTTTATTTTATCATTTGAAGTTCTATACTTTTTGGTGTTTTTCTTTTGAGATACATTTATGAAGGTCACATTACAACAAAATAATATAATATATTGTATATCAGTAAAGACAAACGCATGCATGTTGATAAATTGTTTCCATCTGTCTCATAATAAATGGTGAAATATATTTTGCAGCTCATATTATGATTATTATATGGTATAAGCCATAAGAGACAAAATGGCAAATTTAGAGGTAATGGATTAATGTGAACACTGTATTCTGTTCTCTTTTTTATTTTAGATTTTTTTGTAATTTGTTCTGTGAACCAGAAATGATCTTATCTTAAAACTGCAGAAAAACGCTGTGGAAGAACTTCAATTTGACACTCTACTGTATAGAAAGATCACTGGCTATTTGGCTCATTAGATACTGGTTGGTTTGATTGAAGTAGCTAATTAGTTCCTGTTCTGTATGTGGTTTTAGCATCTTAACAGTTTTCCAAATTTCAAATAGTGGTTTTACTTTTCTAAGTTGAGTACAGTTATTGCCTATCCTACTTGGAATATTTCTTTTCTAAAACATTTTTATTTTAAAAAAAGAAAAGTTCTACCTTTGATATATAATGTTACTGTGTACAGCCAAAATTATTTATTTTGCGTAGCTCTACCTTAGGTGGGTAGGTGCTAGAGTAGTGGGTTTGTTTTGTACTGTCAGTGCAGGTAAGTTTAGGCAGGCCTATGCTGTGAGCTAGGCCTGTTTGAGGTGATCTCACGGCAGGGGAGTGGTTTAGTGTAGCAGCAGGTGACTGACATGTGCTTCAGCTCTTGGGCGCCTCCTCTGGTTTTTAGAAGGTTCTGGAAAAGAGGCAGGGCAGAGAGCTGGAGTGACATGGGGTGTATGTGGAACCCTGACCAATCCCAAACTAGGATTGGCAGGAGGCAGGCCTCCTATATATACCCATGGTCAGCCTGCTGTGGGAGGAGTTGTCAGGTGGAAGAACTGAATGATGGAGTGTTAGACTGTCATGGTCTGAGGGAACCCCCTTTCTGGGGGTGTGAACTGAGGCCTGGAGCTCAGGAGCTAGAAGGGAGCCTCTCTCTACACGGTCATTGAGAGGTGTCCTAGAACAGGAACAGAAAGACGACTGTTGGGAGCACTGCCAGGAAAGTCATTCAGGAGGGATCCATGCCAGGGTCAGTGAGTAAGAAGCACAGTGTGAAGCTCTGGGAGAGACATGCAGGATTTGGATGTGGAGCCAGAGGGAGAGACTGTGGTGTTGTTTTGGAGTCAGGTCATTGCAGCCATGAGGGCTGGCAGGATTTGAATTGGACGTGCTGGGATCATTAGTCCACCAAGTGTCAGTTAGCATATTTATTCTTCTCTAATAAAACGGTTGCTACCTCAAAGGGGACTGCAGACCCCTGCCTTTAATGGGCTGTAGCGGCCCCATTGACTTTGAGTAAATAACGAGAGGAGAGCTTCTGACGGGTGCAGTACTTTTATTCTTTTGCCTCAAAAGGTGTACAGTAGGGTTGAACACCACAGAGGGTAATCCTTTTAATTCCTTAAGCACCTTAAGCATTTTAACCACTTGCCTACAGGGCACTTTCACCCCCTTCCTGCCCAGACCAATTTTCAGCTTTCAGCGCTCTTATGCAGCATACACACAGGCGGACTTTTCGACTGGACTGGTCCGACGGACTGAATCCGGCGGACAATCTGACCGTGTGTGGGACTTCCGACGGACCGTTTCAGTTGGAACTCCGACGGACTTTAGATTTGAAACTTGCTTCAAATATTCCCGCCGGAACACTGCTGGACTCAGTTCCTATCGGAAAGCCCATTCGTCTGTATGCTGGTCCGACGGACCAAATACAACGCTAGGGCAGCTACAGCACCTGCCCGTGAGAATGTTTCCAGTGCGATCCTATCGCGCTGGTTCTCGGCGACAGGGTGCTACATCTCGTGCTCGCTGCAATAGGAAAAACACATTTTCCTATTGCAGCGAGCGCGGGGGGGAGGCGACAATGTCCCTTAGGTCTGGTATGGATTTAAAGGGGAACCCCCTACGCTGAAAAAACAGCGTGGGGTCCCCCCAAAATTAATACGAGATCCCTATCCGAGCACGCAGCCCGGCTGGTCAGGAAAGGGGGTGGGGACAAGCGAGCGGCCCCCCTCCTGAACCGTATCAGGCCGCATGCCCTCAACATGGGGGGGTTGGTGCTTTGGGGAGGGGGGCGCCCTGCAGACCCCGACAACCAACGGCCAGGGTTGTCAGGAAAAGGTCTTTGTCCTCATCAACATGGGGACAAGGTGCTTTGGGGGGGCAGCAGGGCGCCCCCTTCCCCAAAGCACCCACCCCCCATGTTGAGGGCATGCGGCCTGGTACGGTTCAGGAGGGGGGGGCGTTCGCTCATCCCCACCCCCTTTCCTGACCGGCCGGGCTGTGTGCTCGGATAAGGGTCTGGTATGGATTTTGGGGTGATCCCCACGCCGTTTTTTCGGCGTAGGGGGTTCCCCATACAATCCATACCAGACCTAAGGGCCTGGTATACCCCGCGACGGGGCCCGCAAGGTGTCAATCTCGCCGATAAAAGCATCGAGATTGACTTCCTTTTCTAGTCCCATCATACCCGAGTCACGTTCAAAATGAATGGACTTGTGTAGGAAAGTCCGTTCATTCGGAAAGTCCGCCGTAACTCCATTGAAAGTCCGTCGGGAAGACCAGCGGACCTAGTCCGGTCATGTGTAAATAAGTCCCTCCATTCAGAAAGTCCGTCGGAAGTCCGCCGGAAGTCCGTCGGGAAGACCGTCGGACCTAGTCTGCCGGCAAGTCCGGTCGTGTGTATGCTGCATCACACTTTGAATGACAATTACTCAGTCATGCAACACTGTACCCAAATTAAATTTGCGTCCTTTTTTTCACACAAATAGAGCTTTCTTTTGGTGGTATTTAATCACTAGTGTTTTTTTTATTTTTTGTGCTATAAATAAAAAAATACTGAAAATTTGGTGAAAAAATGCCTTTTTCTTTGTTTTTGTCATAAAATTTTCCAAAATTAGTAATATTTCTTCATAAATTTTGGCCAAAATTTATACGACTGCATATCTTTGGTAAAAATAACCCTAATTAGTGTATATTATTTGGTTTTTGTGAAAGTTATAGAGTCTACAAGCTATGGTGCAAATCATTGAAAATTGATCACACCTGATCACACCTAATGTACTGAAGACTTCTCATTTCTTGAGACACTAACAAGCCAGGAAAGTACAAATACCCACAAAATGACCCCATTTTGGAAAGCAGACAACCCAACGTATAATCTATGAAGCATAATGAGTCTTTTGAACGGTTCAACACATAGCATGTACATAGCAAAAATGACACCCCAAAATACATTCTGCTACTCCTCCTGAGTATGGCGATACCACATGTGTGAGACTTTTACACAGCCTGGCCACATACAGAGGCCCAACATTGAATTAGCACCTTCAAGTGTTCTACAAGCATTTCTCAACCACCTATTACACTTTTGAAGGCCTTGGAGAACTAGGACAATGGAAACGCTCACAAAATGACCCCATTTTGGAAAGCAGACACCCCAACGTATAATCTATGAGGCATAATGAGTCTTTTAAACTGTTCATTTTTTTACAGAAGTTTTTGGAAAATGTGGAAAAAAAATGAAAACGCATTTTTTTCCCACAAATTTGTCCATTTTTAAGATATTTTCAACACATAGCATGTACATAGCAAAGATGACACCCCAAAATACATTCTGCTACTCCTCCTGAGTATAATAATACCACATGTGTCAGACTTTTACACAGCCTGACCACATACAGAGGCCCACCATTGAAGTAGTACCTTCAGGCGTTCTACAAGCATAAATTACACATCTAATTTCCTGACAACCTATTATTTTTGAAGGCCCTTATATTTCTAACACATAGCATTTACATACCAAAAATTACACTCCAAAATAAATTCTATTGAGGAAAAGGTAAAAAAAAAGTATTACCTGTGGTTTTAGTATTGTCTCCAGAGGAGAGAATCGGTCCAGGCAGCAGGCAGGGATGTGCTTAGCAACAATAGTAATTATCCAAGCAGCAGGCAGGAATATTGTCTATAGTCAGCACAAGGATATCGTCAGCACAGCCAAAGCATTTGTCCATAGAAATTGTCCAAGCAGAGACAGCCAGCACAGCCATAATATTGGTCCTGGTTAGGGATGAGCTTCGACTCGAACACTGGCTGTTCGCAAGTTCGCCGAACAGCGAACAATTTGGGGTGTTCGCGGCAAATTCGAATGTCGCGGAACACCCTTTAAAAGTCTATGGGAGAAATCAAAAGTGCTAATTTTAAAGGCTTATATGCAAGTTATTGTCATAAAAAGTGTTTGGGGACCTGGGTCCTGCCCCAGGGGACATGGATCAATGCATAAAAAAGTTTTAAAAGGCCGTTTTTTCAGGAGCAGTGATTTTAATAATGGTTAAAGTCAAACAATAAAAGTGTAATATCTCTTTAAATTTCATAGCTGGGGGGTGTCTATAGTATGCCTGTAAAGGGGCGCATGTTTCCCGTGTTTAGAACAGTCTGACAGCAAAATGACATTTCGAAGGAAAAAAGCCATTTAAAACTACACATAGAAGTTCATGGATAAAAACGGCATGGGAATTCCCCACAGGGGAACCCCGAACCAAAATTAAAAAAAAAAATGACATGGGGGTCCCCCTAAATTCCATACCAGGCCCTTCAGGTCTGGAATGGATATTAAGGGGAACCCCTGCCAAAATTTTTTTTAAAAATGACGTGGGGGTCCCCCTAAATTCCATACTAGACCTTTCAGGTCTGGTATGGATTTTAAGGGGAACCCCACGCCCCAAAAAAAAATGGCGTGGGGTCCCCTCAGAAATCCATACCAGGACCTTATCCGAGCACGCAACCTGGAAGGCCGCAGGAAAAGAGGGGGGGACGAGAGAGCGCCCCCCCTCCTGAACTGTACCAGGCCACATGCCCTCAACATTGGGAGGATGCTTTGGGGTAGCCCCCCAAAACACCTTGTCCCCATGTTGATGAGGACAAGGGCCTCATCCCCACAACCCTGGCCGGTGGTTGTGGGGGTCTGCAGGTGGGGGGCTTATCGGAACCTGGAAGCCCCCTTTAACAAGGGAACCCCCAGATCCCGCCCCCCCTGTGTGAAATGGTAAGGGGCTACAAAAGTACCCCTACCATATCACTAAAAAACTGTCAAAAAATGTTAAAAATGACAAGAGACAGTTTTTGACAATTCCTTTATTTAAATGCTTCTTCTTTCTTCTATCTTCCTTCATCTTCTTCTTCTTCTTCTTCTGGTTCTTCTGGCTCTTCTGGTTCTTCCTCCGGCGTTCTCGTCCAGCATCTCCTCCGCGGCGTCTTCTATCTTCTTCTCCTCGGTCCGCTCCGCACCCATGGCATGGGGGGAGGCTCCCGCTCTTCTCTTCATCTTCTTTTCTTCTTCATCTTCTTCTTCATCTTCTTCTTTTCTTCTCTTCTTCTCTTCTTCATTTTCTTCTCCGGGATGCTATGCATCCATGCTGGCATGGAGGGAGGCTCCCGCTGTGTGACGGCGTCTCCTCGTCTGACGGTTCTTAAATAACGGGGGGCGGGGCAACCCGGTGACCCCGCCCCCTCTGACGCACGGGACATGACGGGACTTCACTGTGGCATTCCCCGTGACGTCACAGGGAAGTCCCGTCAAGTCACCGTGCGTCAGAGGGGGGCGGGGTCACCGGTGGCCCCGCCCCCGTTATTTAAGAACCGTCAGACGAGGAGACGCTGTCACACAGCAGGAGCCTCCCTCCATGCCAGCATGGATGCGGAGCGGCCTGGAGAAGAAAATGAAGAAGAGAAAAAGAGAAGAAAAGAAGAAGATGAAGATGAAGAAGAGAAGAAGATGAAGAGAAGAGCGGGAGCCTCCCCCCATGCCATGGGTGTGGAGCGGCCCGAGGAGAAGAAGATAGAAGACGCCGCGGAGGAGATGCTGGACGAGAACGCTGGAGGAAGAACCAGAAGAGCCAGAAGAACCAGAAGAAGAAGAAGAAGAAGATGAAGGAAGATAGAAGAAGAAAGAAGAAGCATTTAAATAAAGAAATTGTCAAAAACTGTCTCTTGTCATTTTTAACATTTTTGACAGTTTTTTAGTGAAATGGTAGGGGTACAAAAGTACCCCATTACCATTTCACACAGGGGGGGGCGGGAACTGGGGGTCCCCTTATTAAAGGGGGCTTCCAGATTCCAATAAGCCCCCCACCCGCAGACCCCCACAACCACCAGCCAGGGTTGTGGGGATGAGGCCCTTGTCCTCATCAACATTGGGACAAGGTATCTTGGGGGGCTACCCCAAAGCACCCTCCCAATGTTGAGGGCATGTGGTTTGGTATGGTTCAGGAGGGGGGGGGCGCTCTCTCGTCCCCCCCTCTTTTCCTGCGGCCTGCCAGGTTTCGTGCTCGGATAAGGGTCTGGTATGGATTTTTGGGGGGACCTCACGCCGTTTTTTTTTTTTTTTGGGCGCGGGGTTCCCCACGCCGTTTTTTAAAAAAATGTTGGCCGGGGTTCCCCTTAATATCCATACCAGACCTGAAGGGCCTGGTATGAAATTTAGGGGGACTCCCACATCATTTTTTTTTTTAAATTTTGGTTCGGGGTTTCCCTGTGGGGAATTCCCATGCCTCTTTTATCAATGAACTTCTATGTGTATTGTCGGACAGGCAATGCAATAGCCGCGAGTAGTTTAAAATGGCTTTTTTCCTTCGAAATGTCATTTTGCTGTCAGACTGTTCTAAACACAGGAAACATGCACCCCTTTACAGGCATACTATAGACACCCCCCAGCTACGAAATTTAAAGGGATATTACACTTTTATTGTTTGACTTTAAGCATTATTAAAATCACTGCTCCTGAAAAAACGGCCGTTTTTAAAACTTTTTTTTGCATTGATCCATGTCCCCTGGGGCAGGACCCAGGTCCCCAAACACTTTTTATGACAATAACTTGCATATAAGCCTTTAAAATTAGCACTTTTGATTATTCATGTTCGTGTCCCATAGACTTTAACGGTGTTCGCGTGTTCAAACAAACTTTTTTCCTGTTCGCATGTTCTGGTGCGAACCGAACAGGCGGGTGTTCGGCTCATCCCTAGTCCTGGTACACCGTTACCTCCTTGCACTCATTATTGTACTGCTCTCCAGCCCTTCATAAACATACTGCCTCTTGCTACAGCTAATTATTTCCATAGTCCAGGTAGCAGGCAGAGGTGTGGTCAGTTTATGCTGCAGGCAGGGGGATGGCGGCAGTAAGTCAGCAGCAGGCTGAGGGCTGCAATCAGGTAAGACCTGTGCACAGGGGCACAGGGGTAGAGGCTTCGACCCACCCAAATCTCTATGAAGCCTCCGGACTCCAGATCCTAATCCAGAAATTACGAAACATGGAGAAACAAGATATCTATCTATCCGGTAAGAGGCAATTGGTTTTGAGGTGGAGGAACTTTTTCTGTTTACACGCTCCTTCAGGGTGACAATACTGCGTGCCCCACATCGTTTTGGATGACTGGTGTTTTTCTTTTTCTTTTGAAGGACTTTTCCAGCAAGGAATATTTGCATGGACTCTGTTCACTCCATCCAGCTTTGAATCTGATTTTTCATGCTCATTTTTTTGTTCTATTTGTGGAGTTATCTTTGAATTTTCGTTAACATTTTAATTTTCAATTCTTTCTTCACTGTTTCATTATCATATATGGGTGCACCAGTTGTGGTTATTTAAGTGATTTATTTTTTTGCACCCTTTTGCAGCAGCGCAGCCTTTTTTTGTACACAGCTCTGGTACTGGGCCTTTGGTTTTGGGGTCTATTGCTGGCAGCAGCGCTGGTACTGGGCCTGGGAATTTGATCCTGGGGTATATTGCTGGTGGCTGCCTGGTTTCCAGAGCGCCGTGCTCTGTTAGGAGGGATCCATTCTTCCTCTGATTCATTTGCCGATCCACTACTATCAATCGGTTTTAAATGCTGAATTTGATTCACAATCGGAATTGGCATTTGAATCTGATGAGAACTCCCCGTTGCTCTCATCAGTCATGGAGAGGATCTGGAACACCTCCTCATTTGTATAGAATCTTTTGGACATTTTTTCTGATGGGCTGTACGACGGGTGACAAATGACGGTTACTGATGGGTGACAGGTGACGGTCACTGATGGGCGACAGGTGATCGGTGACAGGTGACGGTCACTGATGGGTGACAGGTGACGTGTGATGGTCACTGGTGGGTAGCAGGTGACGTGCGACGGTCACTGGTGGGTGACAGGTGGCGTGTGACGGTCACTGGTGGGTGACAGGTGACGGGTTACAGTCACTGATGGCAGTCTCTGTTGGTGACTGGTGCACTTTATGGGACTGATAGGTGACAGATGAGGGTCACGGATGGGTCACTGATGACGGTCACTGATGGCAGTCACTGGCGATCGTCACTGATGGGTGACAGGTGTCTCTGACGGTGACAGGTGCACTTTGTGGGCACTGATGGGTGACAGGTGCACTTTGTGGGCACTGATGGGTGACAGGTGCACTTTGTGGGCACTGATGGGTGAAAGGTGTACTTTGTGGGCACTGATGAGTGACAGGTGCACTTTTATAAGCACTGATGTGGTGACTGTTGGGTGACAGCTGTAATGGGTGGGCGATGTCACAGGTTCTCTTTGTGGTGTTGGTGCAGTACACTACAATACACACATTGATCGGTCACTCACTGCTCTTGACTCTTCTCTCCTCACACTGGAAACGGTGTGTGAGGAGAGAAGAGCCGGTAACAGCTAGTAACCGGTCTTTGTTTACATTTAGTGATCAGCTGTGAATGGATCACAGCCAATCACGTGATAAACTGCCGCCAGCTATTGGCTGTTTACCCTTGTCGGTGATGAGCAGTGTTCCTGGGAACACGCCGCCACAGACGTGACCGTACTGCACGCTCCCGACCGCGCGCATGCGCGGTCTAAAGCGGGGAATACCCCTTTGTGATCGGCCGTGACGTAATCGTGGCCGATCACATGGCTGTTCACCCCTCACGGTGATACGCTGTGTCCTGGGGACACAGCCTCACCGACAGAGCAGACGATCGCGCCCATGCCCTGTGTGAATCAGCCACCGTCATATGACGGCGGCCCAGAACAAGAGCCGCACCGCTCCGCCGTCATATGACGGTGGGCGGGCGGCAACAGGTTAAGCACCGTGAAAACTGTAAAGTGATACACAATACATTAGTTTACAGATATCAAAAGGGGTTACAACAGAACTACAAATGTGGAATTACAAAGTGGGGTTCAGTTATCTACACACATATCTAAATTAAAATTAAACATCTAAGGAAACATGACTATATGTTCAAAGATTTGGATAGTCTACACAGCATATCTTTTAACTAACAGCTCAATTTATGCCCAAAAACATATATACTTTTGTAGACAATGCACCTTTACTGCATACCTTGCTCCGCTTGCCAAAGGGTGCAACTTTAAACTTTAGAAAACTTCAATAAACAATCGCCTTCCCACGAGGTTGGCTTGTTTGCCTCTGAATCCTGAATCAATGAGAATCCCCCTTTCTCCAAAACTAGAGGAAGGAAGAAGTGTCTGATGATGAAAACATTCCCCAGGGAAACAAGAGGAAGGCATAAAGGTTCCAATGGTCAGTCAGTGCTAAACAAGGGTTTAAAGTGACAAGCGTACAGTTACACTCCCACCAAATTATGTTATGACGAATATGACTTAGAGTCATACATTATTTTCAGAACATAACCATGGCCGCTATAAAATGTGAATCTTACACAATTTAGCTTATAGGTACCTCTGTAACTGGCTACTGTATTGTGGTGGTATGCTAGTGTATTACTAAAACTGATGACTCATTTACTTTCTATGAGACCTACCAGCTTTTGAATAGGACATTCAATAATTAAGGGTTTTGATACATAGTCCTTATCTTGCAATCTTCTGTCACCCACTAACACCTTGACTTGATGAACTAGACCGTCCTTTTCTATTGTAGTTTCAATCTTATGTCCTAGCTGCCACTGGCATCTTGGAGACATATCTTCCTTGATTATAACTATGTTGTTTACTTTTAGGTTACGTCGAGGTGTGTGCCACTTCTGTTTTGTGGAAAAACTCATGAGGTATTCCCTTTACCACTGACTCCAGAACTGTTCTGCTAAATACTGTACTCTACGCCACCATTTAGCTGTGTATACATCTTCCATTATAAATTTCCCAGGTGGAGGTAATGCAACCTTGGATTTCATCAGGATGGGGTGGTTTGGAGTTAGAGGTTCTGGTGCCTTGGGGTCCTCGACAGCTAAAGGACAACTGTTGACAATGGCCATGGCTTCATAAAACAGTGTTCTAAGGGAAGCATCATCTAGTCTACTTGAACATTGGACCATTTTAGCACTTAGTACATTACGAATGGTTCTAATTTCACTCTCCCAGACTCCACCTGCATGACTTGCAGAAGAAGCATTGAAGATCAACTCACACTATTTATCAGCTAGGAAAGTTTCTATTTCAAGTTCTGCCTTCAACATGACACTCAATCTTGCTGTGGTGACTGCTGAGAGTTTAAGCCTTGGGATACTCACAATCTTTGTCAGTGTGACTCTTGCTTTAGCCATCACGAAGCTGCAATGAACTTGACTTCTGTCATTTTTGTACCTAAGGTATGAACAGGCACCATATCCTACATTGCTGGCATCGGAAAAGTGGTATAGTTCCACCTTCACTCTGTTACCAAAGTCAGTCGGATGGTAGCATCTGGGTATCTTGATTTCCCTTAAAGGCTGCAGACTACTCTTCCAGGCCTCCCACCGTGGGCTTAAGCTCTCAGGAAGTGCTTTATCCCAACTGATGCCCCTATGACAAAGGTCCTGAAAAACGTATTTGCTATTCAATATGAAGGAAGCTATGAAGCCTAGAGGATCATAAAGAGAGGCTACGACTGACAGGATACCACGACGAGTTGAGGGTCAATCCTTTATGTCAATGCCGAAGCTGAAGGTGTCGTTTTCAATTGACCACTGAATGCCAAGTACTTGTCCTTCTGATGTTGAGTCTGGGTTAAGTTTGAGAGGTTCACTAGTTGTTGCTCTTTCTGACGGAGCTACACAATACGGGACGTCCCTTTCATTAGAGTTGAACTTATGCAGTCTTAAGCCAGCATTTTTACATAATCCTTGCGCTTTGAGGATTAGATTTGTAGCTTCACTGTTTGTTGAAACACTGGTTAGGCCGTTGTCGACATAAAAGTTCTTCTCAATGAAAGCTGATGCTGAAGGATATTCTGCCTTGTATTGTTGTGCAAGATACTTGAGGCCGAAGTTGGCACATCCCGGAGAGGAACTGGCACAGAAGAGGTGAACTGCCATTCTGTATTCTTTGGGTTCCCTTTCCAACTGGCCGTTCTCCCACCAAAGGAACCTTAAGTAATTGCGCATTTCTGGGGGAATGTAGAACTGGTGGAACATCTTTTCAATGTCGCATATCACAGCAACTGCTTACTTCTGAAGCGACAGAGGACTCCCACTAGAGAATTTATCAGGTCGGGACCTGTTAATAAGGTGTCATTTAGGGAGATGCCTTGAAACTTTGCTGAACAATTAAAGACGACTTTTAACTTGTCTGGCTTCTTGGGGTTATAAACCCCGTGATGTGGGATGTACCACACTGTTTCTTCTTTGATAATGAAAGGGCTGGTTTTGCATCACCTTTTCTGATTGTTTCTTCCATGAATGCAGTGTAGTGTTCGTAGTACTGTTTATTGGCCTTTAACCTTTTCTTTAGATGTTGAAGTCAAATAATGGCCAACCTCTTATTGTTTGGTAGTGCCAGTTGACTGTTGTCTTTGAAGGATAACGGCATCTCATAGTGTCCATCTTTCCTTTTCATTATGGTTTCAGAGAGAAACAAAACGAACGTCATCTTGAGACACATACTTATCTTCATAATTTCTTTCAGAGAAATCTATTTCTAGAGCCTTTAACACATCAGTGACCGGGGGCATTGGCATTTCTTTTACTGCGACTCTGTGTACAATGCTCTGTCTATCCTGTTTATCAAGATGTGGATTTGCTGATCCTATGATGCTCCAGCCAAGCATAGTTTTTTGAACAAAGGGTTCATCTTCAGAGCCAGTAACGACCTCCAAGGGAGCCAGTGCTGATGGGCAATCGTAACTGATCAGCAGTTCGACTTTGCAGTCCTGAAGTGGCTGTAACTTGTTTGCCAAATGCTTGAGGTGTGGCCACTAAAGTGCAGTCTCCTTGGTGGGGATGTGAGGCTTATCTACTGGAATGAAATCTCTCATATAGGCTTGACGGAGTTGGACTAGAGCTTTAGAGTTGAAACCACACACTCACAGACCATGAGAAATTTGGCTTGATATAACTGTATCAATGGCTGTCATGGTGCTGAGCTTTAGCTGTAACGGCTTGGTGCTCGCACTTAGCTTAGATACCAAGTCTGTCAAAATAAAGGTTGAATTACTCTGCGTGTCAAGTAAGGCATAAGTGAGAATTTTTCTCTGAGGCTCCGCCACAGCTGACAACAGAACTGGAACAATGCAGGAGGTGGCAAGAGTATGCCTTGTCAATGTATGGGACATAACTTTGGGAACGTTGTCGTTTACCTTATCTCCCGTAGCTACTGAATCATCATTTCTTGTTTTGACAGGCTCAGTGTTTCTCTGTATGTGCAAACAGGTTGGAAGACTTCGACTACATATGCTACACGTGTGCCTTCCTTTGCAGTCTTTTGTAGTGTGGCTTTTTCTTAAGCAACCAAAGCAGAGGTCCTTTCATCAATGGTCTTTGCTGCAAAATAATTTAGCGATGCTGTGTTTTGTCTTTGCAGACTAGGCAAGGTGGTTTTGGTCTTAAAGCTGAGATCTCTGGAACACTGGAGGTGGAGGGCTTCATTTGAGTGCTTGTGTGGAGCGCCTTGGCTCTTTTGGGAATTCTCTCATCTGTGGTCTTGGTACTGAGGAGGAAGGGGGAGGCAATGGGGTTGCATGCTATCTTGGCTTCCCATTGCAGGAACTCTGTGAAATGAGCAAAGGTTGGGTGTTCTTGAGACTTGTCTAATTTGTCCACAATGATGCGAATCCATCTGGGCATGACCCATTCCGGCAGTTCCTTGAGAAGCTTGTGGTTTTCTTCACAATAATTTAGAATAGCTAGGTCTTTAACATGCAGAATGGCATCCACACAACCTTGAAAGAAATCCGCTAACTCTCTTAATGCTACAGTGTCCTTTGCTGATATCTTTGGCCATTTAGTCAGCCTTTCTCTGAAAGCGCTTTGCACTATGAATGGACCTCCATACCTGTCATGTAGGATTCCCCAGGCACCTAGATAAGCATCTTCTGAATTTCGATAGAAGAAACCTTCCACTGCCTTATGAGCTTCACCACCGAGATACCTCTTCAAGTACAGCATTTTTTCGCACACAGGGAGTGGTTTTTGATCAATCAGCGTCATAAAGGATATCTTCCAATCTATGAACTTTAAAGGATCACCTGTAAATACAGTTGGTTCAGGTATTGGGAGATGGTTGGAGATGAGCAGACTTGCAAGTCCTGGAATTAGACTACCTTCTTCTTGTGGTCTTGACACCTCAAGTGGTGAATTTGAAGGTTGAAATGGCACAGCTTTCGGATTCAATGAGGTTTGTGGTTCATTTTTTTTTGTAAAGGTTTTGTACCTTGTAGTCTGTCTCCTGTTCACAATATTCAAAACTATCATAGGCGTTGTAAGCTTTCACTCTGCTGCAGCTACCTTGACTTCATTTTCTGCTTGTAGCTGTTGCAGTCTTGTCTTTTCCTCATCTAACTTAAGTTTAATTTCTGCCTCCATTTTGCTCAGCTTAGCTTGTTGCTCACGCATCTGTTGCGTCACCTTTGCCTGTTCAATCTTGGCTGCAAGTTCGGCTACTGCGTCTGTGCATTTGCTAGAAGATCTGGAAATGGCTCTCGAGTTTGAACTAGAGTCTGGTAATGACTCTGAGAGGACAGTTTCTGTTTCTGTGTTTCCAAAGACTGACTCATGCTCTTCTATATTAAGTACCATCCTACAATCTCTAGCCGTTTGCTGGTGAAGTTGCAGATTTCAACTGTTAACGTGGTGCATGCATCTATTCTTTCAACAACGTATGAGGTAGTGGAATGATTATGGCAAATGGACTCATACTGTTGGTGTACTAGCGCTTTTTTGGCTTTAATCTCCTTCATTCTTGTATAAAGGTCTTCAGCTAGGCAGAAGTTCTTTAACTTTGTCCTAATTTCTTTTGCTAGCTCCTTCCAAGAGTTGTAAACCTTGTTGAATACTATTTCATTTTTCTTAACTGTTTCTTTGTGCATTTCTTGGCCCTTTTCTGTTAAGCTTCGCGCTCTGGAGCTGGACCGCACTTGTTGTGACTATGTGGGTTTGTCTGTTTCTTTAGTGGGTGTGTGCCTGAAACCTAATTTGAATGAGAGGTGGCTCAAACTTGCTACCAAGGGGCTACGAATGAAAATAGGCATTTACACTTGTAACCTATAAAGATTAGCAAACAATGCATACCATACGACAAAATGTTGTTAAACGAATATACTGCTCCTATTTTTTAACCAGACAATATACCCTTTATGTAATAAACAACAGTTTAGTGGATTAGGAACTTAGGAGATAGTGTTCCTTACAATTTGACACTAGGCCTCTAAACAGTAGGCACTCATATTACGAATATAATAACTTAATCAGTAGTAAAATATTTGATTTGTATACGCATTAAAGGTGATTGCCACGTATAAAGCAGCCAGCTATATTTAAAGGTCCATGTGACGCGTTTACTTTTTGGCCTATTCTCTGTTGCTAAGATGGCGTCCACACATGTCCTTGCGAGGTGTTGGGAAGCCTTTACTCTCAGTTTGATGAAGACAGCGACGCAGTCGGTGATGACAGATGCAGCGTCGAGTCTTCACCGCATCGACAAGTTTTCACTGCAGCGGCCCCATTGGCTTTGAGTAAATAATGAGAGGAGAGCTTCTGACGGGTGCAGTACTTTTATTCTTTTGCCTTAAGCACCGTAAGCATTTTAAGCACCGTGAAAACTGTAAAATGACATACAATACATTAGTTTACAGAGATCAACAAAAAGGGGGTTACAACAGAATTACAAATGTGGAATTACAAAGTGGGGTTCCGTTATCTACACACATTTCTAAATTAACATTAAACATCTAAGGAAACATGCCTATATGTTCAAAGATTTGGATAGTCTACAGCCTTGCTCCGCTTGCCAAGTGGTGCAACTTTAATCTTTAGAAAACTTCAATAAACAATTGCCTTCCCACAAGGTACTGCTGGCTTGCTTGCCTCTAAATGCTGAATCAATAAGAACCCTCTTTCTCTAAAACTAGAGGAAGGAGGAAGTGTCTGATGATGAAAACATTCCCCAGGGAAACAAGAGGAAGGCATAAAGGTTCCACCTGTCACTCAGTGCTGAACAAAGGTTTAAAGTGACAAGTGGACCGTTACATGGGCTATTAGGAAAATGTTAGGACCTATTCAGAGTGAGGCCTAGCAATGTGCTAATGGAGACAGGAACCTAGATTTGGATAGTGAAGTGAAGCAAGCAATCTCAAGTAGTGTGCTGGAGGAGATGTGCAGAGGAAGAGACTGTCAAATCTAGACTCAACCAACATTGATTTCATTGAGAAGTATTCATTATCTGGGCATCCCATGTCCCTTTTCCCCATCCAAGTTTAATTCCCTAATAAAAACAACAAAAGCAAGCAAGAGACTGTTCATTGTTTGGGAAATTGTGCCAAAATGGATGTCTGACCAGCAGGGTGAAATGTGTGGATGTTGAAACATGCAGCGACCCCACGGGGGCACCACTACATTTGGAGGTCCCACCAAGATCCACCTTCACGGTTAACCTGCTGGCCATCACCCCTAGCAATGCAGTAGAGGGGAGACTTTGCTTGTCCCATTGCATGGAGGATTCAAACAGGGAAAAAGACTGTGTGATTGCCTGCAATTCAGCTTTTACAAGTGCCGTTGTCAATAGCAACCGTCCAGGATTGCCAGTACTGCTTTTCCTGCTACCCAGTCAACCCAACCCATGCTGGGGTGGACACTTGTATCCTATTCTGCAATTCAGTGACTGAAAATAAAAAAGGGCCGTCACCTGGGCCCAACCACAGCGGGCGATTGTGCCCACGGATTACACATATGTCTAGCGCTCTGCATGGCATGGGCATTTCCCACTGGATTACAGAAAACTTGAATTTTACACCAAACTCCTGCTGAACAACAGTAAAGTGTGTGTGAGAATGTCTACTGTTACCCCGGGTGATAGGAAGCAGCTTGGGGATGCCTGCGGGCGGACTATATTAAGTCAGTCCTTTACAGGGAGGCATTGGTAGTTGACTTTATTCGCGCCAACCAACATGTCTGGGCCAAACCTTCTAGCATCAGCATGCCTGCTAATTCCAGCTTGAGCCACAAGGGGTTAATGCAGCACATGGAGAATGAAGCCTGCTTATTAGTTCCTCAGGCGCCGAGCAGACAGGGAGTTGGTGGGCGGAGCCAAGCCCTGGAGGAAGTTAACAAGTTCCAGCTAGCAGCAGAAGGCACCACAAGGCAGTTGAAGATGGCAGAGGGTAATCGGATGATGCCAATGTTGCAGTGGTTACCTGACATGCAGGAGTGGGCGCTGGTGGACACTGGTGTTCGGCTGGAGATTCGTGGAGGGCTCGCCTTGGGGGTGATTGAAGGAGTAGAGTGGCTGTGTCTACTCTGTCCCAAGTGTCGGATCCCAACAGCAGGAGTGACTGCTCGGGCCCAGTGCGGCCATTATGGGGAGCCATTAACCAGGCTGGGACCTGTTCATCAGGAGTCAAGGTACTACAATGTCAACCTGCTTTCAGGACTTTGTATGCCGCAGCTGCAGGAGACTCGGAGGGCCGGAGAGGGCCAGAGATCACCAACCAAAGGTGGAGAGGTGTTATGGTCTGGCGACTCCTCCGCCAAGCTACTGGACATATGTGACAAAGAGGACTCTGCCATGACCTTTGGCCTGGCCAGAGGCCTGCTGACTGCACGTGCTAGTGTGCAGGAGCCAGATGACATCCCTGAAGAGCTGGCCTGCTCTCAGTCCCTTGCTGTGCCTCTCTGGAAGGATCCCATGCTAGGAGGAGGTATACCTCCAGGTGAGTCCTGGCTGGATGAGGTAAGCAAGGGTCGGGTCATTGATTGGAAAAGTTTGGGTATTTGGAGGGACTAGTTGAGTGGTCACCCCCTGAAGAGAGTTTCGAAGAGGGGGAGTGGAAGACAGGAGGTTCCCATCCCACACAGACCCAGTCAGAGGCAGGAGAAAGTACTCAGCCCACAGTATTGACCCCTATCCCTTGCAACAAACTCTTTGAAAGCAGACCCTCCACTAGCCAGACCAGAGCAGCCACCTATAGTCAGTGGGTGGTAAAGTCCCAGGATGCATGTGTTTTGCTAGGGAAGGGGAAGCCTAAAGAATCGCCTGGGTTTTCTCGCTTCCAGAGGGAGATACAGAGAAGGGTTGCTCTGCAGTGGGGTCTGGACTAGCCATATGTCCCCTCTCAGATAATGGACATCGTGGAGAACTCCCGGGGAGAGTGGGAGGATGACCTTGTCTAGGATTTTCTGCATATCCCAAGGCCTTTGCGGGTGCCAGAAAGTGATGTCTGGGCCTGGTTCATGGACCTTCAGGAGGAATGAAAGCTGGCACATGCCATCTATTGAGATCGAGTTCTGGCTGTTCGGCCTACCAGGGACCCCCCAGTCTCTGTTAGAGAGGAGGGGGATAGCAGGAGGAGGTTGCCGGATCCCCGCTTCTATGTGTAAGGAGGACTGCTGTGCCATGCAGCTACCATAGAAGCAGCCAGCAGGACTGCAGGAAATAGCAGGGTTGTGAGTGGTTTTCCTCTTTGACATTTCTTTTTGCAGAGACAGCCTTTGCCTGCCACCCAGTGTGCCTGATGGAAGGACTGTTGATCACGGAGGCTTTGGGTGTACTGTCCCTGACCACCTATTTGCATTCTGTTATCTGAGGAGGGGCCCCTCCTATCAGGAGTAAAGAAGGACTGGTTGCCAATTGTTCATATATGTTTGTTATTGTTCTGTTTTAGGGTTAAGTAGTTCTCTTCTGACAGAATAATAGTAAGCGGAAGATATATGTGGTGGTGTTGATTTGATTTCTCTGCTGGAAGGATCATAACCCCTTTCCAGTAGTGATGTATAGTATACACTTAGTATGTAAGTGTAGGATGTGATGCATTATGTCTACTTTTAGGACCTTTAGAGATGGGACGGCTGTCCATCTCCATAGCTCCAGAGGACAAGAAATTTGTGAGTCAGAGTATTCTTCCTGCGGGAGCAATGCTCTGGCTCAAAAGTGTTCAAATGTCTAGCTGCAGGGACCTGTAGTTAGGGTTGTATATTGGAAATGTACAGTGTATATACGTGACAAAAAATGTACATATTTATTTTTGTACGTAATTTATTTGTACCATAGCCCTGTTCAAGTTATTTCCTTTCCCCCATCCAATTAGTTCATGGGATACCCTTGCTCCTGGGCCCAGGAGTAAGTTTTCTATTACTTTTCACAGCTGGGGACCAGCTGTATTCTGGTGGGGGGTGAGTGTAGCACCCTCTACCTTAGGTTAGTAGGTGCTAGAGTAGTGTTTTTTTTGTACTGTCAGTGCAGGTAAATTTAGGCAGGCCTATGCTGTGAGCTAGGCCTGTTTGTGGTGATCTCGCGTCAGGGGAGTGGTTTAGTGTAGCAGAAGGTGACCGACATGTGCTTCAGCTCTTGGGCGCCTCCTCTGGTTTTTAGAGGGTTCTGGAAAAGAGGCAGGGCAGAGAGCTGGAGTGACATGGCATGTATGTGGAACCCTGACCAATCCCCAACTAGGATGGGCAGGAGGCAGGCCTCCTATATTTACCCATGGTCAGCCTGCTGTTAGAGGAGTTGTCAGGTGGAAGAACTGAATGATGGAGTGTTAGACTGTCATGGTCTGAGGGAACCCCCTTTCTGGGGGATGTGGTGAACTGAGGCCTGGAGCTCGGGAGCTAGAAGGGAGCCTCTCTCTACACGGTCATTGAGAGGTGTCCTAGAACAGGAGCAGGAAGACGACTGTTGGGAGCACTGCCAGGAAAGTCATTCAGGAGGGATCCATGCCAGGGTCGGTGAGTGAGAAGCACAGTGTGAAGCTCTGGGAGAGACATGCCAGGATTTGAATGTGGAGCCAGATGGAGAGACTGTGGTGTTGTTTTGGAGTCAGGTTGTTGCAGCCACGAGGGTTGGCTGGATTTGCATCAGACGCGCTGGGATCAGTAGTCCACCAAGTGTCAGTTAGCATATTTATTCTTCTCTACTAAAACGGTTGCTACCTGAAAGGGGTCTGTAGACCCCTGCCTGTAATGGGCTATTAGGAAAACATTAGGATTTATTCAGACTGAGGCCTAGCCATGTGCTAATGGGGACAGGAACCTAGATTTGGACAGTGAAGTGAAGCAAGTGATCTCAAGTAGTGTGCTGGAGGAGATGTGCAGAGGAAGAGACTGTCAAATCTAGACTCATACAACATTGATTTCATTGAGAAGTATCCATTATCTGGGCATCCCATGTCCCTTTTCCCCATCCAAGTTTAATCCCCTAATAAAAACAACAAAAACAAGCAAGAGACTGCTTATTGTCTGGGAAAGTGTGCCAAAATGAATCCCTGACCACCAGGGTGAAGTGTGTGGATGTTGAAACACGCAGCAACCCCTTGAGGGCACTGCTACATTTGCTTTTGTTGTTTCATATAATTTAGGGTTAGAACCACTGCTAGGTTCGGCATAGTTGGCCCTCTTCAGGATGTCCGCTATCTCCACCATCTCTATAAAGGACATATTTGAGGCCTTAAATCTCCTCCGGGATCGGGACGTTCGTGGCACCGGCCTTTCGTCGTTGCTGCTGCTGTTTGCTTGCACTTGCTCTGTCTCCACCATGTGCTCTCCCACTCCGCCGAAAGACAAGGGGCGGGGAATAGACTAGAAAGAACGTCAGGGGTGGGTGGAGTTTCACGCATGCGCAGTGTATATAAAGCGTAACACGCGTGCATCATATGTACGATCTGTGAGCGGAGTAAGGAGTAGCGGAAGAGCCGAATGTAATAACGAAGGTACAATTTGAACTTGGTGCATCAGTGGCCTATACTGCTTCTAGATTGAGGCCTATATTAGGACAAGATTAGAAGAGTTTAACCTGACTTTAGGGTTTGTATTGTGTTGTGTCTTGTAGAGAAAATGATCCATTCAATGATAGGGAATTTCTAGCAATATTCATTGACATGTTCAGGGAGCTGCCCTGTCTGTGGCAGGTGAACCACCCGTTTTTTATTAAGCTAAGAAAGAGGAAGGCAGTGCTGGAGAAACTGCTTGAATTTGTAAAGCCGATGATCCCCACGGCAGACATCACCCACTTGAAGGCCAAAATTGGTGGCATGAGGAGTACTTTCATAGGGAGCGAGATCAGGAGCAGCAGATGATGTTTATGTACCCAGGCTGTGGTACTATGACAGACTGCATTTTCTGTCGACCAGAGTTAACCCAGGCTAGCACTCTCCACTCTTCCTTCAAGGCTTCCTTCCACCTCAGCTGAGGCTTCCAATGTCCAACCTGGGCCTTCCACCCAGGAAGATGTGGAGGAGCCCAGCTTGAGTCAGGTAGAGCATTGTTCAAAATATTTCTTGTCGTAAAATTAATGATGTTAACTAGATGTTATTATTGTTCACTAATTGCTGCTGGCAGGTGAACCACCCATTTTTTAATAAGCTAAGAAAGAGGAAGGCAGCGCTGGAGAAACTGCTTGAATTTGTGAAGCCGATGATCCCCATGGCAGACATCACCTATTTGAAGGCCAAAATTGGTGGCATGAGGAGTACTTATCATAGGGAGGGAGATCAGGAGCAGCAGATGATGTTTATGTACCCAGGCTGTGGTACTTTTGACAGACTGCATTTTCTGTCAGACCAGAGTTAACCCAGGCTAGCACTCTCCACTCTTCCTTCAAGGCTTCTTTCCACCTCAGCTGAGGCTTCCGATGTCCAACCTGGGCCTTCCACCCAGGAAGATGTGGAGGAGCCCAGCTTGAGTCAGGTAGAGCATTGTTCAAAATATTTCTTGTCATAAAATTAATGATGTTAACTAGATGTTATTATTGATCACTAATTGCTGATTTAACAAAGTGGTTTACATATCAATAGACAGTAGTGGCCAAAAAGGATTGGGACAAGAATGAAAAATGCTGGGCTCAGAATGATAATCTTTTATATTTGTTAACATTCAATTTGCAACAGTCATGAACTCAAAACTGTGTGTGATTGATGAACAAAAACTAAAACTATGTCCCTTTTTCATACACAGGAAAGCCTTAGCCAGGAGGTGGTGGGGGTAAGTGGCAGCCAGGAGGTCAAACATCGTCCTCCTGCCATAACTCCAACACCAGAGCCACAGCCTGGAAGGAAGCATCTAAGGAAGACAAGAGGGTGATGACCTGAGTTTAGTCTGGTCTGGCAAAAGATGCAGGCTGTGGTATGACCACAGCCTGGGGACATATATGTCATCTGCTGCTGTTCCTGATCTCTTAGACTCCTAGACCGGATTGTGCTCACTATTATATGGCCTCCTCAGGCCACCAATTTTGCCTGTAAAATTGTTTTGATGTGTGCCCTGGAGTACAAAGTCTTCGCAAATTTCACCAGTTTATCCAGCGTTGCCTTCCTCTTTATTTTATTATGACCCATAATAAATGGCTATTTTTTTTTTTTAAATGCTTGCCTATGTGTTTTACTTCAAAAAGGACAGTTTGTTTGTGAGTAGGCAGGTACATTTCAAAAATACAATGTCAAATTAACAAGGGACACCAACCAACCTCCTTGAGGTTAAGAAAATACAAGATAATAATGGTGTCGTGCTAACTTGATCACTAGAAAAAAAATAATAAAACAGGAGATCTTGATAAAAAATAAACACTATAAAAATAAATACAAAACATTATTATGGAGATCTGATGAAAAAAAAAAACTAATATTATTCAGGAGATCACGAGAAATAATAAAGAAATCATTTTTTCAGAACTCTGTGTGAATATCAGCAGCAAAACAACTTCATTATTCTAGCATTATAAAGAAAAAGAGAATGCGCAGCATTAAAAGATTTCAAAATTTGCAGCGTGAGGAATGTGCAATCTCCATTACGAACCCTAGCTTTACCAGACCGAGCGCTTCCGTCTCGTAATTCATTCAGAGCATGCGTGGAATTTTGTGCGTCAGAATTGTGTACACACGATCGGAATTTACGTGAACGGATTTTGTTGTCGGAAAATTTGAGATCCAGATCTCATATTTTGTTTGTCGGAAATTCTGACGGAAAATGTCGAATGGAGCCTACACACGGTCGGAATTTCCGACAACGAGCTCCCATCGAACATTTTCCATCGGAAAATCCGATCATGTGTACGTGGCATAACTGTCCTGATCACTAATGTCACCAAGAATGAACATGAGGGTAAATCCAAAACGTCTTGTTGAGTCTACAGGACAGGAAGTGAAGGGAAGCTATCTAATGAGACAAAGGTGGGGGAAAAAAAAACACCCTCCCCAACTCTATCCAAAAAAGAAATATTTTTTTTATATACTTTAATATATACTTTATAAAATAAATACTTTATGGTTTTAAAGAATAAATCAAAGTATAGAAATGTTATACATAGTTACATTGATTCAGCTTGAACCAATGTAACCATGTATATACCATAACCTTGCCAATGCCTCTGGGAACTGGAAATCACTGAAGTAGACACCCCAACTCTGGTAATCTCAACCTGCTTCCAGGTCCCGTGCCAAGCAGCTTCTCTGCTGCATTCTGAACAAAGAAGGTTGGTTGCTCGGCATCGGAACCATTCAGCCAATGTTTTGCAAACTCTGAATGAATGCAAAGTGTTCTCTGATTGGACAAGGTGGGGAGGGGAGGCGAGTCGGTCATGTATAAAGCATCCTTAGTAACTATGTATAAAATATCCATACCTGGAATTCATCTTTAAATCTTTGCTGATTTTTGAGGAACATTTGACCATATAAAGAAACAAATATATCTAGTAACAGTGCTCTACTATGCAACTAACATAAATAGCCTAAAGTGAACTGTTTTTAGACTTAAGCCTCGTACACACGATTGGATTTTCGGTAGGGAATTGTGTGATGACAGACTGTTTGCCTAAAATCCGACCGTTAATACACTCCATCAGAAAATTGTTGGTCAACATTCCGCCAACAAATGTTGGATGGCAGGCTAGTAAATTTTCAGCGGACAACCGTCTGTTGTCAGGTTTTCCTATTGTGTGTACATAAGTCCATCACACAAAAGTCCAAAGTACAAGCACGCATGCTCGGAATCAATGTTCACCAAACACGACATTAGCAGAAGGTGGCGCTGAAGAGCTGAAATTCCACGTAGTATGTCACTACGTTCGTGTTTGTTGGCCGACAATTGTGTACCGTTTGTATGCAAGACAAGTTCCTGGCTCACGCCATTCGGACAAAAGTCTGGCGCTTTGTCTGCCAACAATCCAATTATGTGTACGGGGCATAAGCGTGTTCAAATGTTTACATATTCTGAACAAGCAGTAAAAGAACTTTAAAACATGCCTTTTTCCACCTTTGTAGCTATAAGAAAAAGTGCGGAAGAGTCATAAGGCTCCATTCACACATGTACAACAAACGTGAAGCTTTGGTGCAACTTTGGATGGATGCGACTTGGATGTGACTTGTTGTCCCTCTGCAAAGTTGGACCCACTGTTGCAATACTGTTGCATGTAAAACATTCAGATACGACTTTCATGCAACTTTTGAGGGTTAACATTGAAGTCTCTGGCCCTTAAGGTGCATGAAGGGACCGAAGTAGCGCATTAACTACTTTAAAGTCGCTTCGACTTTAACTAGCACATATATGAATGGTTATCATTGGAAAACATTGGGTACCACTTGTCATGCAACTTTGATGTCCAAAGTTGCATTACAAGTCACACAAGTGTGAATAGTGTGTGAGCACTTTCACACTGATCCACTGCAAAAAATGTGATTTTACCGCAATTTTACCATGTTTGTGGCTAAAAAACTGCACCAAAAATGCATCGCAGGTGCGTTTTTGCCACGTTTAGTACAGTGTTTTTCATTGCTTTTAATGGGAAGGTGCATTTTTGATGCAGTTTTTTTTTACTCTCCAAACATGCTTCAAAGATGCAGCAAGCAGGAATTTTCTCACCGCAATGGAAGTGCACCGCCCCAGTGGGAACACATTCATTGATTTTAAAGTGAAGCATTTTTCTAGAGCCTTTTATGCGCTTTTTTAAATGCAAAAACACTTGAAAAACTCCTAAGTGTTAAAGGGCCCTTAAAGGGATTGTAAAATCAGAACGTTTTTTTAAAATCTTAATGCATTCTCGGGACCGGGCTGCTCTGTGCAAATCCACTGCAACAGAGCAGGTAAGTATAACATGTTTGTTATTTTCATAGAATAAAAAAATGAGACTTTACAATTACTTTAGGTTCACAACAAAAGCAATGAAATCTGAATCTCACTTTCCCTTTTACTTTCTGTGGAGATTAGAATTGTGGCAGCCTTCCAGCCCTCTAATGTAAACACACAGCAGGTAACCTGTTCAAAACTCACTGAAACCCAACTTTAGGCTAGGTTCCGACTTCTGCAGGTAAACTGTATGCTTTCCCACAGCCACAGCAAAAATAGCAGTAGACAGGCAGAACTCACAAAATGAAAGAACATTTTTCAAATACCGTATATACTCGAGTATAAGTCGAGTTTTTCAGCACATTTTTTTGTGCTGAAAGTGCCCTCCTCAACTTATACTGGAGTCAAGCACTTTTCTGCAGCAAAAAATTTCATTTTCCGAACCGACTTTGGGGCCCCGTATGTCAGGGCCACTTTTTGCTAGGAACCCCAAATTTGGTGTGCAAACCCAGTGGAACTGGTACCACAACATATCCAAAGCTTGGGTTCCTAAGTGGTCCCGAGATACGGGGCCCCAAAATCGGTTCGGAAAATGTCATTCTCTGCTACAGAAAAGTGCTTGACATTTTCTGAACCGACTTTGGGGCCCCTTATCTCAGGGCCACTAGGAACCCCAGCTTTGGATATGTTATGGTGCTAGTTCCACTGAGTTTACACACCAAATTTGGGGTTCCTAGCACTAAGTGCCCCCGAGATACGGGGCCCCAAAGTCGGTCAACTGTGTCCATCTGCAGCAGTGTCATTTCGGGACCATTTGGGTTCAGAGACCCCAAATTTTGGCTGCAGCTAGGGGGCATCTAGGAACCCTTAACTACTGAGTTTGAAGTTTGGGGGACCTATGGCTGCAAATGGGCACAGTGAGGCATGCAAATGTGCACAGTGAGGCTGCAAATGGGCATAGTTGACCCTCTTTTCCACTTACAGTAGCTGTGCATTTCTCACCCTCGTCTTATACTCGGGTCAATAAGTTTTTCCCATTTTTTTGTGGTAAATTAGGGCCTCGACTTATACTCGGAATGACTTATACTCGAGTATATACGGTAAGCTTTTATTGGATTGTCAAAAATATATATTGTTTGTATTTTTATTACAATACTGATGTTATAAAATGAAAGTGACTGTTTATATACATATTCTTAGAGTTCCTTTAAGAATATGTAAATACTTTATTTTCTGGACAAGGATGCAGTTCAAATATGTGCTGTGCACCTTAATCGCTAGCCGACCGCATACTGTGTATATATATATAGATATATATATATCTATATGTATATCTATATATATACAGTATCTCACAAAAGTGAGTATACCCATCACATTTTTATAAATATTTTATTATATCTTTTCATTTGACAACACTGAAGAAATGACAATTTGCTACAATGTAAAGTAGTGAGTGTACAGCTTGTATAACGGTGTCAATTTGCTGCCCCCTCAAAATAACTCAACACACAGCCATTAATGTCTAAATCGCTGGCAACAAAAGTGAGTACACCCCTAGGTGAAAATGTCCAAATTGGGCCCAAAGTGTCAATATTTTGTGTGGCCACCATTATTTTTCAGCACTGCCTTAACCCTCTTGGGCATGGAGTTCACCAGAGCTTCACAGGTTGCCACTGGAGTCCTCTTCCACTCCTCCATGATGACATCATGGAGCTAGTGGATGTTGGAGACTTTGCACTCCTCCACCTTCCATTTGAGGATGCCCCACAGATGCTCAATAGGGTCTAGGTTGGGAGACATGCTTGGCCAGTCCATCACCTTTACCTCAGCTTCTTTAGCAAGGCAGTGGTCATCTTAGAGGTGTGTTTGGGTCGTTATCATGTTGGCATACTGCCCTGCGGACCAGTCTCTGAAGAGAGGGGATCATGGCCTGCTTCAGTATGTCACAGTACATGTTGGCATTCATGGTTTCCTCAATGAACTGTAGCTCCCCCATGGCGGCAGCACTCATGCAGCCCCAGACCATGACACTCCAACCACAATGCTTGACTGTAGGCAAGACATACTTGTCTATGTACTCCTCACCTGGTGGTCGCCACACACACACTTGACACCATCTGAACCAAATAAGTTTATCTTGGTCTCATCAGACCACAGGACATGGTTCCAGTAATCCATGTCCTTAATTGTGTTAGGAACCTTGCGCTAAGAATTTAAAAGTGCTAATCTATGTAATTTGGTGTTGGAGCTGCTCCCCTGAAAAGTGCAGTTATATATATATATATATATATATATATATATATATATATATATATATATATATATAACTATATATATATATAACAGGAGTGGATCAGATGTCGGCGGGTGCCAATGGATCCGCCACTTCATAGAGAGCAATAGATGGTCTGATCGGGTCCACCTGAAAAACTGATTGGTCAGTCAGTGTGAAAGAGGCCTAAGGCTTAAAAAATGCTTCTCCCATTTCATTATAGAACTATCTGTACTGGAAGCTGGAAGCTGTCTGAACCCAGTTACGGTACATGTATGAACCAATTAGGGAGTTCAGTTGATCTATCTATCTATCTATCTATCTATCTATCTATCTATCTATCTATCTATCTATCTATCTATCTATCTATCTATCTATCTATCTGTGTTTGTACTTGGGAAGTACTTATATGCGGGCCAAAAATTGTTCCTACATAGGGGCCCTTTGGCAACTAGCATTTTTAGAGGGAAGTAACCATTTTCTTGTCACAGCGCAGGTTTATTTAATTAATTGAGGAGCAATAATGAATATAATCCATAGCACGCACTTACAGATCTTCTGTTTGTTAGCAAAATGTAGCCAAACTATTATATGTGAACTTTTAGTGAGTTGCACTGTTACATTTTGCTGTACAGTATATAAGTATATATTAGGTGACAGTATAAATAAAGTTTAAGCATGTGTTAATGTTCACAATAATACTGCTGTCTGCATTTAAAGATGCTAATTAACTTTCATAAAGCTGAGGAATTTTGTTTGCACTTCAATCCAAGTATTAGTTAGCAGAATATATTGCTTAGTATAGCAAAATCAGATCACCACGTGCAATTAAGTATAGAAGACTAATAGCCTGCATTATTAAGGGGATTTATTATGTGGTTTCAAGTATTCATTTCATTTTATGCCACTATCTGAAAACAGTTACTGAGGATATATTGCAATTGGCCACCTAACTATAGCTATCAAATGGCTTATAAAGACAACAGAGAATATTTTCATGAATTTTAAACCCTCACCTTTAATTCATAACTAATATTAAATTATACAAAAGAAAAAAGATCAGTGGCGATTAGGCAGATGGCATTGTAGTCATAACTATGGCCTGGCCCACACTCTAGGAGAAGAAGGAATAACTAACAAACTTGTGTGAGGCCTAAGTGCAATAAACTTTATCATAGGAGTGCCACATAACCGCTGTGTGCCACAACTAACTGCAGGTGCACACAATTAGTAGTGGTGAGATACAAGCATATCATACATGTGGTAATTGTACACACAAAACATTTGTAAATATATTACCAGTGTAAAAGGTGTGTTGACTGTTGAAAATCATTGGTTGCTCTGAAATGGTGTTCAAATATTTGTAAATGCTTTACCTACATCAGAAATAGAGGTATTTCTGGTGCAAATGTAGCACTTACCGCTGGATGTATCAGGTTCTCTGCTCCTATGCCACGACTCTGCAAACAACTCTTTCTGATACACCTGGTTGGGTAGAGGAATGTTGCAAACACCTATTCATGCACAAAAATAAATATCTTGCACACAATTAGGCACCAGGAATTGACACCAAACTGGTTGACTGAAAGCAGAGTATATTATCACAAGTTAAAGTGGTAGTAAACACCACTTAATGACTTGTACCTACAGGTAAGCTTATAGTAAATCTTACCTGTAGGTACAAGGAATATCTCTTAAACATGCACCATTTAGGAGATATTCACTATACAGAATAATATCCGCAGTAACTAATATCAAGAATGATAACACAATAGTGAGACAGTTAACCTGTCTGGTAGCAATCTGTGAACCTAAAAGAGCACTTTGCATTTAACCTGCAAAGGGTGTCTCTGTCAAAAAAACCCAAAAAACTCTGAGTTATCACCTTTACAGTAGTCAGTAGGTAATTGAGTCATTGCCCTCAACTTTCTGCCAGCTATGTGGTGGGGCCCAGTCTTTATGGCAGTGCATTTAAGTACCATTCCTTTAAGGATTCTGTATGCAGCTGTATAGTTTACTTAAGTGAAAGTTATTCCCTCCTCTGCTAGCAGCAGTAGTGTGAAACTAACAAGCGGCCGTTCACCAGTCCTGTGTGCATAGCAGACTCCGGTCCATATGGTTGGCAACCAGGGGACCCATTCTGTATGCAGCTGTATAGTTTACTTAAGTGAAAGTTATTCCCTCCTCTGCTAGCAGCAGTAGTGTGAAACTAACAAGCGGCCGTTCACCAGTCCTGTGTGCATAGCAGACTCCGGTCCATATGGTTGGCAACCAGGGGACCCATCTGGCGATAGCCTCAGTGTGAAGGTTAACAAAGTTAAGCACTTGAGCGCTGGAAGGTTTTAGCCCCTTGATGACCAGGCCATTTTTTGCTATTTGGCATTGTGCTACTTTAACTGGTAATTGTGTAGTTATGCAACATTGTACCCAAATGAAGTGTATGTCATTTATTTCACACAAATAGAGCTTTTTTAGGTGGTATTTGATCACCACTGGGCTTTTTATTTTTTTATTATATCAATGAAAAAAGACCGAAATTTAATAATATTTTTTACTGCTATAAAACATATCCAGCACAAAAAAAAAATGTCTTCATAAATTTAGGCCAAAATTTATTCTGGTACATCTTTGGTGAAAAAAAAAATCCTGATAAGTGTTAACTGATTGCTTTGGGTGAAAGTCATAGCATCACCAAACTATGGTATATATACTAGAATTTTTCTTTCTTTATTTTTTTATAGTAGTAGTGGCGGTGATCAGTGACTTATAGTGGGACTGTGATAATGGGGCAGTAATCTGACATCATGAGCACACTATACGTAAAGATAAACATTCATTTATACATGTCCATAGCTTTCTGTCATCAGGTTGTAGTTTTCAATAAGAAATCTAAATAAAGAGTAGATGAGACTAAATTATGGGGCAAAAAATGGTGTAACAATTCTTACGCAGTACAATTTGAAAATCGCATTCCGCGAAGAATCACTTATATTCAAAAAGTACATACAGTTCAAATGTCAATGTCTGGATCTATGAAACTGTATAAAACAATATAAACAAATGTGTTACTACATCAGAGTAATATTCCACTAAAACTCCACTAATATATCTGCAAACCACTCAAAGAAACAAATTGTCATAGTTTGTCCGAAAGACACATAATTTATTGCAATACTTTAAATAAGATGGCTGTGGCCAGGCTTTACAGCATTTGGAATAAAAATGCTTGGCCTGAGAAAAAATTACCCTAATCCTCCACTATCGGTGTTTAGTGAGCCTAACACGTGCATGTTTTGAGGTAGTTTTTCTACTGTCCAGCGGCAGTAACTCCGATACTATATTAATAAAGTATCTAATCTTATCTAACTTCTGTCAATGATTACCAACATAAAGTAGGCTTTTATAATGAAGATTTTCACTAATCAGCAATCTAAAGGGATATTTACCGGAGTAGTCCCTTTCCGTGTAAAATGAATTCTAATTAGGGGGCATTTCCACTGACCATCAATGTAAAGGGGATGATACTTGGTGGGCATATCCCCTGAGCATTATTGTAAAATAGCCTCTTAAATGGAGGGGCATGTCCACCGGCCAGCAATTTAAAGAAAATTATTATTGTGGAGAGTGCTTTCTGGCGCCCCCCTTCCCCTTCTTTTTTAATGGAACACGAACATTACACTGATCACATACAATTTGTGCCCTTTTAGGGGTGGGAGGCAAAGTGAATTTTTCATGAGCACCAATGCAATACGAATGTCTATTTGGGGGTATTTCCACTCACCATCAATACAATTTAGCTTTATTTTACGGATCCTACAACACCAATGACTACAAAATATAGGGGACTTGTATCAGGAGAACATCGATATAAGATGAGATACTGTATATTTTGAGAAACCTGTAAAGTCTTTACTGACCACTAGTGTAAAGAGGTCTAATATTAAGTATATGTGGTGTACTCCCATGCTATCACTACTGATCAAGGCTCTGCTAATCAATGAGAGCAAGCTGCTGCTGGCACGTGGTAGCTTACCCCAAGCTAAATAAAGTGTATAAGTTAAGTAATAAATTGTGCTGCACTGCTTGAATATGTGCAAAACAATCCCCTGGGGAAGCCATGTGTCTGTGATGTAATGCGTAGGGTAAGAGCAGAGGCATACCGGAAGTGACCTAAGCAAATACACAAGTACCACACTCGTGGATGTTAATGCTATTTTAAAGCTTTTTAAATGTGAGTAAAGCTATTTTGGTTTAATAAACCTTTTATATAAAACGATATTACACTATAGGAAGTGTTTTCCACATTCTTGCGTACCCTGGGCGAGGCTATGAATCGATACACAGGAGTACCATAGAGGAGACCCTACCCATCAAAGAGACCCGGAAGTCATGGGAGAACAACTAGAGGGCCCCTAGTGGAAAAAGGGGATAGGAGGACCACCACATTGGAAATATATCTTTATGCCTAAAGCCAAGTAGAAAATAGTTGAGAGTCCAGAGAGCACAGTGGTGTCACAGCAGCATTTTAAAGAAGACACAGAAGTTTTCATTTTACACTGAGGGTGATGGGATATATACATTATTATCAGAGACTGTTTCAAAGACACATAAACTGTATGATGTACTAACCATATAATTTGGAGATACACAAAAGATTAGACTATTGTATTTTATCTTTCTGTAATTTTTCAACACATGTATGATTATAGATTAATTAGATGTGTATTATTGAGTAAGAATTGGTATCTATTGTACCCACAGGAGTTTATTAATTTATTTGCATTGTTGCACATTTGTTATTGCTTATTTGGCACTACATTTTTTTGTTTAATATTTGTTTATTAATCAAACAAAGAAGAAACATACAGGAATGTGTAGTAGCAATATATGCATGCGATAACAATTACATTTGGCACTACATATATAGTGATTATTTGCACATATTGATTACCTGATTTGCACATTATTCACAGCAAATGTTTTGCACCTATTCAAGCAGCGCAGCACTATTTATTATTTAACTAATATTAAGGTCACCAGTAGCCACAGTGAATTATTTGAAGTACAGTATAAGTTGTTATCCCCAATACAAAACAACAGAAAAAGTTAATTAACTGGATTGAACTTGGGGAGTATGACCTAGAAAACTTTAATATGATCCCCTCTAATTACAGCCCTGTTAGAGCCTGCACATGGTGGACATTTCAGTTTGCAAAGCACACTTGGTGGTCCTTTTTTTAGCATATTTTTTTTGACTGATCAAAGAACAAAAGAGACACTGTTCCATGACTGCAGGCCTCTCTGTCTGTATTACTGATGATGACACTTACAGATACAAGTAGTAAAACTACACGTACAAATATCATAAATTATTAAAGTTAACAGTGGACTGAGGCTTTCAGATGTCCTGTCGTGGATTAATTAACCCTGAAAAAAATTATTGGGGACTAAAGAAAATGCTGTACAAAACTGAACCTTACAATGTCAACCATATGCAGATGATATAAAGCTTGTCAGCATTACACAGGGCATTTTAAGAGTAAGTTAACCACTTACCTACTGGCCACTTTTACCCCCTTCCTACCCAGGCCATTTTTAAGCTTTCAAAGCTGTCGCACTTTGAATGGCAATTGCACAGTCATGCAACTTTGTACCCAAACTAAATTTATATCAATTTTTTCACACAAATAGAGATTTCTTTTGGTGGTATTTAATCACAACTGGGTTTTTTATTTTTTTGCTAAATAACTGAATAAAGACCAAAAAAACATTTCATAGTTTGTTAGAACACTAATGGGCACTGATAGGTGGCACTGATGGGTACTGATCCATGGTCTTCCCAAAACTAGCCGGCCCATGCTGTAGCCTTCATTCGGCTATAGCACGGGCGGCAAGTGGTTAAAGAAAGAATGTTTCCTGTGAAAAATGTATAGCTGGATGTACGTAAACACTCTCACTGTATCTGCTAACGTATATGCAAAAACACAAACTAGGTAACAGAAGAACAAGATGATCAGCAAAAGCTTTTCAAAAACGGACTAAAAAAAATTATGTAAATTTGACCATATCTAAGAAACTAGAGCTGATGTAGTCTAGCCAATTTTTGGAAACAGCACCCCAAATAACCCCAGGAACAGGTCTAAAAAGATTGTAAGCTCTAACGAGCAGGGCCCTCTGATCCCTCCTGTATTGATTTGTATTGTAAGTGTACTCTCTGCCCTCATGTTGTAAAGCGCTGCTCAAACTGTTGGCGCTATATAAATCCGGTATAATAATAATAATAAAAAGCAAGGCACCAAGAAAAAAGATTTTTTTTCGTTGAGCTATGTAATCCATGTGTGATGGTAGTTTCACTGGCAGTTCTGTCATGATAGTGTTTATTGCTATGAAAATGTATTCCTAATTATCCTATTAGCACAAAATGCATTTAAATCCAAAACCAAACATGAAATATATTACAGCTTTACTACTCCTGGGTGTGGTGGCTCTATTAGTCTAGCTTCTTCACCCTTATTTTCACTCAGTAATTCTGCAAATAACATAATTTCTGCCCATGGATCTATGGAGGGAGCCATGGCTGTCACCCAAGACTACTCTCTTGAAATGGACAACAAAAGTGGCCTTATCTCTTAATTTCCGTTATTTGGGGGCAGGGTGATTCGAATTGTACAGAAGATTACTAGGAATGAAGATATTGTTCGGTGCAGCTTACATCAAGTGGCAAGGACACTGCATGTTTGGAAAGAACCAGAGGTATTTTCTGGATCTGCTAACAATGTTCTTAGCTTGGAAAAAAAAGAAAAGTAATGCAGCCACCACATCTAAGGTCAGTAAGCTGTCTGGTTACCCTTTAAGGTTTAATTAAAGGTTGAAGAGACTCTGTCACTTTTCCCATTCAGGGCAAAGTGATATAGTCTCTTAATAGCCCAACATCATGCCCTCTATACTCACCCTCAGTGTGCCCCCCCCCCACCGGTCTGCTTGAGCTGTCACAAAAATCCCAGAGCATTTGACCTCCTCCAAGCGTGCACTTCTTGGGCCTGAGCAGCCAATTGGCAGGCTCAGACACTGTCACATCAGGGAGGGGGAAATATCATCAACCATGTGTAAAAAACAACACCATTCAACTCTGGCAGGGGGGTGGGAGATATGGGGAGCAAGGATTAAAACATCTAGATTTTCCTTAGGGGGAAGATCAGTCAGAGTTTTTGCATCTGGATGTGTCACATTGTCTCTTGCCTCCACCATAGGGAAGAATCGCAATACATAATAGTGTCCTTTTTTGAAAGTGCGGTAAAATACCGCTTTTCAGTTCTCAGGCATTCTCAGAGGAGATCGCTCTCCTCTGAGTGCCTGTTTATGAAAGTGTGTAGATCGCTTCTCATGTTGAGTTGAGGAGCGATCTACAAACGCCGGGAACTCCTGAGAATGGCTCCTCTCACTATAATCTTGCGTGATATAGCGGGATTACAGTATGAGGAACCATAAAATACAAAAGTTTAACACAAATCAGCACACATTATTCCCCAACATATTAATAAAATAATAAAGTTAAATTCCCCCTACACAATATACATTAACCTAATTATAAAAAAAACATTGTTTTTATCAATATTTAAAGATCATACATGTCCCTATTTAAATGTGAATGGTGTATAGTAAATGAATGTAATGCACATATGTAATGTAGCTATACACCATGCATATAAATGCAAAATACATTTATAATCATTAAAAAAATAATTTTAATAAAGTATACAAGTATAAATATTTATTAATAAATTAAAATAAAATATATTTCATTATAGATAAACATAAAAATTGATAAACTGGTGCGATGCGAGAACACTGCAAATCCACTGCGGGTTCGCATGTCAGTTCACACTGCCATCCGATTCCTGCACCATTACATAGTTCGCACTGCAATCTGTGAAATGATCTGGGGGTGTCATTAACTTTACATCGACACCCGCAGTGGTGCGCAGATGTCAATGTAGGTGCGATGTGAAAACCCGCACAGGAATCACGCTGGTTCACGCATCGCACAAGTGTGAACCCAGCCAGAGACGTGAACATCTAAAAAAAAATATATATAGATATCTATATATAGATATCTATATCTATATATAGATATATAGATAGCTATATCTATATATCTATATATAGATATAGATATCTATATATAGATATAGATATCTATATCTATATATAGATATAGATATCTATATCTATATCTATATATATATAAAGATATATATATATATATATATATATATATAGATAGATAGATAGATATATAGATATATATATAGATATATATACATCTATATATATATCTATATATATATAGATATATATATATATACACTATAAATTCCTATCCTGCTGGTTTTGGGGTGTGTAATGGTGGGGAAGATGTGCTCTGACTGTTTGGTGAAAGAAAGAAGTCAAAAGACTTCTTGCTTTCTCCAGAATATCAGCCAGTTTCAGGCTTCTCACTCTGATTCTCCACTTCTGAAATGGTGAATCAGAAAGTGAGAATTCTGTCACAGATCACCAGTGAGGTGCTGAGATCGCACCTTCATAAACTGGCCGTTTCTGTGAAGTCAGTTACAAATTCTCACTGTGCTGAGATAATCAGTGGAGAACATGTTCTCCACTGATTAGCTCAGTTTCATAAACTGGTAATGAGCTGAGATCAGCGGTGAGACTCGGGATCGCCGCTGATCTCAGTTTCATAAAAGAACACCATTGTTATGATAGGGTCCTAGGAGATACACATTTTATAAATATTTGTGTACTTATGTTGTGTTGTGCTTGAGATGTTAGTCTATTGGAGAAATACTGTATTGGCTTTTTTATGGTGATATTTTAAGTTTTGTAATTCTTTCTTAAATTGAATAAAAAGAATTTAAACTCAACACCATCCGACTCTGAGCTTACATAAGGTTTAACACCCAGAGAGTGGTACGGGAGCAATGTAAAAGTGAGTATAAATGTGTGTGTGTGTGGGGGGGGGTATTATAAAAGATTTTGTCACTTTACCCTGAATGAGCAAAGTGACAAAGGCACAAGGTGTCTGAGTTTTGGTTAGGGATTAAATTTAGTGGTTGAGGTGTCCGTTTATGAAGCAGTGAAATCTATTCACTGCTTCGTTCTCCGGCATTCACAGTGAAGATTTTTCTCCTCTGTGTGCCAGTTTATGAAGCTTTGTAGATCGCTTCACCTTTGGAGAAGTGAAGAGATCTACAAATGCTTTCAACAGTGGAGAACGGCTCCTGATACTGGAATCTCGTGAGACTTTACGAGATTACAGCACCAGAAATACAGAGATGTCAGTTTATTAAGCAGTGATAAATTATCACCGCTCAATACACGGACAGACGGCATGAATTACTGTTAATAAAAAATAAGTCCCCCTACATTATATACATATGTATACACACACACACATTATATATACACATGTATATACACATACATTATATATATATATATATATATATATATATACATATACACATTATATGTATATATGTATATATATGTATACACATAAATATGACAGGGGGACATGCTTACAGTGTTGGGGGGTCTGAACGAGGCATAAGGAAGTTAAAAATCTTCCTCCTTCTCCCTCAGATCCCCCCAGATTTCCTCTTCACTCCCCGATTTACCATCTCTGAGCTGATGAACCTGGGAGTGTGAGTTCTGACTCAGATCGCCAGTGAAGCGGTGAGATCACTGCTTCATAAACTGGCCGTTCCTGTGTATTCTCCGTGTGTAGAGATAATCGGCGGGAGAACAAACATGTTCTCCCCCAATTATCACTGTTTCATAAACTGTTTATGGACTGTGATCAGCGGCGATCCTCTGGATCGCCGCTAATCACTGCTTCATAAACGGACACCTTAGGGTAAGAATTGGGTCTAAGGCCGGGTTCACACTAGCTGTGGCCACGGCTCGCAGTGGGGGGTCCGGTGCATCTCTGTTTTCCATTTCAGGGGCGAATCAGGTCAGAATTTTTTGAATTCATACCTTAAATGGAGCCAAAGACACACAGGAACCTTTTCCAGTGCGCACTGCGGCCCCACCGGAGGCGTGTGAACTGGCTCCATTGAGAGCCGATCATAGTCTCCTGTCATGCGAACTGGATGCGGGGAAACCTGCATCCAATTTGCATAAGTGTGAACCCAGCCTTAATGTCATGATAAGGTTTGGAGTCTGTTACGTGTTTAGGTGTGCTAAATCAAAAAAATGTTTCCATGGGATACATTCATCTTTGGTTGTAACAAATGTACAACACATATAACAAAATGTGTGTGCTAAATACTGTGTCACTTATGACATTTAGAGGGTGAAAATTACATGATTTTAGCTGACCCTTTTGAGCCATTTGATATTTTATTTTTGGATATTTTACAAATATTTGCAGACCGAAAAAAAATCCCCATTAGAGTCCCCCTTACATCAGATTCCATATTAGAGTCCCCCATGATATCAGGGTCTCCATCAGATTCCCCCCTTACATCAGCGAGCCGGATGTGGCCCAATAGCCATAGTTTGGAGACCTTTGCTCTAGACTGACACCAAAAAGGTAGGTGAAAATGTTGCGGATGGAGGTGAAGGCTGGTAAGTTTTTTCATGGGTCAGAAATGATCAGTATTACTGAAACATTACATAGAAAAGTAAAAGAAATCACAATGAGTAAAAATACTTCAGAATTTGTTTTTATCAGCGGTGGCTGAGTTTCATCACGTTTGGAGACTGCTTGGCACTTAGCCAAGCTGAATCACAAATATACTTTCAGGCAGGCCTTTGCAAAAGGAGTTTACAGCCTCTGGAAACCTGCAAATTAAAACCTTCTTGTGTATCACTAGTAATGAAAATCCTTTTGATTATATTGGAACTTTGCAGCGTGTGATCATTTAAAATGCTTTTTTCTGGAGTTGAAAATTGAACAGCTCTCATTTTCTATAAGAAAGTTTGCTGAGCGAGCAATTGAAATAGACATTTTCAAAGAGTTCTTAAACTGCTTGCTACCAGCTTTCAATACTTCAGTGCTAGTTTACAGCATATTCAAATTAACTGCTTGAACTATATTTAAAGCAGAATTCCATTAAGTGTCAGAGGAGCAGGGTGAGTGCTTTGGTAAATAACAGTCATCTATATTCCTTTATTCTGCCAATCCACCAGTGTTAGATGTTCCACTAACCAATATTAGAAACTACTCAAAACAATCTTGTCAATTTTATTTTAGAGCCATTTTGCACACATTGAATGGATCTACTATTGTGAGGGGAGTTCTTTTTTATCTAGAGGGCATTTTGATACTAATTTATTTAACTGTTTTATACTCTTGATTTTGTTAATAAAAACTTTCTTCTGCTTTAACATAATGTTGTGTTCAAAGAAACATAGAAAAGTTATGGCAGAAAAAAAACCAAACGGACCATTGAGTCTGCCCGTTTTTTTAAATTTTTTTTTTATATATATTCTTTGCATTTTTTTTTCGTTAACTTTTTTGTCTGAGTATAGATCTATGTTTGTCCCATGCATATTCGCAACCATATACTGACTGACTCACTGCCTCTGCTGGAAGTATATTCCAAGCATCAACTACCCTTTCAATAAAATAATACTTTCTAAGATTTGTTTTCTTCAGTTAGTTTGAGGTTATGTCCCTGTGTTCTTGATCTTGTTTTCATATTGCCATCTTGAACCTTATTCACCCCCTTGATGTATTTGAAAGTTTCAATTATGTCTTCCCTTTCCCTTCTTTTCTCCAGACTGTACATATAAAGTTCCTGAAGTCGCTCTTGATGTTTTATCCCTTAGACCTTTCACAATTTTTGTTACCCGTCTCTGAACTCGTTCTATCTTCTATCAATCTTTTTATAAGTGAGGTCTCCAGGACTGGACATAGTATTCTAAATGAATTTTCACTAAATATCTATATAGGGGGATCAAGACCACCTTCCTTTTACTGATGATGCATCCTAGAATTCTATTTGCTTTTCCCACTGCCTGGTCACACTGTTTGTTCATTTTGCAATCACCTGAAATAAGTACCCCCAAATCTTTTTCCTCTGTAGTGCTGGCTAACACTGTACCCCCAATATTGTACTCTCCCAAGGGATTCTTTTTCCCTAAGCACGTTATTTTACATTTAGAAACATTGAACTGCATTTTCCACTCCTTTGACAAATCTTCCAGGAATGCCAAATCTTGCTTTGTATGTTACAGACACCTCCAGGGCTATCAACCCTACTGCACACCTTTGTATCATCAGCAAAAAGACATACCTTCTTTGGGGTGCCAATAATGTCCAAAATATATCTCGCACAGCATCTTTCTACTCAATATGAGATGTTATGCTCCTTTATTATATTATTAGATGAGCCTCTACTTGTACCACCATGTAGACACTCTCCACTAGTATTTTTTTAATTCTATCAATAAAATAATACCTACAATTTGCGGCTGCTTGGGTCTGCACATACCTCCTGTACAGGAAGGGAGGGCATACCTAATTTGAAAGAGTCTCCACTGTTCAGTGTCTATGCGTAGGGCTTGTGTAGGGAAGTGGTGGTCCACTTTTTTGATATAGAGTTGTAAGGCAGGGCCCCAGCTTTTTTCCACATGGCCAACATGCGCAGGTGGAATCCATCTATACATACAGAGTCTCATGTCATGCCTGTGTTCAGCCCAAGCCCACATTCCATTCATGTGTATGTACCTCTCCTCCACATCTTTCTGGTCACTGTATACATTAACCCTTCACATATGGAGTACTCGCACATAGGCCTATGTTTTTCATGTGGTTGGGATCAAAGCTCCAGAAGTCCACCAACCAATCAAGGCCCATGACACAGGGGGACCCAGGACATCTACCATATGATACATTAGAGGTTTTTCTCTCACTGCGGGCAGGCGACTGCTTTTTCTCTACTCCAGATCTGGCCAGGATTATACCAGTAACGCACATAGCGCTTCACCCCAGGTGTTGGCTGTACTTAGCATATCAGAACGAGCAGAACATCACTCAGAGGCTTCTAATTGTAAAACACAAGCAAAACAGTCCAAATTCTTAATGATGTAACTTCCATACAATGGCAAATAAACTTGCACCTGACTTCATAACATTGTACTAATAGAGCAAACAGCACACCGTGGTGCCCATATCCTCAGTTTGTACATGTACATAATAGGTCTCCAGGTTCTCTAAAAAAATCTCCCTTCTACCCCTACGGTGTTATCTCTTTGATGGCACCAAACAGTCTCTTCCAGGAAGCCCCAACCCAAGTGGAAGAGATACTGACCCTCCCAGAGACTCGATATGCTGTCTCCTGGATTTCCCTCTCAAAGAAGAAATTCTTTGAAAGGCCAGAAGTAGAAATCAGCTATGCTTCAGGGGAACCGAAATAAAGATCTACCAAGACCTATCCAACATCACCTTGCAGCGAAGAAGAGAACTGCGACCTTTACTAGATACCCTGCGGGCAAGATCCATACAATACCGCTGGAAGTTCCCTTTCTGCCTGTCAGTCTCACGCCAAGGTCGCACGGTAAATCTCAGGGTACCTGAAGACCTAGATCACTTTTGCTCTACCCTGGACATACCACGAGTAGATCTTCCGGATTGGTACAGCGACTTCAGACTACCTCCACTCAACAGAGCCAGTTCAATGGATGGCATTGACAAAGCCGCCCTCATCATCCTCCTCCTCCACCTCACTTTCCCCGGAGGGCCTCAGATACGCCAAGGAATGGCAGCCCTTCTGCCTCCCCAGCACATCGGAGAGCATGCATCAACTGATCAGGTAAATGATTTCTTTTATTCCGATTTACACATGACACAGAACCCCATTCTCTGCAGCAAACCACCATATACCTACCATATACTGTGCTCGGCATTGCTGCCGACCTTCCAACACTTCTACCCACACTAGAATATCTGTTTCCCTGCAGCAAAGCTGCCAAATTGCCAATTTACAAACAATCTAGAGAGCTTGATCGCAGACATTACCTGCATGGGGCCCTCAAACCTTTCCACAATAACCCTTAATAGGAAATAACAAACACAAGGACATAATAGCTCCACCTTCCCTCCCCACCTGGATTAGACCCTCACAGGCCCAGAAGGTTTGCAACTGATTTGACCACTACACCTTCTTTAGAAGCATGATGCCCCATCCTTGCTTACATAGATTTTGCAGATCCTGAGTAGCACTCATCTGCCTATTTTCAGTGACTCCACACATATTCCATATCATCCACAAAAGGATACAATGTCACAGCAAGCTCAAGGACAATGAGATTGACTAACACCTCGCCTTCTACGAAAGCCTCCATGCCCCCGTCCTGTAGACTGCAACAGCAATGCCTACGAAAGGAATCCTACTAGAAAAATCTGAACTAAAGCATGTGCATCCCATAGGATCCTTTCAGTCTCATACACAATGAAATACCCCCCTATTGCCCGAAGGAGAGACTTTCTACCAACCCCTACGGAACTCGTCCCAAACGCCCAGTTTGAAAACCCAAGGACACTTGAAGGCTATGCTCACATATACTGCCTGAGTGGAAAGATCATCCCCTCTCTTCTAACTGGCTCCAGAACAAAATGCCAAACCTACCAACGAGGTGCACGATCCAGAGAGCAAACACTCGCTGATTTGATCTGACATCTAATTCACACCCTCCCTATTGCAATCCCCCTGTACCATCTCCACTACCTAGATGCCAGATTCTATGTACCTTTATCCCCCATTTATTTGTGCCAAACCTAGCACCTTCATATTGGATAATCCTTGTTTGAGCTTTGAGAGTCACTGCTTCATTTACGATGCTCTTGTAACCTGTAACTTTGTTTTTCAGTTATATACAATCTGAGAAGCCTTCCCACCAACTGCTCCAGGTAGTTCTAGGTATCATGGGACCTGAGGGAGAGATGTGCAGGAAAAGGCTCCAAAACGTTGGCAAACATATATCAGACCCACAAAGCCAACAGCACAAACACTGATCCAAGGTAAGAATTTCTACACGCACTAAATCTTTCTCCCTTTGGAGACAGAATGACCTCACCACTAAATCAACCATATCCTGTCAGAGCTGGGCATGTCCCCCTCAGTCCCAAAAGATTAATTTTTGTTCTCACCAGGTATTGTTATGGTTACAATTATTGTTGTTATCGTTATTGCTGCTAGTTTATAAGATTGCTAAAGTTACTAGAATTTACCTTTCTCTACAATTGAATGTCATGTTACTTACAACTCCACAGTTATACCGTTTAACACTTTGACAGACTCTACACTAGTACACATTACTATAGACATTCATATGGTACCCCAGGGACACGAAAAGTCACTCTACTCCAAGCAGTACCCCAAAAGAAACAAACATGACTGCCATTCCTTAATCCACACCCAATTTACTCCAAGCACCAATGCACAGGCATTACCTATACCAGGTGGACAAAGCGTCAACACCAAACTTTCAAATGACTCCCCTATCCATGCCTCACACCAGCTCCACCACTAGGCTAATAATACTAAGAATGACACTACCTCTCAGTATTACACCTCAACACCAGATGGGGGGGATATCCCCCCTGTATACTCCTAGTTACCACTTAAAAACCCGCTGACCACAGGAACACTCTGACCTCATAAGGACACAGCGGATTCCCACACAGCAGACTCTGGTAGACACCGTTGACCTCACCTGTTTCACCTCTCATCGAAAAGTGGGACTGGTTCGACATCACATTCGCTTCAACCCCTAACACCCCACCACCCTTCTCCCCTGCACCCAACAGATCAACCCCCCTCCCCCCCATTTTTTTTTCCTTTCTCTCTTACTTCCTTATTTTCCCTTTTCCTTTTCTCTCTTTCTTTCTCTCTTCTTTTCTTGTCCTTTTGCCAGAACCCCCTACCCCTCTCCCTTTACTGATTCAGACTTACCCTCTTTAAATTTCTATTACAATGGCCCGACACTCTCTCACTATCCAAATGAACCCTTCCAAAAGACGGATCGTTAACGCCTCTCTAAAACTAATCGTACACCCGAGCGGATTTCTCGTCGGAAAAAGATATGATGGCTTTTCCGATGGGATTCCGCTCAAGTTTGCCTTGCATACACACGGTCACGCAAAAGTTCGCTGGAATTACGACCGTCAACAATGCGGTGACGTACAACACTACGTCGAGCCAAGAAAATGAAGTTCAATGCTTCCGAGCATGCGCCGAATTGTTTCCGAGCATGCATAGGGATTTTGTGCTTCGGAATTGCCACAGACGATCACATTTTCGGATAGGAACTTTTCCCGACAGAAAAATTGAGAGCATGCTCTCAATCTTTTGCTGGCTGGAATTCCACCAGCAAAAGACCGATGGAGCGTACACACGGTCGCATTTTCCGACGAAAAACTCTCATTGGTCTTTTGCAGGCTGAAATTCCGATCGTGTGTACACGGCATTAGGGTCTAAACATGCCGGAAAAACGGTCGCAAGTGCTCTCCAGTATGTGAACTATGAAAGCTGATGTGGTCTTCTTACAGACACACTTCTGCACTAATCTTTATCCAAACTATCAAACCATTTTTACCCCCAAAGCTTCCACGCTACTTAATTAAACACAAAATAAAAGGGGGTCTCCATACTCCTCTCCAAAAATGTCTCCATTCAGGTACTGGACACCTTAGTTGATGATCAAGGTAGATTCATCTTTCTTAAAGGAGTTTTCAACAACAAGCAGATAACGCTGGCCAACATATACAGCCCTAACTCAGCCCAAGTACCTTTCTTCCGTTCTTCCGTAAGGTCGCATGACACCTCTCCACTTTTCAAGAGGGTACACTGATTCTAGGGGGCGACTTTACTGTCCCATTAGAACCCCTGGTAGACACTTCCTCAGGTACCTCCCACATGCCCTACAGAGCCATCAAGCAAATCAGAAAGTGCCTTCAAGACATTTTACTACATGACACCTGGCGCACCCTTCACCCTAAGGAAAAAGATTGTACCTTTTTCTCAATTTTGCATAACCGATACTCACGTCTCGATCACTTTTTCATCACGCAACAAGACCTACCATATTTAGCTATGGCAACAATAGAACCTATGACGTTCTCTGATCATCACCCCATTTCAGCCACATTCTCCTTCCCAGATAAAAACGAGCACACGCATATATGGAGGCTAGACCTACATATTCTGACTGATAAAATTAGGGAATTAGATATCAACAATTGCTTGACCCGTTACTTCATTGAAAATGACACACCTGATACCTCAAAGTTAACCCAGTGGGAAGCACATAATTGTGTAGTAAGGGGCAAACTGATTTCGCTAGCGGCAGCTATCAAAAAAGAGAAAATGGCCAAGCTCGCAGAGTTGTTCGCCAAACTCAAAACACTTGAAGCAACTCATAAACGTACGCTAGCACAAAGCACTCACACGGAACTCATTGAGACCCGTACACATATTCAAGAAGAACTAGGTCGTAATTTAAAGAAAAAATTCATCTTCTTACAGAAACTCTTTTATGAACACGGAAACAAGTCAGGTCACCTACTAGCCCAATCACTACGTACGAAGAAAGCAAGAAACACAATACATCCCTGGAATGGTCAGTCTATTACCAAAAATGCTGATATTGCACAGGAATTTGAGCAATATTATTCCTCCCTATACAACATTAACGCAAACAACCCCAATACTCTTCCTACACAAAAGAGACAAAGTGAGATTCATTCTTTTCTGTCTGAATTTGCCAAGTTGAAAATGCCAACGGACACCGCCGAAACACTTGACTCACCAATCACACCAACAGAATGGTAACAGGCAGTAAAGCAACTGAAACCTGGCAAAAATCCAGGTCCAGATGGGCTCACCGCAGTTTATTATAAAACGTTTGCAGAGACCCTTCAAACCCCTTTTCTCAATGCCTTCAACTCCCTTTCCCCGTCTAACTCCCTCACACATGGACTGTTAGAAGCACACATAACAGTAATCCCCAAAGAAGAAAAGGAACCCACAAACACCACCAACTACAGGCCGATCTTGCTACTGAATGTAGACTTAAAAATCTTCTCCAAAATATTGGCACATAGACTCTTACCACTTCTCCCATCGCTCATCTCGCTGGACCAAGTAGGGATTGTCCCTGGGCGAGAAGCCAGGGACAATACCATAAAGGCCATCAACCCTCTCGGAACTACATGGAAACAGTTCTGCAAACTATGGGCCTAGGTCCACATGTGTTAAGCTTTATTATGGCTCTATACTCCAACCCCATAGCCAGAGTGAGAGCAAACAATACTTTGTCAAACGCCCAACGGCACAAGGCAAGGCTGCCCCCTGTCCCCTATCCTTTTTATTCTTAAGCTGGAACCCTTTCTCCAAAAATTACGCCTTAACCCAGACATCAAAGGCATATGTAGCGCTCATAAGGAGTACAAGTATGCCACCTTTGCGGACGACATACTGCTATTCCTCACAAAACCCTTGACCACGTTACCCATACTCCTGTCTGAATTCAAACGCTTCCAGTCTTTATCCAATCTTAAGATTAATTTCTCCAAATCTTTTGCCCTGAACATATCCCTCCCCCAACCCTTAGTGACCCAATACAAAGACAACTTCCCATTTCATTGGAAGACTCACTCAATCACATACTTAGGTACCCAACTCCCCTCCAAACTTTCTGACTTATATGTAAAGAATCATCTACCTCTCATAAACAAATTGTCTATCGACCTCAAAAATTGGAGCAAACCCACCTTCTCATGGTTCGGGAGGGCAGCGATCCTAAAAATGAACGCGTTACCCAGATTGTTATATGTCCTGCAGACGATCCCGATTCATGTCCCTCCAGCCATTTTTAAGACATACAGATCTATTTGCACTAAATTCCTTTGGGATAATCAGAAGCCCAGAATTAGCTTCACACAACTCGCCCGACCAAAAAGACTGAGAGGGATAGGACTTCCAGACTTGTATAACTACTACACAGCAATACACCTCTCTGGAATTGTGGACTGGAATATACATTCTCACTGCAAAGATTGGGTCACAGTGGAAGCGGGGTGTTCTACAATCCCGTTATTTTCCTACCTTGGATAACAACCAATCACAGTCTGGCCACATCTAAACTACATCTGCTGATAGGACCAACACTGTACTGTTTCAGGAAACTGTGCACCCACACTGCCATATCCTCCATACCAGGTCCCTTAACCCCATTAAAACTAAATCCTGACTTCCCTATGGGGATGTCCTGCCACTTCCTTAAAGAAAACTGGTCCTTAGACCAAATCCGAGCTCACCAGTTCTTTCATAACGAAAAACTGCTCTTGGCCTTGCGCCTTGCTGAACAGATGGATAAACCTCCCATTTCACCCTGGACATACCTGATGATCTCTCAATACATAAAAACCCTAAACAAAGACTCACAATGTTCAAAACAACTGTCCCCCTTTGAAAGGCTCTGCATCCAAGACACTCCTCAAAAACACCTCATAGCTAGCACCCATAACCTCCTCTTTACAGATATTAGCCCCAGGGAAAACAAGGCCTGTGCACGTTGGGAAGAAGACCTTCCCTCTCGCTCTCAGATGAGGACTGGGAACGTATCTTCTTGAACATACATAAAGGTTCAATGAATGTTACTATGCAAGAGAACGGTTATAAAGTCCAATCCAGGTGGTACCGCACACCAGTCCTTTTAAACAACATTTACCCGTCTACCCCGGACACGTTCTGGAGATGCCACAAAGAAAAGGGTACCTTATTACACATCTGGTGGACGTGTACCCCACTACTAACATTCTGGAAAGCGGTGTGCCACATAACCTCCCAAGTAACTTAATTCGAACTGAATCTGTCCCCCGACCAATTTCTCCTACACAATTCCCCTTCATCGCATAACTCCTACCACAAATCCCTGGTGATGCATATGATAAATGCAGCAAAACAATGTATCCCATTACTCTGGGGCTCTTCCCAGATACCCACAATCAAAGATTGGTTTCATAGAATAAGAAAAAACGCTGAAATGGAAGAGCTGATCCACATATTACGCGATACCCCATCAAAATTTTACAAAACGTGGGCATGCTGGTTACACTTTCAGTCAACACCAGCATATTTAAATGCACTCAACCCACTAGTATAAGGTAATGATGACCAGCTTGACAAACCTTTTTCTCTTTCTATCAGGAGATAAAGCCCTGGAAGGATGACAAGAGTAACTCATAATCCACTCAACATTTTACCCCTAATCAATACACTCTTAGTTCCCCCCTTGCTAAGTATCCTGAACTATAACCAGACACTTTTTCCCTCCCGGAAGGCAGATGGAAACAGCCACTGACAGGCCCCCCTTTTCACTCTCCTCTCCACTTTTCTCTTTTCTCCTTTCTCTTTCTCAATCACTTTCTCCCTCTCCCCTCCCCCCTTTTTTTTTCCTCTCCTGCCCACCCCCACTTCCTCCACCTTCCCCCACAAATGAATATGATCCCCAAATTGAGCATCTACAAATTCCCAGTATAACCTTAACTCACTTCACAATTTCCCCAGCTGAGCCTACTCATAACCACATGTAGACCTACCGTACAACAGGCTCTTCATCACTACTTTCTCAGAAGTTCTCCAGACAGGACCGCAGGGGACTGTTACTTTGTAGCCTGGATGCCCTCGCTTCCCCGTGGAAAGTTTGAGAACTATGCCAGCGGATTACACAACATAATAACCTTGGTCTTAATTATAGTTTAACAAAACAACGTGAACCACTTAGAAGGGAATAAATGGCCCAGACACATATCTTGTACAGACTTTTGTAGAAGTGAGAACAATTTACTCATGTAACATGACTTTATTGTTCCAATAACCATTTATGTGTAACAGTTATCTGAGTACTCTGTAAACATTCTTTTTTGTTCAAATAACATTTTTTTCAAAAAAAAAAAAAAAGAAATCACTGCTATTACAGCCCTATTACAAATAAATGTTTCAGCATTTGCACTGCCTATATCCAAAATAATATTTAATGGCGTATAACACACACTTTTTTCCCCTTAAAATCGTGGGTGCATGTCATACGCTGATCCCCTGCGATCCCCCGCTGACTGATCTTCAAAATACCGACCATCCCCCAAACCGACCGCGATTTGAAAATGGTGCCACTGGCGCCGAAAATACACAGAGCCGGTACTCGGCTCTTCTCGGCCACTTTTGGCTTCACTCGAGAGACGCCCAAACCTAGCCGAGTGTACTCGGCTAGGTTCGGATAGCTCCGCTCACAGTCACGCCCATCCCGGGCGGGACTACGAGTGGAGCCGAAAGTGAACGAGAGCCGCTGAGAAGAGCCGTGGACCGGCTCTGTGTATTTCAGCGCTGGCGGCGCCATTTTCAAACAGCAGTGACAATGAAAAGTCACTGCAGTTTAACTGCAGCCTGAGCAAGGCTGCAAATGGACACAGAAAGCTGCAGATCATCACTGTAAAAGCTGCAAGGCATCACATGGACACTGATAAGGCTACAAATGACACCAAGGCTGCTGACTGCAAGGCTGCAAATGACACCAAGGATGCTGACTGCAAGGCTGCAAATGACACCAAGGCTGCTGACTGCAAGGCTGCAAATGACTGCAAGGCTGCAAATGACACTGGACAAGCATGCAGATGGACGCTGTGCAAGCCTGCATTGATGGGCATTTAAATGTAAGTTTTTTTCCTTAAAACATTTTTTTCCTTATAATTCCTTTCTAAACTTGGGGTGCGTGTTATACGCCGGCACGTGTTATACGCCGATAAATACGGTACTTGTGCCACAGCAAGATCTGTTATAAAAGAGCAGAATAAAAAAAAGGGGGGATGGTCGGCACAAAACAAAAGTAATATAGCACAAAAGAAGTAAACCAAACCATTTACCCATTAGGAGCCAGTCTAACCAATATTTGACATCACTTGCCTGAGTAAGCACCAAATAAAGGCAGCAGAGTGTTGTACCATGTTAGCCATTGGCAAGTACAAGATTGGACTGAGGGTGATCCCATTTACTGACTAACTAAATGGATTGTAGTGCTAGCTTTCAAGGCATGCTGGCCTTCCCTGCAGGCAATAATAGATTTAGGAAGAAGAGGCCAGAGTGCCTTACCCGATAAATGGTACTGTATCACCCTCAATCTTAACTACTACACCTAGATAAGGCAAACAGACGCTACTGTCTGCAGAGGCTCTTATGGCTGCACAATAATTGCCAAAGTGCCACATGTTGCCCCTCGGCTAAGGCTGGGCACCAGGGATGTAGGGTCTGACAAAAACCTTTTTTTACAAATGTAGCCCATTTTGTGGGATGGGAGGTGGGGCTATAGGCAATGTCACTCCCTAAACAGGATATTGCGGTGTACGCTACATCTGTAGGTAAATAAGAAAACCATAACTTTTGCTAAGTGGAAGAGTGGGATTGATAAATAAAGTTGTAGCACAGGGTTGCTACTAAAGTCATTATGTTGAATAGTTCATTGTTTCCTAAGTAAGGGTTGGCTCCGCTGAAATTTTATCAGGCTCTTGCTTTCATTTAAGAAGCAAACAGTTATGCATTGTTGGATGTGTAGTTTGATGAGGAAGTGACTCATGTTGTTAAATCAGTCTGGGAACTACTGGACCCACAATGCCAAGTCACAAACCCACAGCCTGCTGGGTAAACAGATAAAAGGACAAGCGTGGCCGGCTTTTGATCCCTCTGGACGCCATTCAACAGCCAGCAGGAGGTCTGTGCGTGTGACCGGGGCAGAGACACTACGGCCTTTGGCACGGAGCAGGATCGCCAGCCTCTGAGGGACTTCAAAGTACAGCCCTGCCAGCTTAGCAAGCGGATCGGTGTGCAGTGCCAGGACATCTGGAAGTTTTCCTGCATCTCAGTCATCCGGAGGAGCAGTATAACGCAGCGGCGCCATCTTTTCATCAGACTGAGACATCAGGACCGAAAGATCCGACATAAACAAATGCTTTATTTTCGTTGCGACAACAGATATAGATAGGAGATTCGACATGACGCTGACAATAGCGATCTGTGTCCATCGAACCTGTGGTCGAATGTGCCTAACTTTAGCTCTATTAGTCCAAGATTATTCTACATAGAGAGAAAAGATTCGACATAGAGAGAAAATATTCAACATTATAGAGACAATAGCAAAAAAGGTCAAATGTGCCTAACCTAACTCTATTAGTCCAAGATTATTCGCCATAGAGAGAAAAGATTCAACATAGAGAGAAAAGATTCGACATTATAGAGTATAGCAAAAAAGGTTGAATGTGCCTAACCTAACTCTATTAGTCCAAGATTATTCGACATAGAGAGAAAAGATTTGACATAAATATTTGACGAAGCAGTCGCCGCGAGCGGACATTTATGGTCAAATGCTCCGCCCATAGGCTATAGAAGAATTCTAATGTTGGTTGAATAGTAATAATAATTAATAAATATAATTATTACTAGTGTCATACAACATTAGAATTCTACTATAGCTTGTAGGCAGAACATTCGACCGGAAATGTACGATTGTGGCGTCGTACAGGTTAGCTGCTCCGTCGAATCTTCTTAGAACATTCGACAGACACCATAAGCCTTTAATGACAGATTCGACCTTAATTATATCGGATTTTCGGATGAATGCATTTTTTTTAAGGAAACAAAATAAATAAAAACGAATTTCAGGACTAAATAACCAGCTGTGCCGCTTCTGAGTGTCTAGAAGCGCTTCAAGAGAGCTATTGGGGAATTGAAGACTGCACAGAGTTACTCTATCTTTTCTCTCACACCTATCAAAAGGAGGATGAGAAGCTATCAGACTATGTTAAGCGACTAGATCAGATTCTACACCAAATCATAATGAAGGGTGGAATGGAGGGCAAAGTCGCAACCAAGAACTTAGTATCTCAGATGTTCAGAGGAGCGCAGCCACTGGATCCCATTGTGCTACAGTTTCAGGCCCAGGGCTTGAGTAACCTCCGCACTTACACTAAATTAACGAAGACTATCAGAGAAGAAGAGGCACTCATTATAGTCAAGGTATCAAGGCCTGAGCTTAGCTAAGGGACCCAAACACGGTGCCTCAGCTGGCATCATACATTCAGAACCAAAAATAGAGACAAGCCCAGAGGAAGGGATCTGCAACCCCATTGACACTTTGGTACAAGCCGTAGCTCAACTGGCACAAGCACAGACTATTTTACAAAAAACCTTCTGTGAGATTCAGCAGATAGTTGGGCAAGTGATGAAAGCCCAAGCTGATATGCAGAAGTCACTCTCAGAAATGAAACACGTCGTGCCAACCTCTATGGTTGGAAGAAGAAATGTGACCCCTCCCCCAGTTTCAAAATGTTAGCAATGTGGGGAGGTAGGACATTTTATCGCTCAGTGCCCAAATGAAGAAAACTTGGCAGATATTGCAGTGGAAGTTGCAAAAGCATTGAAGAAAATATCCACAAGAAGCCAGTGGAAAACTCCAGGGGCCCCGGTGAAGGAGCCAACTGGGTGCCCATCTACAGTGGCTCACCCCAAAAACGACAATGCAACCAGACAGCATGGGAAGTTCAAATCTTTACAGAGGGCTTCCATTGTTGCCTCTGAGCGACCTAATAACCCACTCCTTTTGACACATACAGTCCGTCGTCGGGAAGTCAGTGCACACCAGATTCCCCAAGCTCAACAGAAACTCAAGCCAAATCAGGCGTCCCATAAGAAAGGAGTGCGGATACAAGCCACCGAACAGGCCCAGGCTGCCACTTCTCATAAATTCCCTCCCAAGTTAGTGGGACCTTCTCCAGTTGTCTCCATCCAAGTGGAAGGAATCTACACCAAGGCCCTCCTGGAAACTGGAGCCCAAGTGACCCTCCTCTATAGAGACAAACACCTCAAACACCTGCCATTACAGAAGTTAGAAGAGCTAGGGATATGGGGTATTGGGACTCAGAACTACCCCTATAATGGCTATCTACCAGTCAAAGTGACCTTTGACCCCTCCGTAGCTGGGAAGGGTGAGACTTTTGATACTTTGGCAGTGGTCTGTCCTTGTCCACCAGGGGCTAGTAAAAGTTCCCTCATCATCGGGACTAATACTGACCTTGTCAGGACACCTCTTGTCCGAGAGCAGGGCAGTTCAACTACAAGTGTGCACCCCATATTGAGACAAGCCCATCAGCGCCTGGTGTAAGAACAGAAGGCTCTAGGTGAAGAAGCGGGAAAGATCTGGCGCTTGGACCGGAGTGAGAAAGTGTTACAGCCAGGTGAGGTAGTTTGTTTGAAAGCATCCATCAAGCTGAATTGGAAGCAACCAGGCCCTTTCATTGTCCTTAAAGCAGACGGTCAAAAAGAAGACATGGGGCTGGAGATAATTCCTGAAGTGGTCCCAACTAAGGCATTACAGAGAAGTCACGGGAAGATCTCAATTAGCGTTCGCAACACAACAGCCTCACCTGTGAAGATGCCAGCTCGGATGTTGCTGGGGCAAGTAAACCCAGCTACCCCGGTCTCACTGTGTGATTTGGTGAGGGAAAGGAAAGATGAAATCCCCGTGGAGGAGTTCTATCTGAAGAATACTCCTCTCTCACCTGCCTGGAGGGAAAGGGCCAAGACCCAGCTCCTAAGATGGTGGGCTGCATTTTCCAAGAGCGAGTTTGATGTGGGATGTGCAAAAAGTGCCCAACACCGGATTTAGGGGACTTGGAAGACCTGCATGAACAGCTGGCAGAGTTGAAGAGAGCAGGTGTCATCCGAGAGTCTCGGAGTCCATACGCTTCCCCAATAGTGGTGGTGCGGAAGAAGAATGGGTCGCTGCGGATGTGTATCGACTACAGGACGCTAAACCGAAGGACCATTCCTGATCAATATACCACCTCAAGGACAGAAAACGCCTTACAGAGCCTGTCAGGGACGTAATGGTTTAGTGTGCTAGATTTGAAGAGCGGGTACTATCAAATCCCCATGCACCTTGAAGAGAGGGGGAAGACCGCTTTCATTACCCCAGTGGGATTCTTTGAATTTGATTGCATGTCTCAAGGCCTGTCCGGCGCCCCGGCCACCTTCCAAAGGCTGATGGAGAAGACTGTGGGTGACATGAACCTAATCGAGGTGTTGGTGTATTTAGATGACATCATCGTGTTTGGCAAGACTTTGGAGGAGCATGAAGAGCGTCTAGAAAAGGTCCTGAAGAGACTCCATGATGAAGGCTTGAAGCTCTCTATGGAGAAGTGCTAGTTTTATCAACCTTCAGTCAACTACCTTGGCCATATTGTGTCTGCCAATGGAGTGGCCACAGACCCTCAGAAGCTGGAAGCCATCACCTCCTGGCTGAGACTCACTAATGTGACCGAGCTTAGGTCATTTCTGGGCTTCTGCTCATATTACCGGAGATTCCTCGAGGGATTTGCTAAAATAGCTCGCACACTCAATGAGCTACTGAAAAGTGAAGAAGAGGACGATGATCCAGATTCAGTTAAGCCTGTTAGGCCAGCTGGAGGGCCCAGGAAGCCCAAAGAGTCCATTCAGAAACAGTGGACCGCCCAGTGTGAACAGGCTTTTAGACAGCTGAAGTGGGGCCTTACGACTGCTCCAGTCTTGGCCTACGCAGATCCAGCTAAGCCGTACAAACTATATGTAGATGCCAGCTGAGAAGGCTTAGGTGGGGTGCTGTATCAAGAACATGATGGGCAGCTACGGCCTGTTGCCTATGTGAGTCAGAGTTTGCCACCTGCTGAGAAGAACTACCCCACACACAAACTCGAGTTCCTGGCCTTGAAGTGGGAAGTAGTGAATAAACTGAGGGATTACCTATATGGAGCAGAGTTCACAATTAAGACCGACAATAATCCCCTCACATACCTACTCACTACCGCCAAGTTGGATGCCATGGGCCACAGGTGGTTGGCTGCCCTATCAGGGTTTAACTTCAGCCTGAAGTACCAGCCAGAGATGCAGATGCTTTGTGAAGAAGGCCCCACTGTTCCCAAGACTCCCCAAAAGAATGGACCCAGCTGACCCCTGAGGGGGTGAGAGCCCTTTGTCAAGGAGCGGAACAGCAAGCTAGAGGTGGAGCCAGGGCTGAGGAAGTTGGAGTGTCAGCTGCTGGGGTGCCCAGATGCTATTGCAACATCACCCAAGTCGTGGATGAAGGTCTGCCAAAGCTTTCCAAGAAGGACCTGCGAAGGGATCAGTTGGAAGATCCCTTCTGTAGTTTGGCATTAAAGGCTTTGGAGAGCCAACGCCCTGACTTGCTCCTTACTGATCCCCTAAAGGAGGCCCGTCTATTGCACCGAGAGTGGGATTGGTTGCAGCTGCAACAAGGGGTGGTCTACCAAAGGGGCCCCTCTGATGATCCAGAAGAAAAATGGCAGTTATTCCTACCAGAAAAGCATCAGGTAACAGTGTTAACTGCTCTACATGACCATCATGGCCATCTAGGGTCCGAGAGGACTTTTCATCTGGTGAGGGACCGATTCTATTGGCCTCGCATGCGGGCTGAAGTTGAGGGTTACTGCCACTCTTGCCTTAGATGTATTCAAAGAAAGACTTTGCCTCACCAAGCCGCCCCAATGGGCCACCTTCAGAGCCAGAGACCACTGGAGCTGGTGTGCATTGACATCCTGTGCTTGGAGCCTGATCTGAGTGGGCAGGGAAATATCCTGGTGATAACCGACCACTTCACTCGTTATGCCCAGGCATTTCCCACAAAGGATCAACAGGTATCAACGGTAGCCAAGATTTCAGTAGAGAAGTTCTTTGTACACTATGGCCTGCCCCAGCGTATCCACTCCGACCAAGGGAGAGACTTTGAGAGCAGTCTCATTAAGAGACTTTTAGACCTGCTGGGCATCAAGATGTCTAGATCCACTCCGTACCATCCTCAAGGAGATCCTCAACCAGACAGATTTAATAGAACTCTTCTGAATATGCGCGGAACTCTAACTTCAGAGCAAAAGCAACACTGGAGCAAGCCCATAGCGCCTATTGTGCATGCTTATAACTGCACTGCAAATGATGCCACAGGATACTCTCCTTATCGCTTGATGTTTGGGTGGGAGGCCCGGCTGCCAGTAGATCTAGCTTTCCGCACATCCATGGTCCATACCTCAGCAACTTCCCACAGAGGGTATGTGGACCGACTGCGGAGAACCCTGAAGACTGCCTATGATAAGGCTCGAGCTGTTTCAGATGCCCAAGGTCAGAGGAACAAAAGAAATTTCAACCTCAGGGTGTGAGTACAGGACTTACAACCAGGTGATAGAGTGCTACTGAGAAATCTAGGTGTACCTGGGAAACACAAATTGGCTGATCGCTGGAAGTCACAGCCCTATGTTATCTGCAAACAACTCCCAGGACTGCCAGTGTTCCGGATCCGGCCGGAGGGATGCACGGGCCCACTAAAGACTTGGCATCGCAATCATCTTTTGCCTCCAGGCATGTACTGGCCATCGGGACTACCGGGAGTTTCCCGGTGGGCCGATGGCTCAGTGGGCCGGTCAGGTGCAGTCCTGGAGCCGCTCCTCTCTGACAGTGAGTGATCGCTATTTCACTCCTGTCAGGAAGAGCAGCTTCCGTAACTTGCTGGAGAAAGCATTAGGCTTTCTGCTCCCTCCAGCCTGCAGGGGGAGATAGGCAGACTTTCCTTCCTCTCTCCCCTTATCACTTGTTATCACATGACTGGAGAGAGGAACGAGAAGTTGTCTTCAAAACTGTGAGTACATGTGGGAGGGGAAGGAGAGGGAGGACACTCTGATGTGAAGGGGGCTTCTGATGGGGACTCTCTGATGTGAAGGGGGCTTCTGATGGGGACTCTCTGATGTGAAGGGGGCTTCTGATGGGGACTCTCTGATGTGAAGGGACTGCTGATGGGGACTCTCTGATGTGAAGGGGCCTTCTGATGGGGACTCTCTGATGTGAAGGGGGCTGCTGATGGGGACTCTGATGTAAGGGGGACGCTGTTGGGGACACTCAAAATTAAAGTGGGCCAGTCATGATGAAGTCCAGGGCCAGATTTTTGTCCCAGTCCAGCCCTGTTTGCCTCTGTCGGTACCACAGCAAGATTCACCGTCCACATACACCACCTCTCAGAGATCCTGACCAGTTACTAGATCTCAGTCTGTGCCTCTTGATGATAAGGGCAGCGAAGGTGAAGAGATGGGAATTGACTGCTTGTTGCCATCTCACACGCCAGAAACTGCTACCACCCATTTTTTTCATCCCACAGTGACAGACAGTGGGAATCTCTGACCAGAGGCCCCGACTTTGTGCCTCAGGATAAATCTCTGGAGGATCTGGAAGACCCCCAATCTTCCTTGTTGGAAGCAGACTCTGAGGATTCTTCTTCATTCATTGAAGCTGAAACGCAGGAAGCTGAAGTGGATGTGCAGGAGGAAGAAGTGGCCTTGAATGAAGACAATACCCGTGTGCCTGTAACACCAGAACCTAAAGAACAGAGAGAGAGGAGGGTTATTAACTCACCCAAGAGACCAACCTATGACACCCTAGGTGAAAACTCTGAAGAGATCTTTCTTACTTCAAAAAGGACTCCTGAAGCGCCTGGTCCTTCCACGGCTGTTTTAGTGGAGGACAACCCCATCTCACCCCCTGGCACATCTATACAGGACACTTTGGTGTCAGTGGCAAGTGGAAAGAACAGCCTCCCTTCTTATAACAATTGGAACAATTGGTGGGAGGCTCCTCTGTCAGCTCTGTGTCATGATATGACCCATTTGAGTTTGAACTCTTCTTATGAAAATGCAACTTGTTTGCTGTCATGTGTGCATTAATCTATTTCTCTGCTTGTGTATAAAAGCATGTAACAGGTCACAAACTTTTACTGTTTTTGGGGACCAAAGATTTCAAGTGGGGGGAGTGTGTAGCACAGGATTGCTACTAAAGTCATTATGTTGAATCGTTCATTGTTTCCTAAGTAAGGGTTTGGCTCCCTCTAGAGACCACTGAAATTGTATCAGGATCTTTCTTTCATTTAAGAAGCAAACAGTTATGCTTTGTGGGATATGTAGTTTGATGAGGAAGCGACTCATGTTGTTAAATCAATCTGGGAATTACTGGATCCACAATGCCAAGTCACAGACCCACAATGCCTAGTCACAGAACAGCCTGCTGGGTAAACAGATAAAAGGACAAGCATGGCCGGCTTTCGGTCTCTCTGGATGCCATTCAACAGCCAGCAGGAGGTATGTGCGTTTGACCAGGGCAGAGACACTGCGGCCTATGGCGCGGAGCAGGATCGCAAGCCTCTAAAGGAACTTCAGAGTACAGCCCTGTCAGCTTAGCAAGCAGATTGGTGTGCAGTGCCAGGACATCTGGAAGTTTTCCTGCATCTCAGTCATCCAGGGGAGCAGTATAGCGCGGCGGTGCCATCTTTTCTTCAGACTGAAATATCAGGAGGGGAGTCCGGACGGAGCCTCACAGCCTCTGAGTCTATTGTGGTGAGAGGGCACCAGTTATTTTACAGACTGCTGGTGAGACTTGTAGTTCTACAGAGGTGATTTTACTTGTTCACAGGCTACATGCAGCTGTTCCCTGTGCTGTGTGGTCAGTACTGTATTACACTCACACATAAGGAGGAAATTACAAGTGCCATATTTCTTCAGTTACACAGTTATCAATGTACCATTTATTCTACAGTTTGCTTTCTCTCTTTTGCCCTGTTGGATTACAAATACTGCAGTTTAAACTACAGGCTAGCTGAAGGTATCTGGAGTCAATGAACTTTTATCATCTTCTGCAAAGCATCACAATTCTATTTTGTAGTTTGAACACTGAATTACAACCTAGGGGGAGCCCTTGAGTACAGTTTAAATATTGCATTGTATTATTGAATGTAAGTAACATTATATTAGAATTTGGTGTGTGTATTGAGGCCTCAGTGGGAAGGTGTTTAGTATAGGTTTTGGAGCATATTGAACACTTGTCCCATTGTATACCTGTCTATATATGCTCCCTATTGTGATTATTGAATCCGCCGTTTTCATATCTATACTGACTGTTATCAACTGTCATTTATTGTTTCTGTTTAATCACATTGTTCATTGTGTTTAATATCCACTTTAGTAAACTTTCTGAGTGGTTCATTGATATTCTGTGTGAGTCTCTATTTACTACCACAGCTGGTGAAGTGACGGAACCCAGGGCTTCGGTAAATATACTTCATGGTTTATCATTACTGTGTTTTCTCTCTATTGCACACTAATATTACCAAGCAGGTGTGCCAGAGGGGTTGAGATTGTTCTTGAGGTTGAGAGGCAGGGTGCAGAACCAAACATACATTAAGCGGCTCCTCAGGGGGTAGCGCTACAAAGTTATTATTATTATACAGGATTTATATAGCACCAACAGTTTGTGCAACATTTTACAATATGAAAAAAGACAGCATATTTACAATACAAGAGGGTTAAGAGGGCCATGCTCATAATAGCTTACAATCTAATAGGGTGGGGAAGTGGTAGTGGTAATAACTGGAGGGATGAGCTGATGGAAGAATTGCAAGTTCAGTTGTTAGATAGTGGCTTCCTTGAAAATACCAGTTTTCAGGGATCGCATAAAGGTGGACAGAGTAGGAGATAGATGGACAGATTGAGGTAGAGCATTCCAGAGCATGGTAGAGGCTCTGAAGAAGTCCTGGAGATGACCATTGGAGGAGACCAAGAAAGCTAGGGACCAGAAGGTCTTGGGAGGTGTGTAGAGGACAGTTTGGGTGATATTGTGAGACAAGACTGGTGATGTAGAGTTGTGAGAGAGGATTACCTTCCTGGGAACTTAATCAGTAATCCAAACAATGTAGTTGGGAGCAAAGAAACTCCTGCAACCAGCATGTAACACTGTAAGCAAAACCTGGTTGACAAGTGCACATTGGCGTGCAGGCGTAGGCATACCAGGGTATGCACAAGGAGAAGCATGTATTGGAGCATACATAAGCGCGCGGGCATGAGCAGGCATGCACACGCGCACACACATGCACGCAATGGCGCCAGTCAGCTTATTTAAACCAAGCAATGACACACGCATTGCTGAGTGCTCTTTCAGCTTCAGTTCCTGTTAACCTGTGCTTTGATCTGTTCCAGTTACCTGTGTTTGACCCGGCTTCTTCTGTACCGTCCTTTGGACTTCCGCCTGCCAACCTTTGACCTTGGCTTGTGTTTGACTCTGCTCCTGTCTCATGCTCCTGTACCTCGCTGCCTGATTGTGTACTGAACCCGGCCTGTCTCCGCTTCAGCCTCACATTCCTGTACCTGCTCTGCCCAGCTGTTGATGACCCCCTGGCTTATGTCTTGGCAATGCTTCTACCTGCTGATCCAGCGACATGGTGTTCCAGTTTCCAATACCTGTCTGGTGATCTACGGCCATCGTGTTCCTGTCAAGCCTCAGCTGGTGTCACCTGCTAAACTGGCCCTCGTGCCACTCTGTGTCCTTCACTTCCTGACATCTCTATCAGAGGTTTTGGACAGGAGGTGCAAGAGCTCTCTACAGCTCGATCCCCACCAGGTACATGACAAACATTAACCATAAGTATATAGATGCACTACAGTATAGAAATACTGTAAGAAACGTTTCATAAAAGGAAATATTATTAACAGAACATACATCCAATGTACAAACAGGTATTATAAAGTATTAAAAAGCAAAAAGGAAAAAGAAAAATGGGACTTTTGAGGCACACCACTTCTCTAAAAATACATTTTTTATTCATTATCAAATACTAAAAAGGATTTTGTATCCTAATTCTTACAGTATATCATGAACTATCCGTCGCGTTTGATGGATTTGATCCACTTCTTCAGGAGCCATTGGAGCACTTATTCACACAGTACTCTAAACAAAAACAACCAAAATAATGATTTGCCACCCCGGTAATGCAATTCTCACAGTTGCATTTCTGAACATATCACACCCAGTAAGGAAGAAAAGCCCCAAAGGCCGAAGCCCCACGTGGGGTCAACAAGCAGCAGTACACCATCCCAAGGCCAGTTCCCAGTGGATCTCTTCCATCTATCCCACTTTTTTAACACTTCTATAGACAGGCAATATATTATTACTGGGAATTTGCTAAATACATAACGCCATAGCAGTACCACAAACAAATATAAAAGGCAAGGTACCTTATAAAAACAGTGTATTCTCTCCCACTAGTGCACAATACAACAATCTTCAAATTGTCAAATTGTTTAAAAAGCAAGGAACCACGAGATTTACTATGAAACAGATGAAAAAGAAAACAAGTATATATGTATATACCTAACATTATATGTCATATTATGTGTACTTTATATGGACAATAGTGCCACTAGAGGAAATACATTATTTAATTATTTACCTGTAATGCCCCGTACACACGGTCGGACTTTGTTCGGACATTCCGACAACAAAATCCTAGGATTTTTTCCGACGGATGTTGGCTCAAACTTGTCTTGCATACACACGGTCACACAAAGTTGTCGGAAAATCCGATCGTTCTGAACGCGGTGACGTAAAACACGTACGTCGGGACTATAAACGGGGCAGTGGCCAATAGCTTTCATCTCTTTATTTATTCTGAGCATGCCTGGCACTTTGTCCGTCGGATTTGTGTACACACGATCGGAAATTCCGACAACGGATTTTGTTGTCGGAAAATTTTATCTCCTGCTCTCCAACTTTGTGTGTCGGAAAATCCGATGGAAAATGTCCGATGGAGCCCACACACGGTCGGAATTTCCAACAACACGCTCCGATCGGACATTTTCCATCGGAAAATCCGACCGTGTGTACGGAGCATAATGCTGGCAGAACATATAAAGGTTGTGGGCAAAGGATGAACCTGTCTAGTCAAGATTTACAAATAGGGATGAGCTTTCTGTTCGGGTTGAACATGAGTTCGACTAGAACATTGGCTGTTCACCCATTCGTCAAAAACCGAACATTATGAGCCATTCGCGCCAAATTAGAGCGGCGCGTAATGGCCCATAATGCACTGCGGGAGCGCAGTGCATTGTTGTATGATGATTGGCCAAAGCATGCACCATGACCTGCATGCTTTGGCCAATCCCAGTGCCCTCAGCTAAGAGAGCCGTAACTGGCCAAAGGCAGGGTGCCTTTTGCCAATCATGGATCAGGAGGACTAAGTCCATGCCCCACACTATATAAGGCTGCCTGCACGTCGGCCCCATGTAGTGTGCTGTTGGCGTGGACGGAGAGAGAGTGTCATTTAGATTGAGCAGGCAGGCAGGTTATTATACAGCTGCAGTGTATTTAATATATATATACAGACAGTCTTGTATATATATATATATATATATATATATATATATATATATATATATATATCCAGTGCATACAGTTTAGCTATATCTGACTGCAGGCCGTTCCTGGTGTACTTTTTCTAATATACTTCAGGCGGTGTACACAATACACAGTACTGTGCACCCATAGTGCAGTTGCTACTACTTTTCTGGTGGTGTACACACAGTACACCCATAGTTGTTATTAGACTTCTGTTGGTGTACACAGTACCGTGCACCCCTAGTGCAGTTGCTACTACTTTTCTGGTGGTGTACACGGTACACAATACATATAGTGCACCCATGGTTGCTATTAGACATCTGGTGGTGTACACAATACTGTTCACCCCTAGTGCAGTTGCTACTACTTTTCTGGTGGTGTACACAATACAATACACCCATAGTTGTTATTACACTTCTGTTAATGTACACTATACCGTGCATCCCTAGTGCAGTTGCTACTACTTTTCTGGTGGTGTACACAATACAGTACACCCATAGTTGTTATTACACTTCTGTTAATGTACACTGTACCGTGCATTCCTAGTGCAGTTGCTACTACTTTTCTGGTGGTGTACACAATACAGTACACCCATAGTTGTTATTACACTTCTGTTGGTGTACACAGTATCATGAACCCCTAGTGCAGTTGCTACTACTTTTCTGGTGGTGTACACAGTACACAATACATACAGTACACCCACAGTTGTTATTACACTCCTGTATGTGTACACAGTACCGTGCACCCGTAGTGCAGTTGCTACTACTTTTCTGGTGGTGTACACAGTACACAATACATACAGTGCACTCATAGTTGTTATTACACTTCTGTTAATGTACACTATACCGTGCATCCCTAGTGCAGTTGCTACTACTTTTCTGGTGGTGCACACAGTACAGTACACCCATAGTTGTTATTACACTTCTGTTAATGTACACTGTACTGTGCATTCCTAGTGCAGTTGCAGGCCGTATAGTATATTTTCAAACATCCGACTTACAAATGACTCCTACTTAGAAACGGAGGGAGACAACAGGAAGTGAGAGGAAATCTACCCCTAGGAAGGGAAATTCTCTCCTGTAAGAGTTATTATGGGAAAAAGGTGTCTCCACTGATGCTTTATTACCAATCCTTGTTTCCCTAATAACCCACATTTTTCTAAATCTAATTGTCATTGGGACAGAAAGTGAGGTGAAATCTTCTGAACAGGGACACAGACAGCAAAACAAATGTTACAGGGGTGATGGTAGCCCGTCCCTATGTTATCCAAAAAGCCTAAAAGTAGATTTTTTGGCTGGAGCTACGCTTACAAAATGTACCTGTTCCAAATTACAAACAGATTCAACTTAAGAACAAATCTACAGTCCCTATCTTGTTTGTAACCTGGGGACCCCCTGTATACCATTGCTGTTCAGAGTATATAGGGCCTGGGGCCCCACCCCTTTTTTTTTTAATTTGGGTGCGGGGTTCCCCTTAATATCCATACCAGACCCAAAGGGCTTGGGGGGAGGGGGGGCAACATTACATTACAGCCGCAAGCAGTTTTAAATTACTTTTATTCCTTTAGAAATGTCATTTTGTGCAGGGACTGTTCTAAACAAGGCAAAAATGTGCCACTTTACAGGCATACTATAGTCACCCCCAGGCACGATATTTAAAGGAATATTTAACTTTTATTGTTTCACTTTAAGCATTATTAAAATCACTGCTCCCGAAAAAACTGCCATTTTTAAAAGATGGCCACCACTACCTCAACAAGCTACCCTGCATGCCCAATCGGCGTGCATCCATCATAGCGGTGCCCGCTATCAGACAGCGACACCACGCAGGCACAGACATACACACCCCTCGGTTTAGTCACTAGTTTCTACAAGATGTGGCTGTTGAATGCCTAACCTGGCTCCAGCCTATGCTGGTTATGGAGCCCTAAGCTAAAACTAGCTATAGAATTCCAGACCGGGGGGACAGGGCTAATTAAAATAAAGAGCTGCATATAAACACTATTTCAATAAACAGTTTCACCTACTAATATACTCACAGGTGACCTCTACACACATACAGTAGCACAGACCTAACTATATGGCACTGTGCATATTAGATAATAACAAGGGGACAAGGATGCTTCTGTCACCAGTCTTTAGATATATACATTAGTCATATATACAGCCAGAAGCTATGGGCAACCGTAGTAAACTATTAAACATAGGAACACTTGCCTAATAATCCCTGGATTCTGGTCTGGGTTCAGCAACAACTCTCCCATGGACAGGACATGTTACTGACGCTCTCTCCCCCCTCTCTCTCTCCCCCTCTCTCCACTTCCTTCTTCTGGGATTTCCTGGCCAGCCTCCCAGAGACAGGAAGTGCTGATACATAATTATACATAACTCTGTAACATTAGCAGCATAGCCACTTACAAATATAGACAGTAGAGGGGAGCAGATCCTTACATTAGCTCCTTGCTTAACACCAGAGTCTTAAAAGTTTACCATGTACTTGTCCCTGATAAGGAAATATAGGGGTGAGGATCCAAGAAAAACAAGAACACAGGAGAGAGAAATGAGAGACAAAAGGAAAGATGAAGGAGAGAGAAAACAATGCAAATGAGGAGAGCAAGAAAGCGGAGCAAAAGAGGGAAGAAAATAGCAACAGTAGAGAAAAAAGAAAGCAGAGACATAAAAGGGAAAGGAAAATTCATAGAGGGTAAAGGGCTGAAAAAGAGTAGGAAGGTCACTCTTTTTGTTTCATTTGATACCTGGCAGCTTTTCACTTTAGTCTGGATAGTAGTACACATGGGCGTAGCATAAGGGGTTGCAGGGGTCACAATCGCAACCCTGCCCCTAGAGCTACAGGGGGCCCCTGCAGCCTCCCTGTCATATTATCATATCCTCCACAAAGTCCAGCTCCAATCTGCCCTAGGGCCCCACAGCCACGCTCCAATACTGGGCTTCCACTTTGGCTTACACAGACCACACCCCTCTGTTCTCATTGCCTGGGGAGAAGCTGTGAGCCTTTTTCTGAATGGAGAGGAGCATGGGGTGAGAACAGCCCAGGATGGGGAAGTGTTTGTGCTGTGTGCTGGCAACATGGAATGGTAACCGAGCTCAGCAAGTTAAGAGGACAAGAGGGCTGTCCTGTAGCCACAATGGGACGGATGTTACTGGTGAGGTAAGACACCACTCAGTGTCTCCTAGTCACCAGCTGGGATTCTTTGTACCCCCCACCTAGAGATGTATGCTTACCCCACTTCTCTGACAACTGGGAAAAAGACACACACCTCTGGGAGGTGACCTTCCCCCAACACCTGCCAACACTGACAAAGAAACCTTCAGAAATTGCTAAAACAAATCCCTTAACACCTCCTGGGGGGGCTGCAGATTTTGTGTCACATGGATTTTCCCCCCACAGATCTAAGTTGCGCCCCCCCTAAAGCCTCCCCCCCTCCAAAGTACTATTCTCCTCAACCCCTGAACACTAGTGATTCTGACACAAAGGTGGGAAAGGTCCTAAAGGAGTTCTAGGTGGAGGAAGAGAATAAAGCAACTGCAGTCTCAACCACTGTAAAAGACCTTTAATGCATGTTAATATCACAAATTTAAAAAAAATATAATGGATACAAACTAAATGGAGATAAAAGGTTAAGAGACGTTTTCACTTAAAAGCACACACTCCTCATGTTCACTCACACTGTCTGATTTGGGTAACACAAGGCAGATAAATATACAAAAGTATAAGTATAAATATAAAATCTCCTCTTTTTTCGGCCAGTACCATTCCCACACCTGAACTGCACTGATCTCTTGGGGGCCCAGAGAGTGTTGGGTCAGATATCACCATTGATCTCTTGATCAGCAGCCATCACATTGCAGCGTTTGCGGCTACTGTGAGTAAGCATGGCACTTTGACATCCCACATAGGGATCCATTACATACATTTTCCCCAGTGCCACCTTCACTCTGAGGGGATTGTCTATGTAGAAGGACTTATTTTGCTAATTGATCCTATCCCTGTGCCTCATTCACCATTGATACTGCTAGCCTGCCCAGGGGCAAGGGAGACTTCCATACTTACCCTTATGCCGCGTACACACACGGTCGGAATTTCCGACAACAAATGTTCCATGGGAGCTTGTTATCGGAAATTCCAACAGTGTGTAGGCTCCATCAGACAATTTCCTGTCGGGATTTCTGACAAACAAAATTTGAGAGCTGGTTCTCAAATTTTCCAACAACAAAATCCGTTGTTGGAAATTTCGATCCTTGTACTTTGCTCAACCTTGATGTTGCCAGCCCGCCTAAGGGCAAGGGAGACTCTACATCCACACAAATATCACATTAGCAGCTATAGTTAAGGACCAAAGGCATATGGTGTGAGCAGATGTCCACATTGTTTGTATACAACCGGGTATAGGCTGACGCCACCGTGGTTTCCTGCAAATCCACCCTGTCTGTCCTTTACTGTATTTATGTACTTTTGTATATTTATCTGCCTTGTGTTACCTAAATCAGACAGTGTGAGTGAACTTGAAAAGTGTGTGCTTTTAAGTGACAACGTTGTCTCTTAACCTTTTATCTCCGTGTAGTTTGTGCCCATTATATTTTTGTTAAATTTGTGATATTATCACGCATTAAAGGTCTTTTACAGTGGGTGAGACTGCAGTTGCTTTATTCTCTTCCTCCACCTAGAACGCCTTTGGGGCCTTTCCCACCTTTGTGTCATGGTTATTGGGTATACCATCATCATGGAGTGGGTTTTAATTTCAGTTATTTGTAGAAATCACACATACTGCTGCTACATTAGCGGCTGACTTATGCTTTCACGATGCCCTTTCATTTGACAGTGTGTTATTCATCACAACACACAGCTTGCAGCCTTGAATTTCCAAATTTTCAAAGCAGAGCCTAAAGGTCAGTACTGACCAGAATTACTTGGAAGTGTCCTGTAGGAATGCTAACCTGCCATCACACCAGATAGCAAAATAAAAGGGTCATTAACTGCAGAATTAGATTTCATCCAAAATCAAAAGGGAACTTGTAAAGTTCACAAGGGCATTTGTGGTATTTCTAAAGAATGCGTGTTAAGCTGACAGTACTTTAGCTTGCTACATTGTTTAACCAAATACACGCTATTGTCCTTTTTTAAAGACTAATTTTAAGTTTCAAAGGCAGCACACATTGAAAATGAGATGAGGTGGTAATTTATGTTAGGTCTTCTGCTTTATTAGAAGTCTCACATTGGACTTAAAACTGAACTTCAGGCATACATAACAAAACTGTAATTAATGCTATTAAATACTCATTTGTGAAAAAAACACATTTTTTTTAACCTTTATGCATTTTTCCAATTGTTTACAAAAATGTTAAAATGCACACTGTAGGCTTAAAGCAGTATTAAACCCAGAAGCTATCAATTATTATATTGCAGCTTACCAATTCTTGAATTCTTTTCTTTTTTAGGCTTTCTTTCCTTTATTGTCACCTGGTGATCTGGCCAGTAAATTGGTTGTTTTTCAACAGAACAAACAGAACGAGATTTATTAAAACTAGAGGGTGCAAAATCTGGTGCAGCCCTGCATAGAAACCAATCAGCTTCCAGATTCTATTGTCAAAGCCTAAAGTAGTTCTAAAGGCAGAAGATTTTTTATCTAAGGGCCAGTTCACACCAGATGCAGTTCCGTGCGCTTTTTTCTGCACTAAAAATGCATGCACAGTGTTTTCCATGTATTCCAATGGCTCGAGTTCACACCAATGCAGTCAGTTCCAGTCACCAGAAACTGACTGGAACTGACTGCACTGGTGTGAACTAGAGCCATTGGAATACATGGAAAAAAACGTGCATGCATTTTCAGGGCAAGTTCACACCACAAAAATGCACTCATACATTCCGGATCAATTTTTGCTTACAGTTCACACCACATGCAGTTTCAGTGCATTTTTGATACAATTTACTATGTTCCAGTACAGTTCTGTGCAGGGAAAAAAATGCAGCAAGGTCTACTTTTTTTTCTGCACCGGAAATTGAGTGGAAACTGACTGCACTGGTGTGAACTAGAGCCACTGGAATACATGGGAAACACTATGCATGCATTTTTAGTACAATTCTGTCTGCGATTCGCAATAGCGGAAAATCACAGGACACCCATGCGTTCCCAGTGAAAAAGGAAAGGAATGCCCTATGTGGTGGACTTTTAAGGCACACTCATTTTTCAAAGGATTTTTAGTGAGGTATTATGATAGTTTCAAAAAACATTTATTTAGAAAATATATGGAAAAGTATATATAAAAACATGGAATGTCTTAACAAGTCTACAATTTTTTTCACCATCAATACAAAATTATACAATACAGTTTATGATTTCTTGCACCCGACGCGTTTCAGAGTACTAAGTTGTCTCCTTCTTCAGGGGTATAAGCAAGAAGAAACTATATTTCTAAAATAGAACAATACAGAAATAAATACATAATAATATTTGGTAATATACAGTATAGTTAAAGTGCAGTATTTGGAGAAAAAGACTTACAGGAGTTTTAACGGTGTGGTCAACATTCCAATGGTTGTATCTTTAAAAACATGCGAGAGTATGTATACCTTTTAATAAAGTGTGAGCAGGAGTTTGGCTGCAGCTTCCTAATATATCTAAATCTGCTAGTACATCTAACACTGCCTCCCCCAGACTGACAATGTTGTTGTCCAAAGGTGTCTCTGTTGCTCCTTCCTCCAGTTTGTTGGCACTCATGCAGGAGGTGTGTTACCAGCCAGGTCACCAGGTGAAAACACAGTGAAAAAGCCTCAAATAACAAAACAAATGCAGTCACCACATATGTAAAATATACAAGCAATGTATTATATTCTGCTTTTGGGTTTAATAGTGCTTTATAGATTATTTAAAACCCCAAAACAATATATATTTATGGACATCGATGAGTGAGTTTGGAGTGGAGGAACTTGACTGGCCTGCACAGTGTCCTGATCTCAACCCTATAAAACAACTTTGGGATAAATTAGAGCAGAGACTGCGAGCCAGGCCTTCTCGCCCACATCAATGCCTGATCTCCCAAATACACTTCTGGAAGAATGGTCAAACATTCCCATAGACACACTCCCAAGCCCCAGACTGGGTGAAACACATTGAGAGGGTTCTCCCATGGGTGGAGACCAAGCTGAAGTCACTTTTACACAGTATGTGACCTTTGGTGTCCCTTAACACTGTGTGGGAGAGCACCATTTGGTTGTAGTCCAAGGATTGAGCCTGGTGATGAGCTTTCATGCAACCCAACCGGCACTTAAAAGCAGCAAGAGCCGACCTGAGCAACATAACAGGGCATTCTGAGCGGTACTGTTTTAGCTACTGCTAAAGAAAGTTTGGCAAATAAGAATCAATGACCAATGTCATCTTGTGTTGGAAATAAACTGATTTGACATGATGCCACCAGTGAGCTGGTACAATATGATAACACTGACTTCTCAGAAGTCCGTATAGATGTATCAAATATCCAAAATCCACTATTTACACATTTGTAAACAGGACTCCAAAAGAACACACACTACATCCAGCAGAATGACAGTTAGATATGAAATACAAAATACAACTAAGGGGGAGATTTATTAAAACTGGAGGGTGCAAAATTTTTGTGCAGCTCTGCATGGAAACCAATCAGCTTCCAGGTTTTATTATCAAAGCTTAATTGACCAAGCTGAAATTATAAGATGACCATGCACAGCTGCACCAGATTCTTCTGAGTACTCCTGCTTTAGTAAATCCCCTTCTCTGAGTCAAGTGTCACAGCAATGGTTTATATTTCAGAGCAGAGAGTTAAAAATGTACTGCAAGAGCAGGAAAAACTTTCATATATATTACTAATATGTTTGCAATTTGTATATATACCAGCCTGCTCTGCCTTTGCACAATATAGGGATTACAATCTTGGAAATTTTAGTGGATATACCAACCTGCTCTGCCTTTGCACAATACAGTAAAACCTCGGAATCCAAGTAACGCAGTTTATGAGCATTTCACAGTACGTGCTGTTTTGTTTTGTTTCTTTTTCTTTAAATCCTGACTCGATTTGCGTGCTTTGTTTCACAGACAAGCAGGATTCAAGCATCTGGGGTGTGCAGTACGGCCAGAGGTGGGGTGGTCAAGCATGGTGGTGGGAGTGTCATGGTCTGGGACTGCATAAGTGCTGCAGATACTGGGGAGCTACAGTTCATTGAGGGAACCATGAATGCCAGCATGTACTGTGACATACTGAAGCAGAGCATGATCCCCTCCCTTCGGAGACTGGGCCGCAGGGCAGTATTCCAACATAACGACCCCAAACACACCTCCAAGATGACCACTGCCTTGCTAAAGAAGCTGAGGGTAAAGGTGATGGACTGGCCAAGCATGTCTCCAGACCTAAACCCTATTGAGCATCTGTGGGGCATTTTCAAATGGAATGTGGAGGACAAGGGCGTAGCATAAGTGGTTACAGGGGTCACAATCGCAACCCCACCCCTAGCCCTGCAGCCTCCCTGTCATATTATCATATCCTCCACAAAATCCAGCTCCGATCTGCCCTAGGGCCCCACAGCCATGCTCCAGTACTGGGCTTATACTTTGCCTTCCACAGTCCACACCCCTCTGTTCCCATTGGCTGGGGAGAAGCTGTGAGTCATTTCCTGAATGGAGAGGAGCACGAGGTGAGAACAGCCCAGGATGGGGAAGTGTCTGTGCTGTGTGCGGGCAGCATGGAATGGTAACCGAGCTCAACGAGGCAAGAGGAGGAGAGTGCCGTCCTGTAGCCACGATAGGACCGATGTCACTGGTGAGGTATGACACTACTCAGTGTCTCCTAGTCACCAGCTGGTATTCTCTGTAACCCCCCACCTGGGGATGTCTAATTATACCCCACTTCCCTGACAATTGGGGAGAAGACACACACCTCCGGGACGTGACCTACCCCCAACACCTGCCAACACTGACAGAGAAACCTTCAGAAATTGCTAAATCAAATCCCTTAACACCTCCTTGGGGGGGCCCTGAAGGGCTGCAGGCTCCAGATTTTGTGTCACATGGCTTTGCCCTCCCAGATCTAAGTTGCCCCCCCCTCCAATACCCCATGACCACCCCCTCCACCCTGCATGCTATGCCCGGCTGCTGAGCTCCTTTCCCATTACAGCACTCTATACTATTCCTCCTCCGCAGGGCTGAAATCACATTCCTTTACAACACAGCCAGTTAGCCATGATCTACACAGGGTGTATCTGCCCACCGCAACTACACTGCCGTTCTGACCAGAGAATTTCACAGGTTAGAAGGGCAACATAAAAGCCAGATACACCCTGTGAAGACTGACAGACTGTGTGTAAAGGAATGTGATTTCAGACCTGTGTAGTGTGTGTGTGTGTGTGTGTGTGTGTGTGTGTGTGTGGGGCTGTATACAGTGCTGGGATGGGAGAGGAGCTCTGCCAAGTGACCTGCCAGCTGTCCCTGTCCTCTGATTCTCCAGTCCTCTGATTCTCCAGCGGTAATTCTTGTCCTCTGATGTAAAGAGGAACTCTGGGAACTCAAAACTCGTAAGCCACTCTGAGTATCTTGGCATGCGGTGGATGTATCTGCACGCACGTTGGAAGTAGTGGGGGGGCCCAGGTCAACTTTTGTATCGGGGCCCACAAGCTTCAAGCTATGCCTCTGGTGGAGGAGCGCAAGGTCTCTAACATCCACCAGCTCCGTGATGTTGACCTGGCAACCTGTGAAGCTCTGGTGAACTCCATGCCCAAGAGGGTTAAAGCAGTGCTGGAAAATAATGGTCTCCACACAAAATATTAACACTTCGGGCCCAATTTGGACATTTTCACTTAGGGGTGTACTCACTTTTGTTGCCAGCGGTTTAGACATTAATGGCTGTGTTTTGAGGGAACAGCAAATTTACACTGTTATACAAGCTGTACACTCACCACTATACATTATTCTTCAGTGTTGTCACATGAAAAGCTATAATAAAATATTTACAAAAATGTGAGGGGTGTATTCACTTTGTGAGATACTGTATATATAAGCCTGAGTGCTTTCACACTGGGGCGGTACGCTTTCAGGACAAAAAAAAGTCCTACAAGCAGCATCTTTGGGGCGGTGGGGGAGCAGTGTATACACGGCTCCCAAAACGCCCTGCATATTGAAATGAATGGGCAGCGCTGCCAGAGCGCCTGCAAAGCGATTCAGCAGTGCCGCAACACGGGCGCTCTTAACCCTTTCTTTGGCTCCCAGTGGGGGTTAAAAGCACCCCGCTAATGGCAGAAAAGCACCGCTATAACAGCGGTAATGCCCCACTAAAACTAGCGGTGCTTTACCAGTAATGCCAGCACAGCCCCAGTGGGAAAGTACTGTAAGGCTTTAGAACCACTTTAATGACATTGGCTGTATGTTTGGGGTTGTTGTCCTGCTGCAGAATAAATGTGGGGCCAATTACATGCTTGCAAGGTACCTCCACCATGCTTCACTGTTGCTTGCAGACACTCATTATTGTACCGCTCTCCAGCCCTTCAGTGAACAAACTGTCTCCTGCCACAGAAATATTTCAAATTTTTGACTCATCAATCCAGAGCACCTGCTGCCATTTTTATTCATCCCAGTTCCTATGTTTTCATGCATAGGTGAGTCTCTTAGCCTAGTTTCCTTGAAAATGTTTGCCTGAGAGAGACCTCGCTGATGCAGCATAACTACATTGTGTCTTGTTCCTGAGCTCAGTCTTGCCATGATATATGACCTGTGACATGAAACTGTCTTCCACAATGTCACCTTAGAAGCAGAGTTTGGCTGTTCCTCACCCAGCTTTAAGCCTCCTACTTTCTCCTTTTTCTGTTTCAGGTAATCATTGTGTCCTAACTTACATATGATATTAATAATTAGGACCTGCTTGGTATAATTGGTTAATCATACACCTAATTCTAATCCTACAAAATCCCTGACTTTGTGCAAGTGTGCAGGTGTAAGAATTGATGCTGGTTTAAAACAAAGGGTAGTCAATATTGATTTGATTTAGATTTTTCTTCTGTTCGCTCACTTTGCGTTTTGTAAATTGCTAAAAAATAAACATTTAAAATATATATTTTTGAAAGCATTCTTACTTTACCTCATTTTTTCACAGCTGCCGAAAATGTTTGCACAGTAATATCTATCTACCTATCTATGTATATATATATATATATACACATATATATTTATATACAGTACGAGGTGCTATCAAACAGTTTCAAAACTAGTTTTGTAAATAGTCACAGGGAGCACTGATCTTCATAACTCATTGTATGCCAAAAGATCATCCTGTGTACATCGGGAGATGTCCAACTGGTGCTATACTGACCACGTGTGTTACCACATCTGCTATTATTTTATGGACAGAAAGTTAGAACAAATGTGAGTCTCTCACCAGAAACAACATGATTTCACTTCCGCACCCACCCTACCCTACTAGATTTAACTCGCAATAAGCATATATTGATTGGTTTGTGCAAAAGTTATAGCATCTATAAAATAGGGGATAGATTTATGGCACTTTTATTATTTTTTTTACTAGTAATAGTGGCGATCTGCGATTTTTAGCGGGACTGCGACATTGCGGTAGACAGATTGGAAAAAAGGGTTAAATGTGTGTCCTAGGGAGTGTTTCTAACTGTGGGGGATGGAACCGCCTGGAGGAGGAGACTGATCGCTGTTCATAATGAGTATGAACAGCAGATCTGTCTCTACTTTCCTGACAGAATGGATATCTGTCTATTTACATTGACAGATCTCTGTTCTGTCTATCTCAGGAGCACTCGCGGCTGCCTGGCGGACATCGCAATGTCCTCTGGCACGCGCATTGGCCCCGTCGTCGTGCTGCGGGCGCCCCTAGTGGTCTTAAAGCGCTCGACCTACAGCTAGGGCGATACGCCCAGGGAAGCCAACCTGCTGCAGTCCAACTGGGTAAACATCAGAGATTCTAACTCTAATGCCGTGTACATATGACCGGACTTTTGGTCGGACGGAACTCCAAAGGGCTTTTCGACGGAGTTCCGATGGAGTTCCAACAAATCGGACTTGCCTACACATGATCACACCAAAGTCCGATCGTTTGGACTTAAATAAGGACGTTTATAGCCAGTAGCTGCTCTAGCGTCAGTTTTAGTCTGTCGGACTAGCATACAGACGAACTGATTTTTTGACCGGACTCGAGTCAGTCGGAAAGATTTGAAACATGTTCCAAATCTAAAGTCCGTCAGATTTTTCGACAGCAAAGGTCCGATGAAACCCACACACGATCGGATTGTCTGGCGAATTTGTTCCTTCGGACCTTTGCTGTCGAAAAGTCCGGTCGTGTGTACATGGCATTATGCTACCTAAAATGTGCATTTATAGCAGTGATTTTTTGATCTTCCTGTTCCAGGAACCATACAAAAAATAAAGGGAAATCCAAAGCAAAAAACAGTTTTGGCTGGCATAGCACTTTAAGAAACCTATACTTCAGAATAAATGTCATGAACCTTTTTCAGATTGGTTATTATGCAATGTTACACACTTTATTTTCAATGTAAGGTTAGAAAAAGGCCAGGATTTTAAATTCTGCTTTGGCTCCATCCAAGACTATAGTCATAACATAACATTTTGTATATTTAAAATGTATTTCACATTTATAAATAGCATCAGTGGGTTCTGGAGTCCAGAATTCCTCCTGGACATAGAGATATGATAAAATAAATTACAGCCCAGCCCATGGTAGTCAAAGACTGGATTAAAAGGTTGTTCCAGTGAAAAATTAAAGCTTACATTAGAGGAAAAAATGCACAGAACAAAAATATGTAGACTACAAAAATATGTAGACTTTCATTGCTAAACTTCTCTGATAATGCCTGTCTGACTTTGGCTTCAATCTTTTCAGTAACTGACCAGGAGCGTGCATGCTGCAAATGATGTCAGAACTGCTCTACACACATGTGCCAGTCTCAGTGTCAGTGACACATAAAGGTATTGAAGCCATTGGACCAGCATGACAGTCAGGCAGCTATCACTTTTTCCCTCAGTGCAAGCCTCCCGTAAACTCATTCGAGGGACTGGCTGACATTTACATTGTGCAGCTACTGGCTTAATAATAAATCACAGCTAAAACTCTTCTTGTCTGAATAACCTTAAATGTAAAGCGTATCTAAAAACAAGACCAAAAATGTCATATATTGCAGGTTTGCAGTCCTTAGACGTGGTGGCTGTATTTGTTTTTTATTCAGGATTTTTTTTTTCCTTTTCAGACGGTGATTATTTGCAGGATCAACAGGTATTTTTTACATTTAGCAAACAGATACACCAAAACGTTTTCAATAGTATATTTATCAAAAGGGAACAAATAAGAGAAGTCTATTGCTAGGATATACATACCCTTTAAGTCTTATGTTAGAATTATTCATTTTCGGAATTAGTTTCATATACCGTATTTATCGGCGTATAACACGCGCCGGCGTATAACACGCACCCCAAGTTTAGGAGGGAATTTTAAGGAAAAAAACTTTTAGGAGGGAAGTTTAAGGAAAAAAAACTTACATTTAAATGCCCATCAATGCAGCCTCATCAGTGCTCATCTGCAGCCTTGTTAGTGCAGCCTTGCCCCAGTGTCCAGTGCAGCCTTGTCAGTGCAGCTTTGCCCCAGTGCAGCCTTGTCAGTGGAGCTTTGCCCCAGTGCAGCCTTGTCAGTGCAGCTTTGCCCCAGTGCAGCCTTGTCAGTGCAGCTTTGCCCCAGTGCAGAATTGTCAGTGCAGCTTTGCCCCAGTGCAGCTTTGCCCCAGTGCAGCCTTGTTCCCAGTGGTCAGTGCAGCCTTGTCCCCAGTGGTCAGTGCAGCCTTGTCCCCAGTGGTCAGTGCAGCCTTGTCCCCAGTGGTCAGTGCAGCCTTGCCCCCAGTGGTCAGTGCAGCCTTGTCCCCAGTGCCGCCGACATACACAAGTTTAGTGTGTATTTTTAAATATGGCGCCGCGGAGTTCGGAGGGACTCGGCGGCGCTCGTTCACAGTGACTGGGCGGAGCCGAGATACACATAGCCGAGGGTTCTCGGCTCTTCTCGGCACCGTTCACAGTCACGCCCAGTCCCTATGATGGACATAACAGAGGTCCAATGGCGGGACTGGGCGGGACTGTGAACGGCGCCGAGAAGAGCCGAGAACCCTCGGCTATGTGTATCTCAGCTCCGCCCAGTCACTGTGTTCTCGGCGGCGCTCGTTCAGCTGAACAAGCGCCGTCGAGTCCCTCTGAACTCCGCGGCGCCATATTTAAGAATACACGCTATGTGAATGTCCGCGGCGATCGCTCCGATAGATCACAAAAATAGCGGGGATCGGCATATAACACACACCCACGATTTTCCCCTGATTTTAAGGGGAAAAAAGTGCGTGTTATACGCCAATAAATACGGTATATCTTATATTCATTCTATTTTATCTGATTTGATTCTATTCTATTATATTCTAATCGACTCTATTTTATCTATTCTATTCATCTCTTTTCTGTTGTATTCTACTCTACTCTATGCTATTCTAGTCCTTTATTTTCTATTCTATTTTATTCTGTTCAATTTTATTCTGTTCTATTTTGTTCTGTTCTATTATTTTCTGTTTTATTCTATTCTATTCTTTTCTATTCTATTCTTTAAAGCAGCCTAAGTAAAAATCATCGTCTTATTTCACTTTTATACCTTGTTGTGTTTATTACAATATGTTTCCATTTCAAATTCAAATTCATATTTGAATTCAAATTCAGATTCACATAATTAATTTCATTATAATTTATTTTGGATTCATTGAAACTCGTTACTATCGTGATTTGGACATTTAGATACATCTGAATCTCTAAATAACAAAATTGTCATCCCAATTTTGATTCGTAATGAAACTAATCGCACGTCTGTAGCAGTGTCCTCGACTCCTAGAGGCCTAATGGTGACCTCCAGAGTTAGGGAGAGCTGACATCCTTCTTCACAGTATGGGTTACTAGGCATGGTGGGTATAACGCAAGTTGAAAACATGCGCGCCAGTCACTTTTTGAATGCGAACAAAAGAGATTTATTGTCTCTGAGGGAGAGAGGGTTTGGGCCAGGACACCCTTAGGTAGGTGCAATAGCAATTGGTAGACTCCGAGACAAAAAAAAGGCAGACAGCTATACAGGTAGAGGGCCTTTAAGCTGTATGCAGAAACTGTATTTGTAGAACTGCTGTCTCCTATGGCAACTGAACTTTGAACAGTCAATAGAGATCCATACACTTAACTCACAGTAACCCGTTACAGATCTTTTCTCACATCTCACAGTATCCTACTGTAGATCTTCACTCACTGAGCTCCCAGTCTCTCACTAGACTTCAAGATCCCAGTCGTCACTGGATCCCCTGAGCTCTTCCACAGCTAACCGCTGTATTCTCCTTAAGCGTCACCCCTGCTAACCCGCTGGATCCCTGGTTTGGCACTATGCTGAAGCTTTCCCACTTGTTCGCCATCCCTGGCTAGTAAATAAGGCTGCTCTGGTTCTTCATCAGACTTCCATAAATGGCCTCTGATAACCAGAGTGATTGTCCCTTAATGGTGACCGTTAAGCACAATGTACAGTGTATCTGGAAAGTATTCACAGCGCTTGACTTTTTTCACATTTTGTTATGTTATAGCTTTATTCCAAAATGGATTAAATTAATTATTTTCCTAAAAATTCTACAAGCAATACCCCAGGCACACACCTGTCTATATAAGGTCCCACAGTTAACAGTGCATGTCAGAGCACAAACCAAGCCATGAAAAGCAAGGAATTGTCTGTAGACCTCCGAGACAGGATTGTATCAACGTACAGATCTGGGGAAGGGTACAGAAACATTTTTGCAACATTGAAGGTCCCAGTGAGTACAGTGGCCTCCATCATCCGTAAATGAAGGGAGTTTGGAACCACCAGGACTCTTCCTAAAGTGGGCCGCCCAGCCAAACTGAATGATCAGGGGAAAAGGGCATTAGTCATGGAGGTGACCAAGAACCCGATGGTCACTCTGACAGAGCTCCAGTGTTTCTCTGTGGATAGAGGAGAACTTTCCAGAAGAACAACCATCTCTGCAGCACTCCTCCAATCAGGCCTGTATGGTAAAGTGGCCACACGGAAGCCACTCCTCAGTAAAAGGCACATGACAGGACTCTCAGACCACGAGAAACAAAATTCTCTGGTCTGATGAAACAAAGATTGAACTCTTTGGCCTGAATGGCAAGCCTCATGTCTGAAGGAAACCAGACACCGCTCATCACCTGGCCAATACCATCCCTACAATGAAGCATGGTGGTGGCAGCATCATGCTGTGGGGATGTTTTTCAGCGGCAGGAACTGGGAAGCTAGTCAGGATCAAGGGAAATATAAATGCAGCAATGTACAGAGATATCCTTGCTAAAAACCTGCTCCAGAGCGGTCTGGACCTCAGACCTCGGGCAAAGGTTCATCTTCCAACAGAACAATGACCCTAAGCAGACAGCCAAGATAAAAAAGGAGTGACTATGGGACAACTCTGTGAATGTCCTTGAATGGCCCAGCCATAGCCCAGACTTGAACCTGATTGAACATCTCTGGAGAGATTTGAAAATGGCTGTGCACCGACGCTCCCCATCCAACCTGATGGAGCTGAAGAGGTCCTGCAAAAAAGAATGAAAGAAACTGTTAACAAATAGGTGTGCAAAGCTTGTAGCATCATATTCAAAAAGCCTTGAGGCTGTAATTGGTGCTTAGGAGCTTCACCAAAGTATAGTGCAAAGGCTGCGAATATTTATGTACATGGGATTTTTTCTGTTTTTTTATTTTTAATAAATCTGCGAAGATTTCAAACAAACTTCTTTCACATTGTCATTATGGGGTATGGTTTGTAGAATTTTGAGGAAAATAATGAATTTAATCAATTTTGGAATAAGGATGTAACATAACAAAATGCAGAAAAAGTGAAGCGCTGTGAACACTTTCCGGATGCACTGTATTTTGTTCATACCTGTGCATAGCTTTTCATAAAAAATGGATCATTAAACCTTATTACATTTTTCTCTGCAATATATATTTATATAATCGCTAATATATCTTCCAATAATTTACACACAGCGGAAATAAGGCCTAGAGAGCTGTAGTTTGAGCTTTGTATACTTCCTAAATAATTGTAGAAAAAAAGTCAGTCGCCAAGCTTTATTTAGTAGATTGTAAGCTCTAACAGGTCCCTCTGATCCCTCTTGTACTGAATTGTATTGTAACTATACTGCCTCCCTCTATTTTATAAAGCACTACGCAAACTGTTGGCGATTTATAAATCCCGTATAACCATTATAATGTAAAAAGGTTTTGTATGCATATTCTTTCATAACTAAAAGTTAAAAAATAAAAATAGGAGAGTTGTACCAAAAGTAATGCAAAAGTGGACATATTTTTTTTTTAATCAACTTACATAGGTCGTTCAAATTTCACATGTTGGTAGAGTAACTCTAAAATAACTCTTGTTCTTCCTTTTTTTTTATTGCAGGTAAATAATGGATTCCCAGTAGAAGCAATGTACCATCATTGAGTTCTTGAGAAAGGAGGGGTGAAGGTTATCCATCAACAGAAGGCTGCAGAATGTTTTTTCAGAGAAGACACAGGTGACAAGAGCAATGTGCACAGATCAGGGGCGGCGACAGGTGGGTGCTTGGGGGTGCTCAAGCCTCCCCAAAAATTCTTTAAGAACTCCCATAGCACCCCCAAAATCCACATGGTAGTATTTGCAGATGTTAGTGCTTTTTTTCTTCTTTTTTTTTCCTTGCCTGCATGTTCTCTATTGCTGCCTGGAAGCTGGGGACTCTTTTTTCTTGTGACAGGATACAGCAGTTACGGCAACAGAAGCCGATAATCTTTAGTTAGACCCGGCACAGGCTAATTTCAGGGGCGGATGGATATCCGCCTCTCTGCTGCCTCCTCAGCCAATGGTAAAGACTGTACCCGCCTCCTTCCTCCAGCCCGCCTTCTTTGATTTCTGAGGAGAGGAGATGTCGGCAGCTGGAGAGAAAGGGGAGAGAGAGGAGTGAACACAGCCTACTACATTCCTCAGCCCCAGCACTGAGAAACAGTGAGTTGTGTTTGCCTGCACTGCTGCCAGCATTACAGAACAAGCTGGTTTCTACAGTGTGGGAAGGATACCAGAGGAGAACGAGATTGTTTATCCATCCATCCATCCATCCATCCTGTATTCTGACACCTGCATTCCTCTCTGCCATCACCAGTCATATAGTTCTTACAGAGACTCTGACAGGGAGAATATGCACTATTTCTGGATTATCCATCCATCCTTCTATCCATCCATTCACTCATCTATCTATCTACTCATCCATCCATCTATTTATCTTCTCATCCATCCATTTATCCATCCATCCATCCATCCATCGATCTATCTACTCATCCATCCATCTATCCATTCATTCACTCACTCACTCATTCATCCATCTATTCATTCACGCACTCATCCATCCATCCATTCATTCAATTATTCATCTTTCCATTCACTCATCCATCCATTCATCTATCCATTCATTCACTCATCCATCCATCTATCCAGCCATCGATTCATTCACCGTCATCTTTTCATTCATCCATCTGACCATCCATTCCTCATTGCTGGTGTCACAAGACAAGAAGAATGGATTGAAAAATTAAAGGATATTCTGATGCCATTATACTAACCTTATATTTCCCACACTTTAGTAACAAGCCAGAGCTCTTTTACATAGCACACCGCTGAGCCCTGCATTGTGTAGAGAGTGCACTCCTGATCCCTGCATTGTGTGCGTAGCGCACGCCTGAACCCTGCATTGTGTACTTGCTGCACACTTCATGCATTCCCCACGTACCTTCTATGCTGAAGGAATCAGAGGAAAGCATTCCCTATATATTGTATGTTCTGTATATTTACACATCGGGAGGCTGTTACAAAATGCTCAGGGACAGTGTCAGAGGGAATACAAATACCAAGTATTCCTTTCTCCCAGAAGAAGTCATATTTACTATAGAGCCCAGGTCTACAAACCATGGACCACGATCTACCAGTCGATCACATCTAGGTGACTGATAGATTGGTCCTGGGCTTGCTGACTTTCTGTCACTGATTGTGGATAAAGACGGCAGCCAGTCACAGAACAAGAGAAGCAGGGCAGGAGGGGGCAGGCAGCTGCAGGGGCATCAAGCCTGCCTCATGAGCCAATGCCTTGTCCATAGTTCCGGCTACAATGTCAGGTGGAGTGATACCAATAGCACTCCGCTTCTCATTCTTTGTAGCAGAATCCACAGCACCTGGAAGTTCTGCAAGAAGTTAAGGCCAGTGGGCATAATGGGGCACAGTAAAAGCTATGTGGGCACAATAGCAGCTATATAGGCACAATAGCATAAAGATGCTATTGAGAGCATAAAGATGCTATTGAGCCCATAAAGATGCTTTTGAGAGCATAAAGATGCTATCGAGCCCATACAAATGCACAATATCAGCTATATGGGAACAACATGGCATATGTACACTATTGGCTGCTGCCTCTGCAGCTAAAGGGGGTAGGGATTGGGGAAGGTAAAAGTGTGACTCAACTACAGGGTTTTACCAACCCCAATCTCATGTGTAAACAAGCCCTAACGGTACCACCGTCAAATGTAGCTAAGGGCTGTTTTACAAGTAGACCAGGCACCACTGTTCCTCTAAAAAGTGATCTAAGCATGTTTGACAGGTTGTGAACAGGCTGATTTAAAACTATAACTGCCATACAATGCATGCAATTGCCTAACCACTAGTACGAATGAGCCCTAACATTGCTGGTGTGATGTCACAGTATATCTCACTATAAGAAAAGTGAACACTCTCCCTCATGTTACCATTAAAAAAAAATTCTAACCTGATAAATATATATGCCATCAATCAATGTAAGGGCTCATATACATTTGAGGAGAAGGTGGTAGGTTTTCTTCAACTGCAGTGGAGATCAGTGAGGTCACAACCTGACTTTGCTCCCTGGCAGGGGTGCTTGGATCATAAGGCTGGCTGAACAGTATTAGAAATAGTTTGGCAGCTCTTTGTATTTTTATGTGTACAATTGCGGGCCTGGCTGCTGTGTGTTATTGTGGGAAAAATCCCTGATGCAGGTAATGCTGGAGGAAGATTAACTATCTGAGGTCCGGTCGGTGGTGCAATGATTGCCAGTGGGACATGACCATGCATTGTTGGGCCTGCTATCTAAAGCCTTAACCTCTGGTAAGCAGGCTGAGTTCTCACCCAGTGGGTGATGGTGCACGGAAGTAGCTGCTAATAGCTTGCAGAGGATTCACTCTGCTTGCAGACAATTCTAATGAACTTTGTTGATGTGAAATTCTAATAGGGGTCGCAAGGTTGCACATTGCACTTTATATGTATGCACAGATTACACTTTTATCGTTTTTATCACATATTTAATTTATATATTATTTATTGATTTTTTTGTATGCTTTTTACTGCTTACTTTGAATTATTGTGGCGTACATGTTAGTGATAATTACCTTTAGCACATTTTGTAGTTTTTTTTTGGGTCTGGGACAATGTGCCTGACTGCATGGCCTGTTTTAAATGTGTGACTGAGTTTTTAGATTCTCTGGCTTCTTTGTGGCTGTTGACTTTTTATACTTAACCACTTCAGCCCCGGAAGGATTTACCCCCTTCCTGACCAGAGCACTTTTTACAAATTGGCACTGCGTCGCTTTAACTGCTAATTGCGCGGTCATGCAATGCTGTAACCAAACGAAATTTGTGTCCTTTTCTTCCCACAAATAGAGCTTTCTTTTGATGGTATTTGATCACCTCTGCCGTTTTTATTTTTTGCGCTATACACGGAAAAAGACCGAAAATTTAAAAAAAAAATGATATTTTCTACTTTTTGTTCTAAAAAAAATCCAATAAACTCAATTTTAGTCATACATTTAGGCCAAAATGTATTTGGCCACATGTCTTTGGTAAAAAAAATGTCAATAAGTGTATATTTATTGGTTTGCGCAAAAGTTATAGCGCCTACAATCTAGGGTACATTTTCTGGAATTTACACAGCCTTTAATTTATGACTGCCTATGTCGTTTCTTGAGGTGCTAAAATGGCAGGGCAGTACAAAACCCCCACAAATGACCCCATTTTGGAAAGTAGACACCCCAAGGAAATTGCTGATAGGCATGTTGAGCCCATTGAATATTCATTTTTTTTGTCCCAAGTGATTGAATAATGACAAAAAAAAAAAAAAAATTACAAAAAGTTGTCACTAAATGATATATTGCTCACACAGGCCATGGGCATATGTGGAATTGCACCCCAAAATACATTTAGCTGCTTCTCCTGAGTATGGGGATACCACATGTGTGGGACTTTTTGGGAGCCTAGCCGCATACGGGGCCCCGAAAACCAATCACCGCCTTCAGGATTTCTAAGGGCGTACATTTTTGATTTTACTCCTCACTACCTATCACAGTTTTGAAGGCCATAAAATGCCCAGATGGCACAAACCCCCCCCAAATGACCCCATTTTGGAAAGTAGACACCCCAAGCTATTTGCTGAGAGGCATGTTGAGTCCATGGAATATTTTATATTTTGACACAAGTTGCGGGAAAGTGACAATTTATTTATTTATTTTTTTTTTTTTGCACAAAGTTGTCACTAAATGATATATTGCTCACACAGGTCATGGGCATGTGTGGAATTGCACCCCAAAATACATTCTGCTGCTTCTCCTGAGTATGGGGATACCACATGTGTGGGACTTTTTAGGAGCCTAGCCGCGTACGGGACCCCGAAAACCAATCACCGCCTTCAGGATTTCTAAGGGTGTACATTTTTGATTTCACTCTTCACTGCCTATCACAGTTTCGGAGGTCATGGAATGCCCAGGTGGCACACCCCCCCCCAAATGACCCCATTTTGGAAAGTAGACACCCCAAGCTATTTGCTGAGAGGCATGGTGAGTATTTTGCAGCTCTCATTTGTTTTTGAAAATGAAGAAAGACAAAAAAAAAAATTTTTTTTTTCTTTTTTTAATTTTCAAAACTTTGTGACAAAAAGTGAGGTCTGCAAAATACTCACTATACCGCTCAGCAAATAGCTTTGGGTGTCTACTTTCCAAAATGGGGTCATTTGGGGGGGGTTTGTGCCACCTGGGCATTCCATGGCCTCCGAGACTGTGATAGGCAGTGAAGAGTGAAATCAAAAATTTACGCCCTTAGAAAGCCTGAAGGCGGTGCTTGGTTTTCGGGGTCCCATACGCGGCTAGGCTCCCAAAAAGTCTCACACATGTGGTATCCCCGTACTCAGGAGAAGCAGCAGAATGTATTTTGGGGTGTAATTTCACATATTCCCATGGCATGTTTGAGCAATATATAATTTAGTGACAACTTTGTGCAAAAAAAAAAAAAAAATTTGTCTCTTTCCCGCAACTTGTGTCACAATATAAAATATTCCATGGACTCGACATGCCTCTCAGCAAATAGCTTGGGGTGTCTACTTTCCAAAATGGGGTCATTTGGGGGGGGTTTGAACTGTCCTGGCATTTTATGCACAACATTTAGAAGCTTATGTCACACATCACCCACTCTTCTAACCACTTGAAGACAATGCCCTTTCTGACACTTTTTGATTACATGAAAAAATTATTTTTTTTTGCAAGAAAATTACTTTGAACCCCCACACATTATATATTTTTTTAAAGCAAATGCCCTACAGATTAAAATGGTGGGTGTTTAATTTTTTTTTTTCACACAGTATTTGCGCAGCGATTTTTCAAACGCATTTTTTGGGGAAAAAACACACTTTTTTACATTTTAATGCACTAAAACACACTATATTGCCCAAATGTTTGATGAAATAAAAAAGATGATCTTAGGCCGAGTACATGGATACCAAACATGACATGCTTTACAATTGCGCACAAACGTGCAGTGGCAACAAAATAAATACATTTTTAAAAGCCTTTAAAAGCCTTTACAGGTTACCACTTTAGATTTACAGAGGAGGTCTACTGCTAAAATTACTGCCCTCGATCTAACCGTCGCGGTGATACCTCACATGCATGGTGCAATTGCTGTTTACATTTGACGCCAGACTGACGCTTGCGTTCGCCTTAGCGCGAGAGCAGGGGGGACAGGGGTGCTTTTTTTTTTTTTTTTTTTTTTTCTTTATTATTTTTTTGCTTTTTTATCTTATTTTAAAACTGTTCCTTTCATTTTTTTTTTTTTTAATCATTTTTACTGTTATCTCAGGGAATGTAAATATCCCCTATGATAGCAATAGGTAGTGACAGGTACTCTTTTTTGAAAAAATTGGGGTCTATTAGACCCTAGATTTCTCCTCTGCCCTCAAAGCATCTGACCACACCAAGATCGGTGTGATAAAATGCTTCCCCAATTTCCCAATGGCGCTATTTACATCCGGCGAAATCTAAGTCATAAAATGCTCGTAGCTTCCGGTTTCTTAGGCCATAGAGATGTTTGGAGCCACTCTGGTCTCTGATCAGCTCTATGGTCAGCTGGCTGAATCACCGGCTGCATTCTCAGGTTCCCTGTTGAGACAGGAGAGCCAGAGAAAAACACGGAAGACGATGGGGGGGGGGGGGCATTCTCTCCCACTGCTTGTAAAAGCAGTCTAGAGGCTAATTAGCTGCTAGGATTGCTTTTACATGAAAGCCGACCGCTGGCTGAAAAGAATGATACCAAGATGATACCTAAACCTGCAAGCATCATTTTGGTATAACCACTCAAAGTCGTGAATGCTGTACCTGAAGACAAAAATATGGCTAACAATAAAGCACAGTAAATGGTAAAGTATAAAAAATTGCATACCTGAAAAGCAAACATGATAAAACATAATAACAATAAAACATTGCAGAATAGAATACAGTAAAAAAGAGCAGAACAATAGAGAGAATAGAGAGAGAGAGAATAGAGAGAACAATAAAACGACAACTATTACTTTTTATTTTATATTTTTGTTTGTGTTTTTTTTTTTTTTTTTTACACTTTTTTTGTAACTGTAACTTTTATAACTGTAACCGGTTCCAGGTTCGGGTCTCTCAAAATGCGATGGCATCTTGGGAGACCCTGTGAAAGTGTGTCCTAGTCTGTGCAATGCTGTACCCTACGCTAATACTCAGCTAGTGAATGGTAGCATTCAAAACATTCACCAATGCAAAGACCAGGATTGTCAGGACAGGAGGGACAATAATAGCGGGTGTCACGCCTATATCCGCGCTTACTGCAGACACGACATCTTTTTTGGGGGAGTTCGTTGGGTAGGGGTACTAGGGGGAGGACATAAAGAAAATGCCTCTCATGCAGCCGACTGCATTTGGTTGGGGATGTGAATGGGGGAAGTACGGGCGCTGCAGAAGTGGTGGGTTCCCAATTAGGATTGGCGAATGCAGCAGGAAGGGCATTATGGGCACGACGGGCCTGTGTTTGTCTTCTTTGTGGCAGCGGGACACTACTTGTGCTTGCCACCTCACCAGCTTGAACTGCACTTATGGGACTCGCCACGTCACCAAGTGTTACTGCAGTGCTGGTTTGACTATGACCGGGGTGTACTAGGCCGCTGGCGCTTGCCAGTTCACCAAAACGCTACCAAAAAAACTGTTAACGATCGCAGGGATCAGGCCTGACTCTGCGAACGCTGCAGTTATGCGTTTAGTGTTTTGTAAGTGACAGTGATCGATCGATACTGCACTTGGGTGGGCTGGGCTGGGCCGGGCGGAGGGGCAAAACGCAGGTGCTAGCAGGTATCTGGGCTGATCCCACTAACACTGCGTTTTTGGGAACCCTAAACTGCTGGGGATGCCAGTATAGATCTGATCGGATCAGATCAGATATTGATCAGTTCAGATACTATACCACTAAGGGAGGTGTACGGTGCGTGCGTGGGTGTTAGCGCTACTGGCACTAACCTGACGCTGCCTGGGGCTGGTGCTTGCCAGTTCACCAAAACGCTACCAAAAAAACTGTTAGCGATCGCAGGGATCAGGCCTGACTCTGCGAACGCTGCAGTTATGCGTTTAGTGTTTTGTAAGTGACAGTGATCGATCGATACTGCACTTGGGTGGGCTGGGCTGGGCTGGGCCGGGCGGAGGGGCAAAACGCAGGTGCTAGCAGGTATCTGGGCTGATCCCGCTAACACTGCGTTTTTGGGAATCCTAAACTGTTGGGGACGCTAGTATAGATCTGATCGGATCAGATATTGATGCGTTCAGATACTATACCACTAAGGGAGGTGTACGGTGCGTGCGTGGGTGTTAGCGCTACTGGCACTAACCTGACGCTGCCTGGGGCTGGTGCTTGCCATTTCACCAAAACGCTACCAAAAAAACTGTTAGCGATCACAGGGATCAGGCCTGACTCTGCGAACGCTGCAGTTATGCGTTTAGTGTTTTGTAAGTGACCGTGATCGATCGATACTGCACTTGGGTGGGCTGGGCCGAGCCGGGCGGAGGGGCAAAACGCAGGTGCTAGCAGGTATCTGGGCTGATCCCGCTAACACTGTGTTTTTGGGAACCCTAAACTGCTGGGGACGCTAGTATAGATCTGATCAGATCAGATATTGATCCGTACAGATACTATACCACTAAGGGAGGCGTATGCTGCGTGCGTGGGTGTTAGCGTTACTGGCGCTAATCTGACGCTGCCTGGGGCGACGCATATCACCGCCGGGCGATCAGGGGGCTAAATCTTTATTCGGCGGGTGCCCTGACACTATAAAAAATAAACAAACTAACCAGCGTCACCCGTAACGGTTATACAGTGATCACTGGTGAAAGGGTTAACTAGGGGGCAATCAAGGGGTTAAAACATTTATTAGGTAGTATATGGGGGTCCCTGTCGCTATAAAACGCTGACGGCGAACCTAAATATTTACCTCACTAACTAGCGTCACCAGCGACACTAATACAGCGATCAGAAAAATGATCGCTTAGCGACACTGGTGACGGGGGGTGATCAAGGGGTTAAAACTTTATTAGGGGGGGTTAGGGGGGTACCCTAGACCTACAGGGGGGTAATACTAACTGTCCTAACACTGTAAATGTCACAAACTGACACCAATACAGTAATCAGAAAAAAAAAAAAAAAAAAAAAAAAAACCTGCTGGTGTCAGTTTGTGACAGGGGGGGGGGGGGTGATTGGGGGGGGATCGGGGGGCGATCGGGGGGGGGATCGGGGTGTTTTGTGTGCCTGGCATGTTCTACTGTGTGTGTGTTGTGCACTCACATTACAGTCTTCTCTCCTCGGGCCGGAACGGAAAATACCGAGCCGAGGAGAGATGACATCATTTCCTCTGCCTCTGTGTACAATACAGAGGCAGGGAAATGATCCCATTGGCTGGGAGCGATCGCGAGGGGGGGGCCACGAATGGATGGCCTCCCCCTCACCTCCGATCGCCGGGGGAGATTTGCCGACCGCCGCTGGCACCGGGGGGGGGGGTCCGATCGGACCCCCCACCCGCGGGCAGGCAAGGACGTACATGTAAGTCCTTTTGCCTGCCCGTGCCATTCTGCCGACGTATATAGTCGTGCGGCGGTCGGCAAGTGGTTAACTACCCCACTGAGTTGAGGTTATTGCTGGCCCTGACATATGCTGGGGGCTATAATTGTTGGCCTCAATGGAACTTATTTTACTTCACAATTTCTTCAGTGTACCTCCAGGCTCTTTTTAGCCTATACAAAGAGGGAAAGGTGGAACACTACAAGCTATAGATTGGGAAGAATCACTCACATTTGGCCACACCCATTTTAGTCACACCCACATTTTGGCCACGCCCGCACATGCAAATTTTGCGGCGCTCTGCTTTTGCGGCCACATCAGCACCCTCACTTTTTTTCCAGCACCTGCACAGCACCCCCAAAAATTTGGGCTGGAGCTGCCCCTGGCACAGATGGATAAAGAAGTTCAAAGAAAGGACAACCATCATTGAAGACACACCACATCCAAAACATTCTGTAACCTTCTGTGGATGTCCGACAACCTGGACTCCTTCTTCATCAAGAACTCAGGGAAGGCACATTGCCTCTGCTGGGAATCTATTACTTATCTGCAATGAAAAAGCAAAAAGGTTATGCCCGCTTTTGCATTACTTCAGTACAGCCCTCATCAGATGAATCTGAAATGCAGCAAATTACTATGTCATATTTTCATTTTATGCCAGGAAGAGGCGTTCTAGGCTCCTTCTCTCATTTTCCAGACTCCACATTTCTCTTATATTACATGTAATCTATGGAAAACATAAGTCATTGTTTATCGTCATGATCAAGCATACGATTCTTCTGAAAAAAATAAAAAATTGAGAACCTGGTACTGCTCAGTTAAAGCAAATCTAAACCCAAAGTCAACAATGTATTAACTGTTTGCTGACCGCCGGCCGTCAATTGACGGCCAGGTGGCGCAGCTCTCGTGGCGGGCGGGCGTCATATGACGTCCTCGCTTTCCTAGGCCACCAGGGGGCGCGCGCGCGCCGCCGCCGGCGATCGCGCGCACGCGCCGTGTCACTGGGCACCCGGTGCGCGTGCCCGGCGGCCGCGATGTCCGCCGGGCACCTGCGATTACCGGTAACACAGCAGGACCGTGGATCTGTGTGTGTAAACACACAGATCCACGGTCCTGTCAGAGGAGAGGAGACCGATGGTGTGTTCCCAGTACAGAGAAACACCGATCGGTCTCCTCCCCTAGTGAGTGCCCGCCCCCTACAGTTAGAATCACTCCCTAGCAACACAGTTAACCCCTCGATCACCACCTAGTGTTAACCCCTTCCCTGCCTGTCACATTTATACAGTAATCAATGCATTTTTATAGCACGGATCGCTGTATAAATGTGAATGGTCCCAAATATGTGTCAAAAGTGTCCGATGTGTCCGCCGCAATATCGCAGTCATGATAAAAATCGCAGATCGCCGCCATTACTAGTAAAAAAATTTTAAAAAATAAAAATGTTATAAATCTATCCCCTATTTTGTAGACGCTATAACTTTTGCGCAAACCAATCTATATACGCTTATTGCGATTTTTTTTTACCAAAAATATGTACAAGAATACATATCGGCCTAAACTGAGAAAAAATTAGTTTTAAAGAAAAAAAAATTGGATATTTATTATCGCAAAAGGTAAAGATTATTGTGTTTTTTTTTAAACTTGTCACTCTTCTTTTGTTTATAGCGCAAAAAATAAAAACCGCAGAGGTGATCAAATACCACTAAAAGAAAGCTCTATATGTGGGGAAAAAATGATAACAATTTCATTTGGGTACAGTGTTGTATGACCGCGCAATTGTCATTCAAAATGCGACAGCGCTGAAAGCTGAAAAATGGCTTGGGCAGGAAGGGGCCGAAAATGCACTGTATTGAGGTGGTTAAATTGCAGCTTAGCAGTTCATAGATGTGTTGGCTATTAGTTTACTTTTTTCAAGTTTTTCTCTTTGTTTCTACTTAGAAATCCTGCCAGTTACACACTTCCTGTCCCTTTGTAGCTACACTTACTTCTCCACTGTATCTTTGGGGACATGGTCATGGCCATCACCCAGCATGCATTTTAAACATGTGTGCTTATGTTCAATTCTATTACATGGTGGATTGATGTAACTAGTACAAAAAAAGATAAGATCCTACCACTGTATTAGAAGAGGTAAATGCCAAATATGCTTCTTGCGGATTGGGGAGCCCCAGAATGTCTGTTTTGAGTGGAGAAATTGTCTTTTCAGGGTTCTGCAATGCCTGGATTGGTGTCTGGAGTTCAGAGACTTCAAAGAACTTTGGGAGGGAAGAAGCATTTACTGCTCTGTCCAAGTTTTCCAGAAACTAGTAGGTTGTGTGCATCCCATTTATGGTCAAGGACCTAACAGCAGTTCAGGGCTCCACCTAGGAAACAGGAGGTTCCCAGTCCAGGCCAGGGCATGGGCCAGTGCAGTAGGGAGCTGCGAGAGTGCAGAGAAAGAGAGCTGTGAGAGGTAGAGAGGTGTATGTGAGCACAGTGCTGCTGTGTAACAGGCGGGAAGATCAACCAAAGGTCTAAACTTGCGGAGCTGCATATGAAAGCCACGAGTCTAAAGGACATTTTTCTTTTTGTGTTCTGAAGTGATGGAAACCCCTGTGAGGCCAACCATTTGTTTGCTGGAACATATACTTTCTTTTCAAATAAAAGTGGGCCAACAAGACCTAAAAAAGGACTACCTGTATGGACTGAATTCATTGGTAAGCACTACACTTGAGCAATACCCCTAGAATATCACATATGGACGAGCTCTTTAAAAAATGGCTGATTATTTTTATTTTAGTGACCAGGACTCCACCATCTCCACCACCCAATAAACTGATATGTGATATTGTGATCTTATATTTTTTATTTCCCCTTGAGTACATTTAAAGTCCCAGTTTGTATAAGATGGGTACCATTTTTGGAATCACAATGATTTATTATGGAGTTTCTGCTCTCTATCACTTTTTAGTGCTGTTCAAATAGAAAAAAATAAAATAAAAAGTTTCACCTGAAGTTGGATTACTGGGTGATCAAGGCACCAAAAAAAAAATAAATTTACACACCCTGGAATTCATAAACAACATTTCAGACACTCTTTAGAATCCCTCACACTGCACTTGTTGGTGTTTGTGATGGATTCATGTATCCATCAAGAACAGGTACATGACCATACAGGACCCTCTGCCCTCATGTTTACTGTGCTTCCTCCACAGCCACTGTACCCTTCACACAGACAGGCACAAGGCTAAGGAGTTGTGTAGTAGGGTAAGTGGAGACTGATGGGAAGATGAGAGACTAGTTCCCCCTCTGGTGCTCCTAGATTTTGAATGACAGTGCATGTAAGGGAGCAGTTGGGTGGGGCCTGATGGGATACCCTGAAACTATTTCCTCATCAGGTCTGTCTCCTGTGTAATTCATCATTGCCCACATATGGGCATTGCCATATTTGGGTAATGACTTCAGCCAGTATCCCTGGCCTCTTTGTTTGCATTAAGCTTTCAGTCCGGGAATATCCTGGCTGGCAGCTTAACAGGGATGGAGGGTGAGTCATTGGTTGGTAGGAAGCTGAAGGCCACCACATTCATGGCACCTTCCCAGTACAAAATGCCCCACCCTAAGCATTGGCGTCTCTCTGTTTGCCAGCTCAGATTTAAACTTAATTACTGCCAGTTTTCTTATGTGCAAACTGTCAGTAATTATTTTTTAATCTATCACAGCCATAGAAACAGGCGGTTGCGGTAGTAAGAAATACCTGAAACTGGTAAAATGTTTACTCGAATTAGGTGCAGATAGATATTGGATTTCCCTGAATTTTTCTGGGATATGCCAAAAATGGTCTACACAAACTAGGGGTAGCTGGTAGCTTCACCTCACTGACATATTTTTGCAACTGAAATACAAAATGAAAAGAAAAGATAGATAGATATAATATATTATTGTTACCTATACTGCCCACGCCTATTTTATGGAATATGTTACATTGCTGGCTAGACTTGACTAGAACTGGCCCATTGCATTAAAAAATGTTAATCTTTTTAGGATATGTAGTCTATCCTTTTCATGACTGCTGCATGCCTTCCTTGATGCCTGAAAATCATCCCACAGAAGCCTATTACATCTTCTTTCACCTAGAAGCCCAGGGAAATCAGTACACTAGAGAGAGATGGGTGATTGATGGTAATATTTGTATCATCACACAGCAGCAGGACACACTTTAAATAACAAGATTAAAATACTGCAGGATTAATGCTATGTCGACCTTGCATGCCTTAGTCATACTCTAAATATAGAGTTTACTTTTTAGCTGCCTTAATCTACTTGACTGGTAAAGTTTAATCAATTTATATTGGACAATGTAGCAGCTGCTCCTTCTAATGTAATGTCAGGGGTGACCAGGCTTGGGCTTAACACCAGCCTTGTGGGATGGACTGAGGGATAGTGAATGCTACACTGCTCTTTTGTAGCTAGTGTGCCTCGTGTTTTGGGTTTTGGTGATTCTGCCCTCAGTTTGTCCTTGATTTTGGGCATTGTAATAGTGAATTTGTATTTTAATACTACACAGGCTATTATAATTTGTGAAGGAGAACTGCCTTTCATGAGAAAGTCTAATCAAAGATTTCGCATCAAGAGAATCTTACTTTTGGTTGTAGAAAACGTGCAACTCTCATGAGCCCCAATGAAAGCCACATACCACTCCATTTTTTATCAAGCTTGCTGAGTGGTAAATGCTCATTTATTTTTCCTAAAATAATAAACATGTTATACTTACCTGTTTTGTTCAGTGGTTTTGCACAGAGCAGCCCATTGTCAGTGCTCCTGGATCCTCTTTTTCTTGGTGTACCACCATAGGAAATGCCTTCCTGTTTTGGCACACCTGTGGGCTCGATCCCGTTCTGTGCTGTCTGCATCTATTGATGTGGACAGTGAGGCTTGGCTCTGCCCTCCTCTCTCTGCTCACAGGATTTGACTGACAGCAGCAGGAGCCAATGGCTCCCACTGCTGCCCTAGTCCCTGTGAGAAGAGGAAAAGGGGAGAGAAGACTGCAGCCAGGCATATCAATGGATCACTGACAAGCTCAGGTAAGTGTTTAGAGAAGGGGGAGGGTAATAGTGGGGGTGATTCTTACCTTAATGCAGGGAATGCATTATGGTAAAACAACACCAAGGCTTTAGAACCACTTTAACGTACAGGTTTTGTGAACATTTTACTATATAATTCTTCATTTATGCAGAATTTCAGATCAGAGATTATGAGATCAAAGAATTGATCTTTTTTGAAAAGAACATCAGTCATCAAAAGTGTTATGTGTCTTAATATGAATATGTAAAAAACAGTAAATTAACTAACACAGCAACTACTTTACATCATCTAGTACATTGCATGTTTTACAATAGTTTTAGTCTTGTCTGCAGTATCATCTGCCCACAAGAAATAGAAATACACTAAATCAGCAGTTGTGAGGATACCTTATAATCAGAAACTTCTGGAGAACTATTCATAATGATTGCTATCACAGAGTGAGCCAGAGGGTGTAGCTGTCAGAGGCTCATAGGAGGGGATTTTGAACAGCAAACAATATTAGAACACATTTTAGAAGACTTCCAGGCTATAGCGAGGACAGCATGCAGTTTTCTGATTTTGTCTCTCAATTGAACATCCTTCAGATCAATTCACAAAAGGAAGAAAGCAGAGTTTAAGGGGCTCTGTAAAAGATATGCCAGCTTGCAACAATTGTAACTTTAGACAATCTGAAAGTTATGAAGCCTAGTTTAAGCGATGAGACACTATTGAGAAACATGCATGGGTTTCCTCTTGGGACTCTTTCCTCTTACACTCCAAAGACATGCCAGTATGTTTATTGGGTCCTGTTTGGACCAGCCCTAGTATGCATGTGGTTTCTATGATTAAAAAAATTGTGAGCTGCTATTTTTTCTAAGGAACATACTTTATAGGAGGAAACAGAGAGGACTTTCACAAATACCTTCCAATCAGCAAGCCAAGCTACTTTAACAAATGTCATTGAAAATAATCAGAGTAAAGTAATGTTTTCTTAATGTTTGTTCCTTAAAAAAAAACAAAAAACTGATGAAATATGCATACTTCAACAATTTGTAAGAACAATATGGCAAAATACAAAAATCCCACAAAAAAGGACCATGGTAAAAAATTGGGAGACAGAAATGTTAAAAAATTTCTTTAGAACTAGAACAAGATGTACTTCTTGCAGGTTTTATTTATGCCATGCTACTCTTCAGTGTTTTCATTTCATGTAGGCTTAATACATTTGAATTAGTTTGGCTTAGTCAGTGTAATAGAATTTCTTGCTGTGAACACGTACGGCAAAGGCTTACTAGTGGTCAATGGTTAAACTTATCTTAACAAGCAAGAAATTAAAGGGTATTAATGTCACAGATTGGAAATTTGAGACTGTGTTTTATAAACTTTGCTAGGCGAGAAAGGAATAGATTTATTCCACATCAGCAGCAGCTTCAGATGAATATAGTAGCAACGTGATTACATTCAGGCTAAATGACCAGTAAATCTAACATCAAAGTTGTCTTTTTTGAAAGAACTATTAAGAATATTCACAATTATAAAGTTTGAGTGCCTGTACAGAAAGTAATTCCTTGTTCTCTGCTAAATGAAAAGTTGAAGATTATATGTTAGTCTGACTGTAATGTCTGCAGTCTTAGGTACAGCTGACTTATCACTATTAGAGATAAGTGAAGTCATTTAGGTATTCAGTTCATATCAGGCCAGTTCACAACCATTATATATTCGCTGGATTTCAGCTCCATAATTGTTTTGATATTGTACCATTTTTAATAAAAAAAAAATCTGATAAAACTTTACTCCAGAAACGTCAACTTGGACAAATGTGCATATAAATGGTGAAATGTATAGGAAGAAGGGCATGGAGTGCTATATTGATACCAGTCTGTATCCCACTCAGAAGCATTGCGTGCCTAGTAATGAATGTTCAATAAACTGAGGGTCCCCTTCTCAAAAGTGTCAGTGTGGCACTGATAGCCACCAAAATGGTGGAGCTTATTTTTAAAATGATGCGGTATATATATATATATATATATATATATATATATATATATATTCCTGCGCTACTAAGTGAGTATTTAAAAATAAGTAACAAACTGCTGCAAGCACAGATTAGGGTCAATCTATACCTATATACGAAACTGTTAAAAAATGGGGGTTGGTGCTGCGCTGTTAAAACAAAGAAACCTATTTAACAAGGTATTCTGATAAGGAGCAAATGAGTTGCTAAAGGTAGTGGCACAGATGCAAATGAATAAGTAAACAAATGCAAATAAATAGATAAATAAACAAAATTTAACTACAATATAATTTAAAGTGACTGATTCCAAAGTGCAAAGTGCAAAATATTAAACAAGTGCTGAACAATAAAATAATACTTCTATAAATAAAGCTCTATGCAGATTCAATAAAATGTGCAAAATTGCAAATGAACTGTGCAAAACAAGCAGTAAAGTCTCTTTGTGCAAATTCCAAAAAAAGTGCAAAAAATGCAAATAGACTGTGCAAGACAGGCAGTATAGTCTCTTGGTGCAAAGTGCAAAAATTTGTGCAAAGCAGCAATACAATCTTGTCTTCTTGTGCAGAAAATATCAAAAGTGCAACAGTTGCCGGGGAGCAAATGACTCCTCTTCATGTACACCACACACACTAGTGAGAATGGCCTCTTACCTTGCGGTAATGAGTTAACCGCATATATATTAATATCTGTATTCTATGCTTCCTCTTTGCACCAAACTCCTGGGCCAGTGACTATGGATCTAAATACTGTCTTTGTCTCTCAGTGGATGCATGGATACAGAAATGAAAAGAAAAAAGGGGAGCTCCGGATCATGTAATAAGTCAAAACACACAAAAACAGCTTTTATTACATAATTGACAGGTACTCACATTAGGTAAACAGTAACAGACAGAACTCCAATGAGCAGCGAGCTCGTTTGCCAGCGTCAATTCTGGTGCCTTTCCATTCCTACGCGTGGCGTCATGGTCACATGACTTCATCAGGGGATAATGGTAAGGCACTGAACATGTCTTTAAATAATCTAAATCATTGGGTTTTATGGGCGTCCATTTTCTTGTAGCCCAATGGAAAAGTATAATAACGGGGCCATGTTGAAGCGATCGTTCTTTTGGACTGAGCTTGGCCATTTGGTTGGTGGTGTTCTACTGCTAATAAAGGGAATAATTTCTGTATAGTAGTGCGGCCATAAAGTTGGTGGGGTCCTGCTGCTAATATACAAGGGTATGCAAGAACTGAATGTTCAGGACAATGCATGCACGTTAAAAAACGAATAAAGCTAAATAGAAAAAAATAGAAAGAAAGAAATATACCGAGCTGAATAAGAAGATAAATTCAAAATATATAAAAAGGAGGACTTATAATGGATGAGTTTTAAAATAGGGTGAGATGAACACCAAAATGACGTAGGCATAGTAATATTTTGCCAAATAAATATAATAAAATGTCCAAGTATACGCATAAATCAATGAAACATATGATAAAAATATACACATAGCATAAAAATGTTTAAAATGAAAAAAGGCAAGGCACAGTACACTGAGATACAAATCTATTTTTAATCCCCCCGTGAAAGACAATAAATATACAGGAGATCCCTGAGTTATGAACCTCCGACTTGCGAACGACTCCTACTTACAAACGGGAGGCGGCAGCGGCGGGCACATCGGAAAACAGCGGAAAACGACATCGGAAACAGCGGAAAACATCTGAAAACATTGGAAGACAACAGAAAACATTGTAAAACGACATCAGAAAACAGTGGAAAACATTGGAAAACATGGGAAAACGACGTCTCTGTCGTTCTGCGCATGCGCTTCCGACTTATGAACAAATCCGACTTAAGAACAAACAGGCAGTCCCTAACCCATTCCTAACTCGGGGACTGCCTGTATTGATGTTTAAAAAAAGTGGTTTTGCAGGAAATGTAAGACTTGAAGATAAAGAAGAAGGGAGAACCAAGTTATATAAAAAGTGGCATTCGAAAACTTACAAACAGGAAAGATCTCGTGATCCAACCAGCGGATAAGGGACGGTGGATTGTTATCTTCTCTAAAGACAATATAATGATAGCACGAAGAATTTGCTGGAAGATGACAGTACATATACCAGACTACTAAGTAACCCAATTTTCAAGTACAGAAATGCACTCGAACAAGTAGTACACTTGGGGCTAAAGAAGAACATATTGAATAAAAAAAGCCAGATTCCTAATACCAGATTCCTGTCGTACACCAATTATATATTCACTACCCAAAATACATAAAGACAAGATAAATCCACCTCCAAGGCTAATTGTGAATAGAATCACTAACCTCCAGAATGGGCCAATATATAGACCATTATCTGCAACCAGCCGTACAAAATACAAGAGTTTATCTAAGAGACACAAAACAAATGCTACAGATGATAGAAGATATCCCTAAAGAAGAAGGACCCTGGATTCTGGCCACAGCCGATGTATCATAATATTTTACCATCAAGCTTGTGAAGCTGCCAAATGGAGCCTAAAGACATATACTACGTTACCTTGTGTACAAAGGAAATACTTAATAAAATGTTTGGATTTCTGCTTGAAGAACAATTATTTTTGGTACAATAAGAACTACTACCATCAATGAACTGGAGTCGCTATGGGAGCCAAATTTGCCCCTAGTGTGGCAGGCCTATTTATGGCTCAATTGGAAGAGGAAAATGTTTTTTAAAATAGACGTGGTGAATTAGTAATGTACAAAAGCTACAGCGATGATATTTTTATCCTGTGGAGAGGTGATTTGAATATGTTGAACCGATACTTCGAAAATTTAAACATAAATGATAGAAATATCAAATTGTCCTGGGACGTGAGCGAGAAGAGCATATCATTTTTTGATTTGGAAATCAGACAAGAAGGCTCGAATTTAACGACACAAACGCACTTTAAAAACGTAGATAGGAATAGCTATCTTCCAGTTGAAAGCTGCCATCACACAAACTGGCTCTATAATGTCCCAAAAGGACAATTAATGCACTTGAGATGCAATTGTACCAACATAAATACCTTTCTGGCCCAGGCTGAAAATATGGGACACAGATTCATCAAGAAGGGCTATGATAATCATTGCATCAAAAAGAAGATTACGGAGGTTGCAGAAATGGATCGTAATGATTTAATTAAAGACAAGATAAAACATGAATCATCCATGGCTGTAGCATCAATAGTCCTTGACTACAATATACAACACAAAAAGAAAAAATCATCAAGAGACACTGGCATATTCTTGTGGCTGATAAACAATTGCAGGATGAACTACCGACTAACCCTAGATTTGTATATAAAAGAGCACCGACTATGCGAGACAAAGTGATCAGGAATGCGTTAGACCCACCAACAAGAGGTTTTACTTTTTTTACAGGAAAATGTTTCTATCCCTGTAAACGATGTTTCGCGTGTATGAAAATGAAACGCCCAAACGGAAAGAAACATAAGTTTACATCTATGAGTACAGGTGATACCTATGAGGTTAAGGATTTTATTTGCTGCAACACAGAAGGGGCTGTATATGCCCTCGAATGCAACTGCAGTTTACAGTACATTGGGCGCATCAAAAGACCCCTAAAGGTGCGCATCAAGGAACATGTCCAAAATATCCTTAACGGGTATGACAAGCACAGCATATCTAAACATTTCCTGTTATGCCACCCCAGTGATCTGAAATTCTGGGGAATTGAACCATATACTAAACATTTTCGAGGAGGTCACAAATTGAGGCCCCTGAGCCAGTTAGAGTCGAAATGGATCTTTACATTAGACACTTTCTCACCTTGAGGCCTTAATATTGAATTTGATCTTAATTGCTTCCTTAGTAACTTTTAATATGTTTTAATTTTTGGTATATATCTTTTAGACATCTGATTTATATTTCTTTTAATTTGTTTCTCAGTGTGCCATAGTACCCCATACCATATATGCCCGACCCATGTTCTATATTTTTCGTTTTATATCATAAATGCCCAACCCCTGTTCTATATCTCTCTTTGTATTGTTTTATTTTAACATCATTATGCCTTGCCTTTTTTCATTTTTAACATTTTTATGCTATGTGTATATTTATCATATGTTTCATTGACTTTATGCGTATACTTGGACATTTTATTATATTTATTTGACATTATTAATATTACTATGTCATTTTGGTGTTCGTGCATACCCTTGTATATTAGCAGCAGGACCCCACCAACTTTATGGCCGCGCTACTATACAGAAATTATTCCCTTTATTAACAGTAGAACACCACCAACAAAATGGCCACGCTCGGACCATAAGAGCGATCACTTCAAAAATGGCCGTTATGATACTTTTCCATTGGGCTACAAGAGAATGGCCGCCCATGATACCCAATGATTTAGATTATTTAAAGACATGTTCAGTGCCTTACCATTATCCCCTGATGAAGTCCCGTGACCGTGACATCACATGTAGGGACGGAAAGGCACCAGAATAGATGCTGGCAAATGAGGTCGCCGCTTATTGGAGTTCTGTCTATTACTGTTTACCTAATGTGAGTACCACATTGTCGATTATGTAATAGAAGCTATTGTTTTGACATACTACACGATTCGGAACCCCCCCTTTTTTCTTTCCATGTCTGTATCCATGCATCCACTGAGAGGCAAAGACAGTATTTAGATCCATATTCACTGGCCCAGGAGTTTGGTGCGAGGAAGAAGCATACAATACAGATATTTATATATATGCTGTTACCTCATTACCGCAAGGTAAGAGGCCATTCTCACTAGTGTGTGTGGTGTACACGAAGAAGAGTCATTTGTTCCCCAGCAACTGTTGCACTTTTGATGTTTTCTGCACAAGAAGACAAGATTGTATTGCTGCTTTGCACACATTTTTGCACTTTGCACGAAGTGACTATACTGCCTGTCTTGCACAGTCTATTTGCATTTTTTGCACATTTTTTTGGAATTTGCACCAAGAGATTTTACTGCTTGTTTTGCTGAGTTAATTTGCACATTTTATTGAATCTGCACACTGCTTTATTTATAGAAGTAATATTTTATTGTTCAGCACTTGTTTAATATTTTGCACTTTGCACTTAGGAATCAACTTTGTAGTATATTGTGGAGAAGTTTTGTTTATTTATCTATTTATTTTCATTTTTTTACTTATTCATTTGCATCTGTACCACTACCTTTAGCAACTCATTTGCTTCTTATCAGAATACCTTGTTACTTGGGTTCCTTTGTTTTAACAGTGCAGCACCAACCCCCATTTTTTAACTATTTTTAAAATGAGCTGTGGTAAGAATAAAAAGAAATGTCCCCCTTCTTCAATAGTTTATTGTAAAAAATTTTTAAAAAGTAAAGTGTCAATTATCAGTTTGGGCCTTCTCTCCTCTAGGGTTAATAGCAAAGGAGCAAAGCTTCTTAAGACCTTTACTAATGGATGAATCTCATAAAGGTTAATCATATGAACTGAAGCATAGAATTCTGTGAGATTATCATACTCCAGTTCTCACACCATGACAAGGCTGCAGCAAAGATTGCTAATGAAATATTGAAATTAACAAATTGGACCTAAAGTCTAAATGTTAACAATGCACTGTCCCACGGGTGGCCACACAGCATTGTTAACATACAAAACATTGTGCACAAAACCCTAACAAAAAGATAAATAAAAAGGAATTGGAGCCCAAAACTTTCAGGTCTCAAGTTGGCTTGGCTGCTGGATGTATCGTTAAACACTGATGTCATCAGGCTTCCTTTCCATTATCTGTCCAGCCAATCCAGTGAAATAAGAAAATGAGAGAGAACAGGTACGGGACTTTGAATGAGGCATAAGGAGGCAGAAGTATAAATTGGATAAGAATGTAATTTATTGTTAAAATTATACAAAATTTCATATATTTACATATTTAGGCACATAGCTCTATATATGCTGGCACATAGCTCTATAATGATAATTTGTAGTCATCCAGAAAATACATTCCGACAAGGGTCTATTTCACCCACCACTCACCTCCATCATAAGTCCGTTGGCAGTTCCGCCCTTATTCTCACAAGTAGGTATGTTTTCCCTCACCTTCCATGACTCACTCTTCCACTTTTTTGGTCTTCTCCCTGACCGCCTTCATCTTTTTTTAGTGTTCTGCTGTATTCCCTTCTCCTTCTGCCTTTTTGCTTTCTCTCTTTCTTTTTCCCTTCACTTTTCCCTTCCTCTCCTCTCTCCTTTCTAGATTTTATTCCTCCTTTCTCTACACTCCTCCACCCTTTCCTTTCTCTCTTCTTCTCTATCTCTCTTTCCATTCTCCCTTTTCCCCTCTGCTTTCTTTTCTTCTCTCCCCTCTTCCCCATTCACTTCCTACTTTATAATTTTCTGTCCTTTGTCACATATAACTTTGTCATTCACACATCATTCCCCACACTTGTTACTTTTATAGGTTGGAAATCCTCTCACCTTCTTTTCCTCTCTATGAGGCCACATTCATCACTCATCTATTCCATCTCCCTACACTGATCCAGTCTGGGGGACCATCTGTGTTGGTGGTGCCGCCGGGACATGCCCCCTCAGCTTCGGACCCTGGCATACTGGCTGGTTGGACATGTGGGGCCACGCTACCTCTGCGCATACATGCTGCGGGTCCATGTTTTTGGTGAGAAAATAGTACAAAGTCCTGTTCCATCACTACCCATTTGTCTTTCAATATCATTCATTACTGCTATTTCCCCAATTTATAGGTGGTCACTAAAGTTATGCTCCTGATGAGTGGCTATAAGACCCCGAAACGACGTAGAGCTTACAACTACCGTTATGTGTACACAATGATCCATCATATGCGTATGAACATTCCCAATTTATTGTATGTTATGTTTGCAATAGAAACCCTTGTCGGAATGTATTTTCTGGATGACTACAAATTATCATTATAGAGCTATGTGCCAGCATATATAGAGCTATGTGCCTAAATATGTAAATATATGAAATTTTGTAAAATGTTTAACAATAAATTACATTCTTATCCAATTTATACTTCTGCCTCCTTATGCCTCATTCAAAGTCCCGCACCTGTTCTCTCTCATTTTCTTATTGAACCGGGATGGAGGAGGGGTAATGAGCGGCCCCACTATCCTCACGCAAAGCCCAAACGCATTTTTTATCCTTTTAGATTAATTCCAGTGAAATGTTTCACACATTATTAGAACATTTAATTTTTACTTGCAATTCTAACAAATTATTAACTATTTTAAAGTATTAACTATTTTTCACTGGTTTAATTTACCACTTAACTTCACGTTCTGAAAAATATGTAATATAGTTAAAGTAATATTGATTAACCAGTTGTGTGATGTTTAGCAGAACAAGGATTTTGCAAGGCTGGGACAAAGCAAACATAGAGCCAGCTTCAATAAGGTGTACTCTTTACTATGTGGCGCTACATAAACAAAGAAGACAGAGAAAAAGTAATATACCGTATTTTTCAGCGTATAACACGTGGCGGCGTATAACACGCACCCCAAGTTTAGGAGGAAAGTTTGAGGAAAAAACTTTTAGGAGGGAAGTTTAGGGAAAAAAAACTTACATTTGAAGTGTGTATCTGCAGCCTTGCCCAGTGTTCATATGCAGCCTTGCCCAGTGTCCAGCCTTGCCCAGTGTTCATCTGCAGCCTTGCCCAGTGTCCAGCCTTGCTCAGTGTTTATCTGCAGCCTTGCCCAGTGTCCAGCCTTGCCCAGTGTTCATCTGCAACCTTGCCCAGTGTCCAACCTTGCCCAGTGTCCAGCCTTGCCCAAAACTGCAGCTTTATCGTTTTTTAAATGATTGCACCGCCAAGATTTTTTAAATTATTGAGCTGCTCGTCTCGCAGTCCTGCCCCTTGGCCCGGCTTCTATGATGGACACATCACCGGTCCAATGGCGGGAGGCAGGACTTCGAGCGGAGCCGAGACGAGTACACAATACACTGGGCTCGGTCTTTTTCGGGGACGCTCGCTCCTCTTCCACTCAGACAGCAGGGAGGAAGGATGGCGGGACTGCAAACGCAGCCAAGAGGAGCCGAGCCGAGTACACAGTACACTGGGCTCGGTTCGGTCTTTTTCAGCGGTGCTCACTCCTCTTCCCCACACAAACAGCGGGGATCGGCGTATAACACGCACTCATGATTTTAAGGGGAAAAAAGTGTGTGTTATACACCGATAAATACGGTAGTTACATGTTTGGTAAGATTGATTAAAGACATTGGTCCATCCCATTCAATGTGAGAGTGTGTGTGTGTTTCTGTTGTTTTCCAGATCCCTTTACATTGTGTTTGCTATGAACACATCTAGATACGTTTTTTTAACGTATCTAACTCTATAACAGTAAAGACACTCTTAGGCAGTTTAAGATTCTGCCATTTTTTTGTCCAACATCATTGTGTGGCCATGTGTCTTTTTAGAGACCTAAGATTAAAATGTTTCCAGGGCAAATGCACACCTCCCAACCTTCCTTGATTTGCCGTGACCCTCTCGGAAATGGTTTTAAATCCTGGCATCCCGGCAAATCAAATCTATGTCCCAGAGAGGAGCCCAGTGCTGGAAAAAGTTCCAGTACTTGGCTCTATCGTCTTTCCTGGCAGGGGCGCGGGCACCAGCAGGACTTTTTTCAGGCGAAAAGTTCTTCCCCCTCCGGTGCTGCTTACTTCTCCCTGCTTAACCGAGAATCGCTACTCTGCTATCAGATACACAGAACCCTCCTCCCATCTAGGAGAGCAGAGGAGGGAGGGAGTAGATCAGAGCAAAGGAGGGAGGGGGCGGATTAGAGCAGAAGAGGGAGGGGCAGGGCCGCTCTTTGCCGCACAGCAGAAGCTCCTCTAGTCCCGCCGGCAGCCTTCACAGATTATGTAAGTTGTAGCTGCTCTTTTGCAGCAGGTCCACTGGTGTTTACCTTACAGAGTGGTCTCCTGCTGGATAGTTTTGGCTTTATTCCCTGAAATCTCTAGAGACAGCAGTGTGTGAGGACCTCCGGGAGGTTGGCCGTATCTGAGGGGCTATAACTGTCTCTTCTGTTTCCAGCAATCCTTTCAATAAACCACTTCCTACAATCCTCCAGATAAGTTGTAGCTGCTCTTTTGCACTCTGATGCTTTTTTGGGAGAGTATTTGTGACAGAGCTGTGCACTAGAATTGGGGGAAGAACTTTGTACTTGGGGGAGAACTGTCAGAAACCATGAAATCAGACCGAGACAGAAGTACAGTTAAATCACACTTGTTTAATAATAAAAGTAAAAAGAACAAACGCAGTAAAAAACATAGCCAAAGTTCAGTAAGCAGAATGGATAGTCAGCCAAGCCAGAAGTCAGGGATCAAAGTAGTAGAACAGCAAGCAGGATCTGGAGCCAGAAGGGATGTCAGCAAAGCCAGTCTTTAAACAGGAACGCAGGAGATGTTTCTTGTGATGTTGACCCAGGCCGAAGGCAGAGCTCCTCTGGACTGGACGGCTTAAGTAGGCAGGACTGACGAACAGGATATCAACAACAGCTGAGTAACTGTGGAGAGCAATGGGAGCTGGCAATTAGCCGACAGCTGAGCGCCCAGCTCAGAGAAGGAAGGGCTGAGCTCAGCCCTGATAAGAACTTAGGAGTACACAGCACACCCCTCAACCATGCATTTGTATGTAGCACACCTCTCAGCCCTGCACTCTATCCACACGCGCCCCTCAACCCTGCATTCTGTACACAGCATACCCCTTTACCCTGCGCTCTTTATGTATAGCACCTCTCAACCCTGCACTCAGTACATAGTGCACCCAATGACCCTGCACACCCCTGAAGATTTCTACTACAAGCAGAAGAATCTGGACAAGGGCCACATTATACTTATTGTAAGTTATGTCTCTTGTGCTTATTCTTCTATTTTTAGTTTTCAATAGATTTAGGCATTAAGGTTAGAGGAAATTAGGTTTAATCTGAAAATGCAGAGGGGGTTGTTTACAGCCAGAGCAGGAATAAATGTGAGACTCCTTTCCCCAAGTAGTGGTAAAAGCTCAGAGTATTGGCAAATTCAAAAACTTTTTGATCTTTTCTGCTATGTAATAGTGGAAAGAAGCTGGGAGCCAATAACTTTTTCAGATCTGCAGGCAGATTTACTTTTTTCAATGGATTGTTAAATTAGCTAAATGTTTGGGCCTCTGATAGGGTAAATGGTCTAATAAGATAAGATAAGATCCTTGGGTCTTCTTTTTCTCTTTCAATGGTTTATAGTGTTTTTTATACAAGTTTTTGTGCAGGCAGTTAAATATTTAACTGCATGGATTTGTCTGGACCCAGAAACATCTTTGTAAACATCCCACCCATATCAAGTATTCACTAAGGGATCGCATCCATACAGTAATTTTACAGGCCACTGAGCAGGCAGTCTCTTCCAGTCTGTGCAGATAGTAAATATTGGGGGTTATTTACTAAGGGAAAATCCACTTTGCAATGCAAGTGCACTTGAAAGTGCACTGAAAGTGCACTTGGAAGTGCAGTAGCTCCCAAGCTAAGGGGTAGATCTGAAATGAGTGGAAGCTTAGCTGATTTTATCATCCAATCATGTGCAAGCTAAAATGCTGATTTTTATTTTCCTTGCATGTCCCCCTCGGATCTACAGCGACTTTACTTCCAAGTGCACCTTCAGTGCACTTTTAAGTGCACTTGTAGTGCAAAGTGAATTTTCCTTTAGTAAATAACCCCCATTGTGTACTTGATCCACTCATTGTTTGCATTTATCAGAAATTTATTTTGCCGGGCTATACCTGTCAGATGTACATGCACACTTTGCATCTTAGGTTGGTTCACATGATTGGGGACCCTTTCTGTGAGAATGCAGAAAAAAAAAACTGTTAAAAAAGAAAATATATAATAATCTTGGTTGTATAATTGAACACAGAACTTTATTAAATCTTAATTGATGATAGGTATTCTCTAACAGAAGCAAGCAGAAACTTAAAAAAGTGAACCATTCTGTTGAAACAAATTTAATTCATCTAGTGTAATTTGCAAGGTTGATTTTTCAATAATTATTTTCTTTGCATTTATATTCACATTTTCCTGTGGTCTGGGGATAAACATTAAATGCGACCCATTTGTAACACGGATACACCGTAAAAAGACATACAGCCATCATAAAACTTGGATCTGCGTAATGTGTCATCTTTATGTATGTATTATATCATGTCATAGAAAAAAACGCCATGCTATTGATGCTGTGCCTGTAGGTCTTATTTCATTAGAGCACTGTGATTGAGATTAAGGTTTTGTGATAAACTCAGATAATTCTATGGCAGGTCATACATTAACCACTTGAGCTCCAGAAGGTTTTACCCAGTTCATGACCAGGCCATTTTTTGCTATTTAGCACTGTGCTACTTTAGTTGGTAATTGCGCTGTCATATAACACTATATGCAAATTACATTTATATAATTTTTTCACACAAATAGAGCTGTCTTTTGGTAGTATTTGATCACTACTGGGTTTTTAATTTGGTATTATATAAATGAAAAAAGATCCAAGATTTTGAAAAAAAAAAAACAAAAAACAATATTTTTTACTTTCTGCTATGAAACATATTCAATAAAAAAAAAATTAAAAAATCGAATTTCTTCATAAATTTAAGCCAAAATGTATTCTGCTACATGTCTTTGGTAAAAACAAAATCCTAATAAGTGGTATATTAATTGGTTCCCGTGAAAGATATATCATCTACAAACTATATATACACTATATATATATATATATACACACAGTGGAACCTTGGATTAAGAGCATAATCCGTTTCAGGAGAATGCTTGTAATCCAAAGCACTCGCATATCAAAGCGAGTTTCCCCATAGAAGTCAATGGAAACAAAGATAATTCGTTCCACATTGACTTCTATTGCATGCAATACTGCAAGTGGCCAGAGGTGGGGGGGTGGCGGAGAGACTCCGAAATACACAGAGACTGCACGGATACACTCAGAAACCCTTGGAAAGGCTCAGAAACACTCGGGAACAGAGTATTTCTGAGTGTTTCTGAGTATTTCCGAGCGTTTCCAAATGGCTCTGAGTGTCCCCGGCGCCCCCACTCCTCTGGCCAAATGTGGTACTGCACACCGCAGAGGCTTGAATCCTGCTCGTTTTCCAAAACAACACTCGCAAACCGAGGCAGGATTTAAAAAAAAAAATAATTGCTCGTATTGGGAAACGCTCATTAACCGCGTTACTCTCAATCCGAGGTTCCACTGTAAATATATATATATATATATATATATATATATATATATATATATATATATATATTCAAATTTTTCTTTCTTTTTTTCTTTATAGTAGTAATGTCAGTGATCAGCGACTTGTAGTGGGACTGTGGTAGTGCGGCGGACAACCTGACTCTACCAGACACTGGGTGGGAACCAACTAACTGACACTGACATCACCAGTGACACTAATACAGTGATCAGTGATAATACTATACACTGTCATTGTACTAATGACACTGGCTGGGGAGGGGTTAACATCTTGTGGTAATCAAGGGGTTAAATGTGTGCCTAATAAATGTTGATGTGTGTATTGTGTGCTGCTTTTTACTAAAAATCTCTTTGTTCCTTCTCCCTGCGAACCCTGTACCCAGAAGAGGCCACTCAGGGTGCCTGTTGGAGCCGCCTGTCCACAGTAAAATGTGGGTGGGTGGTCCTAAAGAGGTTAACCTGAGAAATAAAATTGCTTGATTCCCCCAGCCTACCCATACTTGGTTAGAAATTCAGCTAGTTCCTGCTGAATCAACTGTCTATGGCCAGCTTAAAACACAAGACTGAAAACATTTGTCATTAAGCACCACTGACCTGTTTGCTTTGAGGCTTATCATTCTGGCAGATCTACTTTGTAAGTAAAGATTTTTATAATAATGTTATCTTTGGCTTTAGAGGGAATGCAAATTTAATCTAGACTATAAATAAAACACTTTTTTAATGACACTTTTTTGTTTATGAAAGGACTGTTATACCTAACCAATAACCAACACATTCAGAATGTGCATTGTAGTATGAAAAATGGCTCCCAAATCAGGCATTTTGTGTAGCTGAGTAATTCCTTTTATTTCACCTTTCAAGCCATATGAGACTGGGATAAGGATGAGCCTTGAAGCAGAGGAGCCTGTAAATAACATGTGCAGAGGACTTATTTATTGAGCTGAGAGAATGAGGAGGGGCTGGCATGATAAAGCTAGCCATAGACATTAGATAAACAATGGGATGTGAACGTTTGATACAACCATATCACAATCTCACCCAATTTATACGCTGCCATAAACAAGACCACTCAGGTCATATGGTTGCTCATAATCTGGCCATGGAGGGAAAGGGGAAGGAGTGCACAGTCTCTCTGCTGGCCTTTTCAGGGGGAAATAAGAGTGATCACACAAGATTTCTAACATAATCAACTTTCTTCACTGAAAATTGTTCTGTTTGCATGTTGAAGCTACCCTATAAACATATTATTCTCACCCAATGGCAGAATCAATGAATTATGATTTAATGTCTATGGAACCCCTACAGTGTCATGGGATCAAGTGCCTCTGCAATGTAATCCCATCTGATAGCCCTATGTGTACTTTACTAGTGTCCCTTTGCCACTACTTACTCCTCCGTAGGTGGCAGTGGTATAGGCAGCCAACAAGATTAATATTATTTCTACAGACCTGTGACAGTGCTTGGGCCTAAAAACTGGAACTAGATTCATGCACTGTCACAAGGGAAGAGGTCACATACACCTCCATTCCTAGAAGTGCAAGGTACTGTTGCTGGATGTACAGGAGGGATGAGTGAGGGAAGCAATGAAGGTGCACTGATAACTTTAGTAGGGGATCAGAGGGTACCTTTGCATAGATACTGTTACTTTGCCTAGCAATGAGAGAAAAATTGCAGTATTTTTTAATTTATATCATCTAAATCAAAGCAAGCTGAGCAAAGATATTATACATATCAGTTGCTGTTCTTGTTCACATTGCTCATCTAATCTTATATTGTCATTTACATTTACCAACAAATGTGTAGATGACCTAATAATCTCTAGAATAATGTACATATTGCTATTAATTAAAATGTAATGTATCCTTTTGTCTATAAAGCTATGTTTGTATTGACATTTACTTGTTCTGCAGCAACTCAAACAACCAGCTAAAGACACAAAAGTTTGTTGCAGCTGAGTGTAAAGACATGTAGCACCCTGCTCTAAGCTGGTTAAATTTAGTTTTTGGCTTTGCTGTACTCAGTGGAGCATCAATTTATTTTTCAGGTCTGGTCAGGTATTTTCTTAAACCTGGGGGTTGACTGCTCCTGCCTGTCTCTTGAAGCTTCAAGAAAAAGAGTGGGAGGATCAATCTTTGGGCTATGAACATTTATCTGAACTTGGTTACCCCTGGAAGGGGGCAGATAAATGTTTGAGAAGGCTTGTTCAGAGGTCTCTTCTCCTGGGCCTCTGCCCCTGGGAAGCAGCCTGTGCTACAGAAAAACTGTTGAAGTTAGGCCTCAGCATGTTCTTGGCTAAGGGTCTGAATACATCTGCTGGAGGACACTACTTGGGGAAGCTGGTCTGGAGAAGGATGCCTTTCACTGAATATTGTCACAGATAAGAGCTGGAGAGCTGTCTCTGGCCATTGTGAGTAGGACCTTTTGCTTAGAGGTGTGCCTGGTGTGCCTGTGCATTTGAGGGTTAGACACCAGAGGCTGCTGCAGGGACTGCAACTGCTTTTACAGAGTCTCAGACTAGCTGGCTGTCCCCTCTACCTCCAGCAATATTTAAGTCTGCTATTGAAGAACTTTGCTTAAGAATCTGTCCTCCTGTACCTGCTTGTGTTTTTGGAATATCCTGTACCCACATCCCTCTCTTCTATGCAAGTACTGCAATAAAGCTTCAGAAAGACATCCCCTAGACTGAGCCTGTGGTTGTTGGTGTGTTCTGGAACTGCTACTTGGGCCTGACCAGTAAGAGAGACCTGGCTTATTTCCAGCTGACCCTTTGGGTGTTAGTACTATAGACGGATATCATGACTTTTTAAGGGGATGAAAAAGTAAGTAATAGGGAGCTTTAACATATTTGTCACAATTGGTCATAAAAGAGTTTTTCCCTCCTACATGCTGACAATGGAGTTGCCATTGTTTGTGGAACAAAATGACATTACAGGGTACAATCGCACACTGTACTTGTATACCAAGTTGTTATGCATAATTACCTTCAAGGTGGATCTCCTAGTGAAATCTTTGGAGGCTTCTGCATGCAGACAAATGTACAAAGGCCTCTGATTTTTTTTATGGAAGCTTTGGGACCTGGGTATGGAGCCCCTCCTTCAGCATTGTGGGTCTGAAGATGTATAAAATCGAATGAAGGATATCTGGAGAAAAGTAAAACAGTTACTAATGCAAGCATTATTTTACAATGTAAGACACTGCTTTTAGGCCTATAGAAACATTGGTCTGGCTACCACATGATTTGCCTTGTAGTGGTTGCAATCAACAAACAACCTTTTCACTAAATATGGTTAAGTCAAAGTACCCCCAACAGGTCATGTTTTCAGGATTTCCCTCAGATGAAATGGCTGCGGTAATTACTAAGGCAGTGAAACTGATCAAACAAAGAAAGAACAACCAGGACTTTTTTTAACTTTATTTCTTTATTGAAAGTTTTTTTTTATATTAACCCCTTCCCGCCGACCGTACGCACATCTTTGTACTCGGCTTTCGGGGGTTATACCGGGATGATGCCCGCAGCTGCAGGCATCATCCCAGTACCGTTGTTCAGAGCGGGCGATCAGCTACCCGTATATAACAACCGATGCGGCTAAAAACCGCTCGGCTGTTATACCGGAGGAGCGGGAGGGGACATCCCCCCTCCCGCCGCCTCCCGTCGTTCTTACCGGGCCTCCCGTGCGATCGGGAGGCCCGGTGTCCAATCGTCTGCCTCCGGCGTCTGGGGGCGGGCTGGAACGAAGCTGTGGGTGGCTTCGTTCCAGCCTTCTCAATGTAAACGCGGAAGCGACGTCATGACGTCACTTCCCGTTTACTCGGCTGCCAATGGCGCCGAATTTAAAAAAATAAACAGTATTCAGAATCGCCGTTTTCGGCAATCTGAATACTTTGAAGTGTAAAGGAGGGATGGGGGGTCTTTTAGACCCCCCATCCCTCCATAAAGAGTACCTGTCACCACCTATTACTGTCACAAGGGATGTTTACATTCCTTGTGACAGCAATAAAAGTAAAAAAAAAAACATTTTTTTTTAAACACAATTTTTAAGTATAAAAATAAATAAAATAAATATAAAAAAAAAAAAAAAGTTTAAAGCGCCCCCGTCCCCGCGAGCTCGCGCAGCGAAGAAAACGCATACGGAAGTCGCGCACGCATATGTAAACGGTGTTCAAATAACACATGTGAGGTATCGCCGCGATCGTCAGAGTGAGAGCAATAATTCTAGCCCTAGACCTCCTCTGTAACTCTAACCTGGTAACCGTAAAAAAAAATTTAAAGCGTCACCTATGGAAATTCATAGCTACCATAGTTTGTCGCCATTCCACGAGTGCGTGCAATTATAAAGCCTGACATGTTTGGTATCTATTTACTCAGCGTAACATCATCTTTCACATTATACAAAAAAATTGGGGTAACTTTACTGTTTGGATTTTTTAAAATTCGTGGAAGTGTCCCTTTTCCAAAAATTTGCGTTTAAAACACCGCTGCACAAATACCGTGTGATATAAAATATTGCAACAATCTCCATTTTATTCTCTAGATTCTCTGCTAAAAAAATATATATAATGTTTGGGGGTTCTAAGTAATTTTCTAGCAAAAAATATGGATTTTAACTTGTAAATACCAAATTTCAAAAATAGGCTTAGTCATGAAAGGGTTGAACAAGAAAAAGAAGGATAACAAGAAAAATAAAGGGCAAACAGATGCATTCTTCCCCAAGATGTCCTGGATCTCCATCCCAGTTCCTCACCACCATAGAGTTAATAAGCCTAGCATGTCCTATGTGGGTTTAGGGTGGAGCCTGGAGGTGCATCTAGTAGGGTTATTTAATATTATTATATGCTAAAAAATTCTCACACACTTCCAACTCTTGCACAACTTCATACTTCTCACTCATTCCTTCAACTTCCACTCTCTCTACATTTGAATTCTCTAGGGTCGCCATTTATCGTTTGTAAAATTATTTCTGTATTTGTTGAGGTTTACATGCTAATCCCTCTTGCTTCCTACCAGGGCTTCCAGATCATATCATATTTCCTAGGCACACCTTGCTTTATATATACCGCTTTCTCTTTGAGAATTACCCCGTTCATACTATTAGACCATTCCTCACTGGACGGGGGTAGTGCTGACTGCCATCTTTGGGCAATCAGGATCCTTGCTTGAAATAGACATCTCATCACTGCCACTTGGGCGTTTCCTGGTTTACCCTCGCCTTCCACTAGTCCCAATAGCCATTTTTTCAGCTCCAACTCAGTGGAGGTTCGGAACACCCCATCAGTGATTTTCACCACCTCCGTCCAATACCTGAATAGCTTCGGGCACATCCAAAACATGTGGAGTAGGTCCCCCTCTAATTTCCAGCATCTGGGGCAACTAGAGTCTGGCTGACCTCCGCAGTGAAAAAGTCTGTAGGGAGAAGTTCTATATAATAAAAATAAATGTGATATCCTCTGTGAGGGGAATAATGAGACTAAGGGGGCCACTTCAAGTATTCTATTCCACTGGCTGTCAGAAATACTGCCTACATCTTTTTCCCATTTCCTCTTGTACAGAGGAGGATCTAGCCTGTTCAATCTCCCGTTATTAATATGTGGATATACTTTTGAAATTACGCCTTTCGCTGAATCTGCATTAATTAATTTTTGGAGTACAGGAATTGTGCTCCATTCTAAGGTCCTTCCACTAAACTGTACCTCTGTACCTCTGCATGCCTGACCTGTAAGTATTTAAAAAAGCATTTATTCGGCAAGGCATATTGAGCTCTCAATTCCTGGAAAGCTTTCATTCCATTCTAAGGTCCTTCCTCTAAACTGTACCTCTGTACCTCTGTGTGCCTGACCTGTAAGTATTTAAAAAAGCATTTATTCGGCAAGGCATATTGAGCTCTCAATTCCTGGAAAGCTTTCAAGGTGCCTTCTTGGTATAATTGTGAGATAAATTTTATTCCACATCTCTCCCATTCCCTTATTATCCCTATCTTCTGAAGCTCTCCTAGTTTACTATTTTCCCACAGTGGAGTAAGATCCGTAAAGCATCTATAATCCAGTATTATTTTCACTGTGTCCCAAACCTTCATCATTAGATTTAAAGTTGGGAGTTTGGGGAGGAAGGATTCTGCCTCCAGGGCTTCAGGTATAGATTCATGTGGGGTAGTTTGTAGGAGCATCTTTCTTCCTACTACTTGGCCGTCTACATTACTCCCCCCTAAGTACTGGAGTTGTGACGCCAAGAAGTAGCTAAAGGGATGTGGGAGCGCTACTCCTCCTTCCTGTTTCTGAAGTTGCAGAGTACTTAACCGGATTCTAGCTGGACCAACATTCCAAATCATTTCCCTAAACAGAATCTCTATCTTTTGAAACCATTTTTTATACAGCCAGATTGGTAAGTTATGTAATACATAATAAATCTGCAAAAATGTCAACAATTCTGTGTTTTTTTCTGTCAATAGCCCCCTAGGGTGGGGCACTACGAATCAACATCACGCTTTGCGACGTAGCTGTGGTGTCACATAGTGTAGCGGCGCCTCTCTGCCACCGTTTTACATCCAGCAGCCAGCTGGAGGATGATTTTGTCGCAGATGTTGGGCATCATGTCCGCCCAATGGAGGGCACCTTCCCTCCACAGTGCACGCTGGCGTGACGTTGGTGGGTGTGGTGGCTGTGCCCTTATAGATTTTCACTCTGGGATGGCAAATTCACTTTGGTGATTACCCGTTCACCTTGGTCATATTAATCACTCTGGATTTTAGGGTTTAATGCATTAGCTTCAGGTAAAGTGACACTCACTTTTTTATTATCAGCTTTAATTGGCACGTTTAAGTATTGATTACTTTTCAATTTCTTTGGTGATTTGTTTCTTATTTTTCACCATTTTTCATCTACACTAATTTGGACTTCACTAATACTTTCTATCTTCTTATTGCCCTGTCCTTTGCCGAGTACAGGGCCAGCGGCGGCTGGTGAAGTTTTAGGATGGGGGGTGCCAGGCCCCGCCCTTCCTTTTTGACCCCTCCCACTTGGTGAAAATGGGCGTGGTTTGATGAACGAGGGATGGAGGGAGAGGGAGAGAGGGATGAAGGGACAACAGGCCCAGATCTTACACAACAATAGAAATATGTGCATTCTGGAAAGTTTAACAATCAGCAGATAAAGATACTCCAAACACCTGGTGTTAGCGCTTCAATCATCCCGGCACCATGGTTGTTATGGTGTCAGGATGATTGAAGCGCATTATTTCTATTATTACATTGTAATATAAAATGAAATCATTCAACTCACTATAATGCAGAATAAGTGGGAGCCCTGAGCATGTCACTAGCCACGTCGCCTGCCACCAGATGCCATCGGGTGTCCCCAGCAGAGCCCCTCCTTACATCAGGTGCCCCCAGCGGAGTCCCTCCTTACATGCAGCCTGTGTCACATAAAATGCAGCCTGTGTCCCACCAAATGCAGCAGCATGTGTCACCACAAATTGCAGCAGCATGTGTCACCACCAAATTGCAGCAGCATGTGTCACCACCAAATTGCAGCAGCATGTGTCACCACCAAATTGCAGCAGCATGTGTCACCAAATTGCAGCAGCATGTGTCACCACCAAATTGCAGCAGCATGTGTTACCAAATTGCAGCAGCATGTGACACCAAATTGCAGCATGTGTCACCAAATTGCAGCAGCATGTGTCACCAAATTACAGCATGTGTCACCACCAAATTGCAGCAGAATGTGTCACCAAATTGCAGCAGCATGTGTCACCAAATTGCAGCAGCGTGTGTCACCAAATTGCAGCAGCGTGTGTCACCAAATTGCAGAGTGTGTCACCAGATTGCAGCGTGTGTCACCAGATTGCAGAGTGTGTCACCAGATTGCAGCGTGTGTCACCAGATTGCAGAGTGTATCACCAGATTGCAGAGTGTGTCACCAGATTGAAGAGTGTGTCACCAGATTGCAGAGTGTGTCACCAGATTGCAGAGTGTATCACCAGATTGAAGAGTGTGTCACCAGATTGCAGAGTGTGTCACCAGATTGAAGAGTGTGTCACCATCAAAACCCCCCTCCCCCAGGTACTTACCTTGCTGTGTGTTGTCCTCTCCAGCGGTGTCTCCTGGAGAGCTCCGTTGTCCTCATACTTCCTGCTTCTCTCTCCTGGGCGCAATTGGAGAGAAACAGGAAGTGCCATCATACTCAGATGTCAATCAAACCGCCCGACCCTAGTAATAGATACTAGGGCTAGGCGGAAACTACTCGGCGCTTAAGGAAGCGCCACAAGGCGGGCTAAACGCCCGCAAATAAAGCGCCATGTATGCAATCTCCTGATTGCATAGACGTGGCACTTCCCATAAGTGCACTGTGTCCGGCGTCGCACTGTATCTGGCGTCTGAACACAGTGCACTTAAGGACCTTTTTGTGTATTTTTTTTTTTAAAGGGTCAGCTTTAAAAAAAATGTTTTTTTTTTTGATGATTTCAGCATCCACGTTCAATCACAACTTTTTTCATTTCCTGTCAATCTGACCTCCCTGGATGTCATCCTTGCTGGGCTCCAGGCAATCCACACCACCTCAGCTCCCAGTAGTGATGCCCCTAGGGGGTCCCTAATCCTTAGTGCCACACCTCCATCATGCTGCTACATTTGTAAGTATTTTAGAGAGTGAGGTTCTTATAGCTAACTTTATATCAATTTTTACTTATATTAACTCTTTTTCCTTAAAAGGGACAGACTATATAGGAATTTTTTATCATATTATATTATTCAATCAATTCACGCGCATGCTCCTGAAGAGTGGATCTATCCACGAAATGGATAAAGCTAATATATGCAGTGTTTCTACTCATCATGTATTTCACTTGATATTGTTTAATAGATGTAATATGTGATAATTACTGTCTGGAATTGCATGGAAATTTGCCCCCATTGTATGTACATCTATATATACAGTATATATGAACTGAATTGGAAATCATACGTTTATTCATAATTACCATTATGTATTTTAACATTGAGTTCCAATAAATTTGTACTCTATACTTAGGTGCTTCATTTCCTAATTCCTTTTCCCCTTTTTTCATTAGATAGGGATGGAGGCAATTGACCTTACCAGGTCACCGCCTCACTCAAAGTCCCGATTGTGCTTTCTCTCTTTGTTTGATAACATAGGGATGGAAGCACGTATTTTATATTCCTCAGGTCTGATAACATTAATTATATCATGTATTTACAACTTTAATATATTGTTTGCTAACTCCCCTCTCTCTATAGGGCCAATCCCCATGGGATGGGGTTATTACTCTCCCTCCCTTATTAGATACAACCATCTCTGCTATGCTGAACGTGTCACATGATCTTGTTAGGAGCCTATGGCTCCCATCACATCCGGGAGCTGCAATGCTTGCTGGGGGTTCTCCTCCTCCCCCTTCCCCTAGGGTTGGTGGACGTCCCCACACCATGCATCAACGTCACGCTTTGTGACGTAGCTGTAGCATCACTTAGTGTGGTGCCACCTCTCCGCCGCCATTTTGCATCTAGCGGCCAGCTCGAGGGATGATGTTGGGTGACATGTCTGCCCAATAGAGGGCGCCTTCCCTCCACAGTGCACGCTGGCGTGACGTTGGTGGGCGTGGCGGCTGTGCCCTTATAGGTTTTCACTCTGGGACAGCAGATTCCCTTTGGTGGTTACCCGCTCACCTTGGTCATATTAATCACTCTGGATTTTAAGGTTCAATGCATTCGTTTCAGGTAAAGTGACACTCACTTTTTATTATCAGCTTTAATTGGTACATTTAAGTATTGATGATTTATTTCTTATTTTTCACCACTATTTTTCATCTCCACTAATTAGGACTTCACTAATAATTTCTATCTTTTTATTGCCCTGTGCTGTTCATTTCCTGTCAATCTGCCCTCACTGGATGTCATCCTTGCTGGGCTCCAGGCCGTCCACACCACCTCAGTTCCCGGTAGTGATGCCCCTAGGGGGTCCCTGATCCTTAGTGCCACACCTCCATCATGCAGCTACATTTGCAAGTATTTTAGAGAGTGGGGTTCTTATAGTTAACCTTTTATCAATTTTTACTTATTTTAACTCTTTTTCCCTGATAGGGTCAGACTATATAGGAATTTTTTATCATATTACATCATTCAATCAATTCACACACATGCTCCTGAAGAGTGGCTCAATCCACGAAATGCATAGACCTATTATATGCGGTGTTTCTACTCATCTCATCATGTATTTCACTTTATATTGGTTAATATAGGTAATATGTGATAATTACTGTCTGCAATTATATAGCCACTTGCCCCCACTGTATATATATATATATATATATATATATATATATATATATATACGGCACAGTGGTGTAGTGGTAGCACTCTCGCCTAGCAGTAAGAAGGGGGTCCCAACCACGACACTACCTGCCTGGAGTTTGCATGTTCTCCCTGTGCCTGCGTGGGTTTCCTCCGGGTACTCCGGTTTCCTCCCACACTCCAAAGACATGCTGGTAGGCTAATTGGATCCTGTCTAAATTGTCCCTAGTATGTTTGAATGTGAGTTAGGGACCTTAGATTGTAAGCTCCTTGAGGGTAGGGACTGATGTGAATGTACAATGTATATGTAAAGAGCTGCGTAAATTGACGGCGCTATATAAGTACCTGAAATAAATAAAATAAAAATAAAATAAATATATATATGCATTGTATTGGATATCATACGCTTATTCATAATTACCATTATGTATTTTAACATTGAGTTCCAATTAATTTGTACCCTATACTTACGTGCTTCATTTAAAGTTCCAATTCCCTTTCCCCTTTTTCATTAGATAGTTAAACTGATCAAATCACCAGTGCAAAATAATGGGAAGCCTGAAAACATGACCTGTTGGGGGTACTTGAGGACTGGAGTTGTGAAACATTGGTGTAGATCAATCCTCTTGTTGATAAAGTACTGTGACTGCTTTGGTAGTATTTGATTTGTTAATGTGGATCACCCCTAAGATCAAAACACAAGGAGATGAAGAGTGGCGCTCCCACCCTAAAGTGGGCTTGAGGTAAGTGATCACACCCCCTCTAAATAAGTGAAAAAAATCTAGATCACAATTTTTAAAATAATGAAATATGAAAACAAAAACTCAAAGTGCTGCAAATAATTAATGAAGTCAATAAAAATGCCCCCACAAAAACGCATCACTTGCTAATGTGATACACATATAAATGACCTACTGATATATCAATGAAAATAATATTATATAATAATTACTACTACCCTGTTTCCCCGAAAATAAGACCTAGCGTGATTGTCGGTGATGGCTGCAATATAAGCCCTACCCCCAAATAAGCCCTAGTTAAAGTCCTTGTAGGTCTTCTTTTCAGGGTAGGGCTTATTTTCGGGAAAACAGGGTATCAGAATGCTAAACATACGGAACCCTTCCAAAAATAAAGTGAAAAAAATAAAATAATAAAATAATAAAAATAAAACAACAAACAAAGTCCACATCAATGTGAAGTGATTCAGAAAAAAAGTTGAATGATGAAGAAAAAATTCCCAAAAAGTGCAGGTGTCTCCAATCTGCAAATGCTGTTACACTGTGTACACCACTCCTCAGTGACGTAATTCCAATCCCATGTGAATTGCACACTCACCAGCTGATAAGGCCTCACACTCTCGTGCTTAGCCAACAACACGCCTCAACCCACTATCATGGGGGTTAACAAGCGACCACCGGTATCCACTGCTAAGTGCACCGAACACTTTTCCTTGCAATCGCCAATCATGTCACTGAGGAGTGGTGTACACAGTGTAACAGCATTTGCAGATTGGAGACACCTGCACTTTTTGGGAATTTTTTCTTCATCATTCAACTTTTTTTCTGAATCACTTCACATTGATGTGGACTTTGCTTGTTGTTTTATTTTTATTATTTTATTATTTTATTTTTTTCACTTTATTTTTGGAAGGGTTCCGTATGTTTAGCATTCTGATACTGGACTTTCTCACTCTTCACGAGGTGTTATTAGTAGTAATTATTATACAATATTATTTTCATTGATGTTATTATATATCACTAGGTCATTTATATGTGTATCACATTAGCAAGTGATGCGTTTTTGTGGGGGCATTTTTATTGACTTCATTAATTATTTGCAGCACTTTGAGTTTTTGTTTTCACATTTCATTATTTTAAAAATTGTGATCTAGATTTTTTTCACTTATTTAGAGGGGGTGTGATCACTTACCTCAAGCCCACTTTAGGGTGGGAGCGCCACTCTTCATCTCCTTGTGTTTTGATCTTAGGGGCGATCCACATTTGCAATTTTAATATTTTAAAGTGGCAGCTAGCATTAGGTTATTACTCAGTATTTATAGCGCAGTGGTGGTAGGACGAGATTTGGCATTTTTTTTCTTGTTCACTCACAGTTTAATATTTGATTTGTTGTCTACATTGAACTATGTAGGAAGTGAAGAGAAAAAAATGTGCATGCACACACATAGGGGTTGATTTACTAAAGGCAAATAGACTGTGCATTTTGCAAAGTGCAGTTGCTCCAGACCTTTAAATGAGGTAAAGCTTCACTTTGTAAAGAGTATCCAATCACATGCAAGGAAAATGAAAAAAAAAAAAATAGCATTTTTGCTCGCACATGATTGGATGATGAAAGTCAGCAGAGCTTTTGCTCATTTACTAGCATAGAAAGTGCACAATCTATTAGTAAATCAACACCGTAATCTCATCTTTTATAAGTGTATGGCATCTTTTGGTTACATTTCTCCTTTCATTATTACCTGCCTGTCTGTTTTTTGCAGAAATCCTTATCACACCACATGGCTAATAAAACATAACATGTAGTCAGGACACTTTGACCCTGAGATCTTATCTTCTTGCTCCACCAAGCAGAAACCATTGTGTCCTAAATCTCACTATACACAATCTACCTACCTTGAGGACACTATGTAAAAATTGAAGAAATGATTCTTGTACCGGTATTGGTATATTTGTATGTTCGTAACTGCTGAAACACTTGTAATGTGTCTACACGCATAGGTGACCTTTCTTCACTGGGATGTTACATTGGCAGCAATCTCACCAGCCTTTGATGTAGTCAGATTGCCTTGAAGTCAGAGGCTCTGCTGAACATTATGAGGAGCTGCGATAAATGACACTTGCATCAAAAGCCTTATTATCTAATTCTTTGTTTAATTTTCGATCAAAGCTTTGTCTACTCAACTAAGCTCCAGACTTACTGCCTAGTGCTCTCATATCCTGGCAATAAATTCTCTTAGAATGTTGGATTACCTTAAGAAATCTTAGCAAAAAAAAAAAAAAAACCCAAAGGCACACAAATCTTAAATGTCATTTTTTCTTCTTTTAAAGGATGTGTTTATTACGGTATATGTCCTGTTGACTGTGTATCGTGGGTATACATGTGAATTGTCCTTCTGCAAAGTCAATATGTACGGAAAACATGTTGTTTATGCCACATGCAGAAATGCTAATTGTAGGATGTGATCCTAGGGGAAAACACGTTATGCAATGAGGAGGATGTATGATCTTGATTTCCTACTGACATGAGGTAGGTACACCAAATAATGTCCTTATTTTGAATGTATGTAAGAAAGGGTGGAGTACCGTGTAGGTACAGGGCTTAATGGATTCTCGTCAGCAGAACATTACTGGAAGGGAATGAGCATTTGAATGCACTAAGATGGTCAGCCTCATTCTCACCACTGTTTGCTGCCACAATTGAGTTGTGCAAGGTAGCGCAAGGGCAATGAAATGTATAAAGTGTAAAGTACAACAGACTCAAAGTGGACCTGAACTCAAACAATGATGTGCAGTGTGCCAGGGTCAGTGTTGCCAACCTACCAGATTGAAATTTACTGACACGACACCCAAAATTTACTGGCAAAGCCACATTTTTACTGGCATTTTAAAAGTTACAAAATTACAGTTGTAAGTGCAAATTTCAGTATTTAGGCTACAAATAAGTACAATATGCAATTAGCAATGTGAATTAAGGTAGATATTAAGGCAAAAAGCATATTCCTAATTTTATTCTCAATATAGTAAGTAAGTGGCTCAGGGACAGGACTCAAGGGCAGGAAATTCAAATGGGCGACACACACACATGAAATGAACTCTCACAGTGTCACTCACAGTGTGCAGCAGCATAGATCACTGACATGTCCCATCCTGAGTCACAGTGACAGTCTCTCTCCATGCCAGGTGGTCCTCTCAGTCCCCTCCATTCCAAACAGCACTGACAGTCCCGCTCCTGGCTTGCCTTCCTCCCGTCCCGCAGACCCGCACACGAGGCTCTGGTCACTCAGCTCGGCTCCCTTGCACCATGACATCACACAACACGCGCAGACACCATCTCTGCCCAGTTCCGAGCCAAGCGTCACAGCCCTATTTTTTACTGGCAACCTTTTCCTCTTACTGGCATTTACTGGCAGGAGAAAAGTGCCCGTTTTTTACTGGCTGCCAGTAAAAATACTGACGGTTGGCAACACTGGCCAGGGTCAATTTACTTTCCTTCACTCCAGCAGCATATATGTCAGGAATATGGTGGCAGCTGTCAGGCTAAAGTGTACTGTTTGGTTGTATGAGCAATTGCAAGCGTGTATTTGCATGCATGTCCACTGCCGCCAAGCAGCCTGTTTAAACCTGAATTCTGCATTAGCTCTTTGCTTAATGGTCTTCAGTCTTGTTCGTATAATCCAGTTATTGATACACATCTTGATATTGTTACTGACCCGGCTTGCTTTCTGACCTTGCTCTCAGATTACTCTTGGCTGCTCATGTTCACTTTCTGCCTCCGGTACCAACTTTAGCTTGGACTACTGACCACGCTTTTCCCTAGTGAATCTGTATCTTGCTGCTTGATTGTTTCTGACTTCTGCCTTTTTCTGACTCTCGTGTTCCGATGTCCTACCCTCGGCTACCACTTGTGGTTTGGGGCCTGACTTCACCCTTAACTGGTTCAACACCAGCTGTACCTCTGTTCATCAGATATCAGTGCTCCCAAGTTCCTGCTCACAGTGTCTACACCTTGGCACTCGTGCCATTCCCTCACCCCTGCAGATCCTATCTCCACATCCGGGGGTACTCACCCTCAATATCTCTGACATGGTACCAATATACTTGCTATGGGGTTGTTAATGAGATGCTGTTGCTCTCCCTAAGGGCTCCCCTCTGTGGCCTGCGCTAATTCTATTTGCTAGATTTTCCCAAGGAGTGTTAAACTATGCGTGGGTGAAATATAATGTAATTTAGTGAAACCTTAAAAAGAAAGATGATGCCTAAAAAGAAAGATAGGCGGTTCATTGTTTTTCACAGCTGGAGAGGTCAATGTCCAAGAAAAATGTGTATACCACTCAGTTTAGTATAAAATAGCAATCCATCATGGGTGCCCGTCCCGGCTTGCCACCACAAATGCCAACGATAAAGAGAAACTGGCCGCACACCACCATGAAGCTATTCCAAAATGTGTCCTTTTATTGTCTTCATAGGCAGAAAAGCAAAACAGGACAGTGGGGGTTATTTACGCAAAGCAAATCCACTTTGCACTGCAAATGCACTTGAAGGTGCACTGCAAGTGCACTTGGAAGTGCAGTCACTCTAAATCTAAGGGGTAGATCTGAAATAAGTGGAAGCTCTGCTGATTTTATCATCCAACCATGTGCAAGCTAAAATGCTGTTTTTTATTTTCCTTGCATGTCCCCCTCGGATCTACAGCGACTGCACTTCCAAGTGCACTTTCAGTGTAAAGTGGATTTTCCTTTAGTAAATAACCCCCAGTGTGTTGACACATTTCACACATTTTCTGGATAAGAAGACAATAAAAGGACTCATTTTGCAATAGCTCCGCGGTGGTGTGTGGCCAGTTTCTCTTTATCCACAGCTGGAGAGGTATTAGTGTAGCTCTGTTAAACCCAAGTCCTAGTAATGTTCTATCCGTCATGAAGTTAAGAGGCACTGATAGATGGGGGGGGGGGGGGGGGGGGGAGCCAGAGGCCTAGCAAGAGTCCTGTCCATTTATGGCAGAGGGAAGCATTCAGAGCATTTAGGGAAGAGTAAATTCCAGGGGAATAAGGTACCCATGTGCTGCTGCCATTGTGTGGCACTGGTGGAGAGAATACTTTGGGGTTGATTTACTAAAACTAGAGACAAAATATGGTGCAGCTGTGCATGGTAGCCAATCAGCATCTAACTTGAGGTTGTTCGATTAAGCTTTGCCAAAAATGTGGAAGTTGTTTGGTTTCTATGCAGAGCTGCACCAGATGTTGCACTCTCCAGTTTTAGTAAATCAATCACATTGGGTTATTAATGATCCCACTGTGCCTTGGTAAGCCTTGCCCTCCTATCCCTCCAAACTCTGTGCCATATTATCCACCTATTAAATATTCCTCTTTGATCCCCTGCCACTCTGTTAGCCACTGGCAGCCAGAGCTAGTGCAAGGATTTTTGACACCCTAGGCAAAACCTCATTTTGCTGCCCCCCTTGCTCCACCCCTGACTCCACCCCTTTGCTCTGCCCATGTGTACTCCACCTTTTTAATGAAGTGCCCATCAAATGCAGCCCACCAGAGCCCATCAAATGCAGCCTGAACAGCGCCCATCGAATGCAGCCTCACTAGCACCCATCGAATGCAGCCTCACCAGCGCCCATTGAATGCAGCCTCACCAGCGCCCATCGAATGCAGCCTCACCAGCGCCCATCGAATCTAGCCTCACCAGCGCCCATCGAATGCAGCCTCACCAGCGCCCATCAAATGCAGCCTCACCAGCGCCCATCAATGCAGCCTCACCAGCGCCCATCAAATGCAGCCTCACCAGTGCCCATCAATGAATGTTTGGTTGCTTCCATTCATTCGGGAGTCGGGACACAGACAATCCTTCGCTGTGCCTCTGACACTATGCGCGAACATAGCGGCGGCTGCCTGCTGATGCTGAGACTTAGTTGCTTGCTGCAGAGAGAAGAGAGTAGGAACACCAGTGGCTGGGCACCCTAGGCAGCAGTGCGCCCTAGGTGGCTGCCTAGTTTTCCTAGTGGTAGCACTGGCCCTGCTGGCAGCAAAGAGAAATAGCTAGCATTTACACTCCTTCTTCTATTTAACAATGCCAGTGCTGTCTCATGGGGTTTGGAATGAGTCCTCAGTGTTGTCTTAGCTCTGTCAAGTAGGCACAGAAATATCTTTCCTCAATCCCATCAGCAAAACAAACTGACAGCAGAATAAAGGAAAAGTGAGTATATGCTGCTGTGGAGCGAAATGACCCTGCATGGGCAAAACACAGAGATCCTTTAATGTCTGTGTATCAGAACAGATTCTATTTTGACAGTGGAAGTCCTAACAACTGACACTTTTGTACATTGACTCTGCCAATTCGTTTTTGTTGTTCTCTCCACTGGAATGGGATGAACTCCTACAACTCATAATGAAAATGTTTTATATTGCATGTAAACCAGAATGTGTGGCCCGTAGCAAGCAATTATTTTACCTTAATTTTCATGTCTAACTTAAAAAATAAAATCAGACTTCTCATTTTTATCTCTGGGGGCCCACCTCTACTTTTTACTTTCTTCCATTGTCTATTCTTGAGGCTACATAACCTGAAAAGAAGTATTTCAATTCTTCCCTAAGGGTATGTACACATGAGCGCTATGTCTTCTTAAAACATTCAAATGTTTGGAGTGCACTAAGCAGGCGCGTGTTTTGCCAAGGGGAATAAAAGCCCACAGTGACCAGATTCAGTCTTTACTTTCAATTGCTATGGTTGCTGCATGACACACAAATTGTTCTTGCTACAAACATTTATTTCGGTCAGGGTTCCCTGGTGACATATCTAAATATTGCTATATAATAAGGACCAATATGGTTAACTCCAGCATAACTGTATTTTGCAAATACAAATCAACCAGAGAGAATACAAATTAGAGACATTTTTCAAAGTGTAATTAACCACTTCAGCCCTGAAAGATTTTACCCCCTGCCTGACCAGAGCACTTTTTACAATTTAGCTTTGCGTCACTTTAATTGACAATTGCGCGGTTGTGCGACGTTGTACCCAAAGAAAATTTGTGTCCTTTTTCCCACGAATAGAGCTTTCTTTTGGTGGTATTTAATCACCTCAGTGGTTTTTATTTTTTGCGCTATAAACAAAAAAAGATCAACAATTTTGAAAAAAACCCAATTTTTTTAAACTTTCTGCTATAATAAATATATATATAAATAAATATATAAATATATAAAAAAAACTAATTTCTTCCTCAGTTTACGCCGATATGTATTCTTATACATATTTTTGATTAAAAAAATGCAATAAGTTCACATCAGTGTGAACAGAAGCAGCTTCAGCAAGTTACTGACCCATTGCTTTTTGCCAGCCTAAGCAGGTTTATTACCTTGATAAAGTTACTAAAGCCCACCTAAAAATGCTTTTTTCCAAACTGAAATGAATTAGAGGAGTGCTGAGATTGTCTATAAAAATCATACTTTTCTGCATAATCACGTACACATACAGTGAGGGAAAAAAAGTATTTGATCCCCTGCTGATTTTGTAAGTTTGCCCACTGACAAAGAAATGACCAGTCTATAATTATAATGGTAGGTTTTTAACAGCGATAGACACAATAATAACAAACATATAAAAGAAAAAAAAACGCATTTCAAAATAGTTATAAATTGATTTGCATTTTAATGAGTGAAATATGTATTTGACCCCTTCGCCAAACATGACTTAGCACTTGGTGACAAAACCCTTGTTGGCAATCACAGAGGTTAGATGTTTCTTGTAGTTGGGCACCAGGTTTGCACACATCTCAGGAGGGATTTTGTCCCACTCCTCTTTGCAGATCCTCTCCAGGTCATGGAGGGTTTGAGGCTGACGTTTGGTAACTCGAACCTTCAGCTCCCTCCACATATTTTCTATGGGATTAAGGTTTGGAGACTGGCTAAGCCACTCAATGACCTTAATGTGCTTCTTCTTGAGCCACTCCTTTGTTGCCTTGGCCGTGTGTTTTGGGTCATTGTCATGCTGGAATACCTATCCATGACCCATTTTCTTTTTTTTTTTAAAGGTAAATTTTTATTTGTTTTTTTGGTACAAAACAAACAAACAAACATAAATACACATATTCTGAGCGAACGTCGCTCATTCCAATACAGAGTGCAAGACACTGGCATACATTTGGCATATATGTTATCATATTGTGCAGTTGTATATATCTGTTCAGTTTCTATTAAACTTTGTAGCATTAACTGTAATTTCTTTATGAGCTTTATATGGCAGGTGTAATAGTATTTTCAGAACTAGTCCACAAACCCCATATTTTATGAATTTTTTTGGGGCATCCTCTGGCTTCATATGTTAGTTTGTATAGCGGTATAGCCTGATTAACAATGTTCAGCCAGAATGCTATCGTACGTGGGGATTGTGATTTCCAATAAATAGTGATCGATTTTTTGGCATAAAACAGTACAATTCTCAAGAATGTTTGCTTATTTCTAGATATACCCTCATCATCCACATATCCTAATAAACATCTCAGGGTGTTGCAGATATTAGGCAATTGAGTCAAGGAACTGATAAAAGCAGTGACCCCTGACCAGAACCGCCTGATCTCAGTGCACTCCCACATCAGATGGAAAAAGGTAGCATCCGCAATGTTACATCTGGAGCACACTGCCGATGGAAGTTTGCTGAGTTTGAATAATAAGGATGGCGTAAAATATGCTCTATATAATAGTTTGGTCTGTATGACCCTATCCCTGGAAGAGATGACAGAGGGGACCTGGAGGGGAAGCATGTCCTGCCAGATGTCCTCCGTCAGCTCGGGGATATCAGCTTTCCAGTTATCAAGTGTGTTACTGAGTCTGAGCGTTGTAGTGTGCAATAGAGTTTTATAGTATGTGGAGACCAATTTGTCATGAGAAGGATCTATTAGTAAGTGCTCTAGCGGGTTGCCGTGTGGCGTATTTGCAAGTAAAGAAAGTAGGCTGTGCGTGGTAGCTGATAGTCCTGGCGAAATTCCTCAAATGACCGAAACGTATTGTTTGAGAACAAATGCATTATGGTTTTTACCCCTTTTTTCAACCAGTATTCCCCATCTGTCCTACAGGCGAATTCCTGTAGATTTGGGTTCCCCCATAATGGAGTATTTGGCGAGTAGGTACGATGTTCTGTAGCTGGCAGCATTTTAGTTAGTTTAATAATTCGCAGAGTCATTTCAAGGATTTTAGTGCTTTCCCTCCCTCTAAGAGATAGACGGTGGACCAGGTACTGTAGGGATTCGTAAGAGGTGAGTATGGCCGCTTCCAGGGCCGTAGCCGCATTGTTGGCTTCAGGTAAAAACCACCAATGTGCATGAACCAGTTGTGCGGCAATGTAGTATGTCTGGAGGCATGGTAATGCCAGCCCTCCCTCCAACACTGGCAGTTGAAGAGTATTTTTTGCAATTCTCACTGCTCCCCCCTTCCAAATGAAAGCGATAAGGATCGAATCAATCTCTTTAAATTTGATTTTTGTAACGTATACTGGTGAGTTGCACAGGAGATACAGGAAACGTGGGAGGAATATCATTTTATAAATGTTTATCCTACCTAATATCGTTAAGGGGAGGTTGGTCCATGTCTTTAATGTGGTCTTCATTCTGTTAATAAGTGGGTCTAGATTATATTTGATATAGGAGGAAAGAGGATGTTGGATTATGACTCCCAAGTATCTAAAAGAGTCAACTATCTGTAGTGGGTAAGAGGGAGGGAGTGTATACACCGCCTCCTTATCTATCTTAAACAATAGGGATTTATCCCATTTAACTTGAAACCCTGAGAAGAGGCCAAACTGTCGAATAATTTCCAGCAGGGTTGGGAGAGACGACTGGGGGTCCGCCAAGTATATTAACATGTCATCAGCGTATAAAGACACTTTCTCTTCTAGGCCCCCAATCGTCAGTCCCTTTATTTCCCCGCTGGATCTTATCAGTGCCGCCAAAGGTTCTATCGCAATTGCAAATAGCAATATTCCATGAAACTACACGGAGCTTAGACATGTGTATAAACAATTTATGACTACCTGAGCCCATTTCTCATTGCTCGCCAGAATCCATCCCCGGACGAGGTCCAGCGAGCCCTGAGAAATAGACGAAAATATAAACATCTCTGATATTTTAATCATCAATCCATGAATCTCAGTTTTGGATTGTAGAAACTGTAGGACCAAAAAGGCATTATTAAAATATACATACACAATTGAATACCAGTGTCGTTTGTAGATAACCATGGCGTTAAAGCAAAACCCCTCAAAAGATTCCCCAACAGATTTTCCCTCCCTAACCCTCCCGGCTCCCATCCCCCAACATATGAGAGCTTTATTCCCGTAACCAAACCTATTTGGCAGGAGGGCCATGGCTCAGACCCCTAACCAACTAGTCTCCGGAGACGTGTAAATGTCCACAACTCTGGGTCTCCATCCGCAATTGTCCGCAACAATTAAAAAAATGTGTGGTATCTCTTGGCCTGAAGAATCATAGTGATAAAAAATAACAATAAAAGAAAAAGGGAAAGGAAGAATAGGGAGGATGATATGCTAGTGATTGGCATCCAAAAATAGCACGGGGGGTATCTTCTACTTCAGAGAAATTCAGGATGCAAAGTCCCGTATCGGCTGTATGTAGATGGGGGTGTATGTATCTTCTACTTCAGGGGATGCAGGATACAAAGTCCCATATCAGCTGCGTGTAGGTGAAGATAGATGAAGTAGAGGTGGTAAGATAAACAAAACAAAAACAAGGCCCCTCCAGGTCTCCTCATTTCCATGCTTCTCTTATACACCGGCAATGGGGTATAGTGAAGGTAGCTTGGTGGGCTGCATGCAGGGTGAGGCACTACCGGGGAGGAGATCTCCTATCCTGGTTCCTGCGATTCGGATGTCCTAAAGTGTCCACCCATTGTGATGCCTCCCTGGGATCTGTAAAAAAGTAGGCCTTGCCCTGGTAAATGATTCGCAAACGTGCAGGATATAACATGCCATATGGAAGATGAAGCTCCCGTAACCTGCGTTTAATTGCCAGGAAAGTGGCTCTCTGCTTCTGCGTAGCTACGGAGAAGTCTGGGAAAATGGTGATGCCGTTGCCATTAAAGGAAACTTTGCCCCTCTCTCGAGCCACTCTAAGAATAGCCTCTCTGTCTCGGAAGTGGAGCAGCTTTATAATCATGGCACGCTGTGGGGACCCAGGTGGTAGAGGGCGCATAGGGATTCTGTGTGCCCTTTCTATGGCAAACATCGGTGAAAAGGTGTTGGCCCCAAACTTATTCAACAGCCATCTTTCCATGAATGTTTCTGGTGTTTTGCCCTCAGCACACTCTGGGAACCCCAAAAAGCGCAGGTTGTTTCTTCTTAAGCGGTCTTCCATATCAGTGATCTTATCTGTAGTGCACTCATGAGCCTGCCGCAGTTCCCTCATAGAGCTCTGCAAGGGACGTGCCTCATCCTCCATGTCACTAATATGTTGTTCAGCATTAGTCACTCTATGGCGGATATTGTGGACATCCTGTTTCAAAAAGGATAATTCTGTCTTGATAGTGTCCATTTGTGAGGTGAGAGATGCATGGCTGTGCTGGATGGCTGCCATGATCTGGGCTAGGGATGGCTCTGCAGGGCCTGCATCCTCCCTGTCTGTTCTGGGGGATTGAGGATCCTGTCCCTCCGCAGGGGAGAGCAAGAGAGGGTCTTCTGGGCTTAAGGTAGGGGGGGATCTCTGTAACTCACCCTTCCCCTTGAGCTGCTTCCAAGGTGTGGATGTGGAGGCTGCTTGTCGCTGTGTGATCCCCTCATGCTGCTCGGCGCCATTTTGCTGCGGCCTGCATGGTGGTAACGGCGGATCGAATCCCGGGGCCTCCTCCATCGGTGGTCCGTATTTGACCATCCCCTGATGGTCACAGTGCTCCCTGGGTGCTGTGGGGGTTGATGGGACCCTCGGATGTCGGCCTGGATAGCAGGATCTGGTCAGGATGTGTGCGGTGCGGACGGAGCTCAGGCTGAGCACGTCCTCACATCCCAGGTGCTGGCCACGCCCCCCGTGACCCATTTTCAATGCCCTGGCTGAGGAAAGGAGGTTATCACCCAAGATTTGACTGTACGTGGTCTTGCCCATCGTCCCTTTGATGCAGTGAAGTTGTCCTGCCCCCTTAGCAGAAAAACACTACCAAAGCATAATGTTTCCACCTCCATGTTTGACAGTGGGGATGGTGTTCTTGGGGTTATAGGCAGTATTCCTCCTCCTCCAAACACGGCGAGTTGAGTTGATGCCAAAGAGCTTGATTTTAGTCTCCTCTGACCACAACACTTTCACCCAGTTTTCCTCTGAATCATTCAGATGTTAAAATAAAGTGACAAGTAATGGTGCCGGAAAATTAGTGAAATAACAATGAGTGAAGCTGCCCCTTTAGGAGTGGATACTCCCCACTCCAAATGTGTGAATAAATATAAGAAAAAAGGTATGGCGCTACCACATATATTCATCTTCATATTTTTAACTTTCAATAAATTTTTATTAATAGAAGTTTAGTCTTAACAATTGTAATGTACATTTCAAACAAAGAAGGTATAAGGGAACAGTAAGTACATTGAACAACAAATTGTTCAGTACCAGTATTCATGTCAAGAATCACAACCATGAATATCGTATCTCATTAGCAAGAATGGATTAAGATATATACTCTGCAAGTTTAATCAACAGTGAGAGACAGAGAGAACACTTTGTTGGGGAAAAGAGGTACAACTGGAAATATAGGAAAGAAGACCCTTGGATCTGCGAGGGTACTAGGATCAGGGGAGGAACCCACATCCGCCCCAGAAGGGAACACGCTGCGGGCATGGGGCCTGCCCCCCCCGAACCCCAGATCCCAGACGAGTCCGCCCTAAATGGGCGTACCCTATAACATTATACTAGTATGGTAACTTGAAAAATCTACCCTATTAATGTCCATGGTCAAGTGACCTCTCAAACATTGCTAGAAATTGGCTTGCTTGGGGGAGGCTTATACGACTAAGCAACCCTGGACTTCGAAGAGTCCAAGAATTGTAGAGGTAACGCCCTACATCTCTTAAGATAAGTAACTATAAAAGTCTCAGTATAAACCAACCTTTAGGGGATTCAGCAAGATTCAATGAGAGAATACGAGGATAAGGTAGGGAGACCAAAAGGGGGAGAAGGGGGAAGGGGAGAAAAAGATTCTCATGTGGTAAAGGATAACAGTAGAGTCACTCAGAGCACATGTTGTTCTGATTGGCTGACGTCAGGACACAAGGGAATATGGCAGAAATTAGCCCAGGGCTCCCAGGTAAGATCGAACAGGCGAACTTTGTCTTGTATAATGCTTACTATCTTCTCTTGCGCCATAATCCAGGATATTTTATGCTTCACCGCTGCGAAAGGGACCCTGTGTTTTTTCCAACAAGAAGCTATTGTAATTTTGGTGCCCAGCAAAATAAAAAAGATCAGTTTTTGGGAATATTTATCAACCTTTTCCACTTTCAGATTCAGTAGAGCAATCTCTGGATTTTGGGGAATCTGAATGGTGGTTACTTTGCGAATCACTGAGAAAACTTTGTTCCATAAGCTTCTTATTCGAGGGCAGGACCACCATACATGGTACAGTGTGCCTAAATGGTTACACATGCGGAAACACAACGGGGAAGCATCTGGGTATATCTTTGCAAGGAGAGATGGGACCCTATACCATCTTATGAGTATCTTAATGCTAGCCTCAATCAATGAAACATTTAAGATTCCTTTAAAGGAGCGATGAAAGCAGGAGAACCATTTATCCCGTTCCCAGGAAATGTCAAGGTCTTTTTCCCAGGATAAGGCGTATGAAGGCTTGGACACCACTGAAGCTAGCGATGCATAAATGATGGAGATCCCCCCTCTCTGATCCGTTGCACCCACACACCATGATTCATAGGTAGTGACCTTGGGAGGGTCTGATTTGTTTGGCCAAATGGATTGAAGGAAATGTTGTATTTGTAAAAAATGGAAACGTTCAACTGGAGGCATCTCAAGCTTACTGGTACAGAACGTCAGAGATAACGGGCCTGTGGATGTGAAGTAATTGCCTATTCTAAGTAATCCCTTATTTAGCCACCAGCTAAACGCTAGAATATTCATTCCCGGCGGGAAGTCGGGGTTATGAAATATATGTGTCAGGGGTTTGAGGGCAGAGATCAGAGAGGGATTTCTGTGAAGTCGGTCACACAGAGCCAACGAGTGGGATAATGTGGGGGCTAAAATAGGCGGCCTCAGTTTAGTTGGGGACCAAAGCAAAAAGTCAATAGTGTGGAGAGGAACTGCGTGATGTTCTATCGATACCCAATCTGGTTTCGGGCCTTTTGAGTACACAATGGAAATCTGAGCAAACTGAGCTGCCTGGTAATACCACCAGATATTAGGTAAGGCTAGACCACCTTGCGATTTAGGCCGGAATAGGATGTTCTGTGAGCAGCGACTACCCTTCGAGCCCCATATAAATTTTACGATTTTGGATTGGAGCAGCTGTATTTGCGATTTCTGGATAGGGATGGGTAGGGACCTGAATAAGTAAAGTATACGGGGGAGGAGGGTCATTTTGACTGCATTAATACGGCCAAGCCAGGATAAGTTATGCTTATCCCAAAGGGAGAGGTCTGATATCAGTTTGCGGAAAATGGCTGGGTAATTAGATGAGTAGAGGGAGGCTATACTGGCGGAGAGATTGACCCCTAAGTAAGGAAGGGAAGCCGCGTTCCAGGAAAACGGGAAATTATTTTGTAAGCTACTTAAAACATTGGGAGGGACCGTAATGTTCAGGGCTGAAGATTTGTACACATTAACTCGAAGGCCAGATACCGCTCCAAACCTATCAAGCCGGGAGAAAATGTTAGGTGTAGAGATCAGAGGGGAAGTTACAAAAAGCAGCAAATCGTCGGCAAAAAGCGCGCATTTATGTTCTTGTTTACCACATAACACCCCCTTAATATCAGGGTGAGTTCTAATAGCAATAGCCAAAGACTCCATAGCTATAGCGAAGAGAAGGGGGGAAAGAGGACACCCCTGTCTAGTTCCCTTTTCTATAGCTAGTGGTTCAGAATAGTAGCCCTGCAGTCTGACCTGTGCACTTGGGTCAGAGTACAGGGCACGTAATATGCCCAGGAAACGTGGACCAAAACCCCAGCGCTCTAAGACGCTGAATAGATATGGCCAGGTTACTGTGTCAAAAGCTTTTTGCAAGTCGATCGATAACAAATAACCGTTTTGTTGGGGGCCCCCATCCCATTGAGAATTGAGAAGGGAGATGATGTCAACTGCTCTTCTAATCTGGTCAGGTCCTTGTCTCCCTGGGATGAAGCCCACCTGGTCCTTATGAATGTAACGAGCTATCCAAGATGCTAGTCTGTTGGATAGAACTTTTGTTAAAATTTTTAGATCGTTGTTGATTAGAGAGATAGGACAGTAATTGGAGACCAGAGAGGTATCTTTACCGGGTTTCGGAATGACCGATATGAATGCAAGGTTTAGGGCTTTATCTAGGGGAGAACCAGACCTGAGAGAATTGAAGAACCTGACCAAGTACGGGGATAATATAGGGCCACATTTTTTGTAATATCCGACGGAAAAACCATCTGGTCCCGGGGCTGAGTTTTGTTTAAGGTACTTAATCACCCCGAGAACTTCCGATTCAGAAATCGGTTCATCTAGGAAGTCCGAATGTTCAGGGGATAATTTGGGAAGAGTGAGGCTGTTCAGGAAATCCGAAATGGGGTGGCTAGGTGCTTGCTCTTTTTTATATAATGAGGTATAGAAATCATGAAATGTTTCCATTATGCGTTTTGGGTTTTGAGAGAGTTCTCCCGTTCGAGTGCGAATTTTGGGGAAGGTGAAGGAACTCGGTCTTGGGGATAATTTGGCTGCTAATTTAGCTCCTATTTTATCAGTTTGATAGTAGAAGCGAGCTCCTGACCAACGAAGGTGTTTCTCAGCCTCGGTGGTGAGAGCTAGGTTTAAGGATGTCCGTGTGGATTCCAGGGCTTCCAGAGAGTCCCTGGTAGGGCTTCTTTTATGAGCCCTACTCAGGGATAGGAATTTTAACTGGAGATTATTGATGTCTGCTGTGCGTTCTTTTTTAAGGTGGGAGGTGATTTGAATGATCTTTCCTCTGAGTACCGCTTTGTGGGCTGCCCACAATGTTTCCGGAGAGACCTCTCCTGTATTGTTTAAACGGAAGTATTCCTGTATTTCTTTTGCTAGGATCGTGCATTGGATCGGATTGCTTAAAAGCCCTTCATTGAGGCGCCAAATGAATTTTTTGCCTGGGTTGGGGGATTGTTGTATATATAAAAGGACCAAAGAGTGATCGGAGATGGAGGTGTCCCTGATGACTGCTTTAGTAGCCGAGGGGATGTTGTGAGATTGAATAGATATGATCAATTCTGGTGTGGAGGTGATGAGGGGCCGAATAATGTGTGTAATCTTTGGATCTGGGATTCATTTCTCTCCAAATGTCCACAAGGCCTAGGGAACACAGTGTGGAGGCTATCTTAGTACTCTGTTTTGGAGGTTTCCTAGACCGAGAGGGGCCAGGCCCCGATTTGTCCAGAGAAAGATCGAAAGGGAGATTTGTGTCTCCGCCCATTATTATTTTTCCTTCCAGTTGCGGACCTAGTGTGGACATCATAGTGGAGAAAAAGGAAGCCTGACCCTTGTTTGAAGCATAATAACAGATAAAGGAGTACAATGCACCCTCAATCGTACCTTTTACTAATATATACCTGCCCGCTTGGTCTTTAATGACTTCAGAAGGGGAAAAATGAAGGTGTTTTGCAAAACAGATGGCAACCCCCTTAGTTTTATTGTCAGCTTTGGAGAGAAAAAGGGGGTAATTCCCGTGTAAGAAGGAGGGGTTGTAAGAGGACGGGAAGTGTGTTTCTTGTAATAAAAGGACTGCGATTTTTTGTGACTTGTAGTAATTAAATAATTTACGTCTTTTGACCGGAGAATTCATCACCTGCACATTGTGCGTGGCTATACAGAGGGGGGGAGGAGGAGTGAGTGTGTCAGATTGCATGGATCAGAGGGGGGGATATGCGCATCACACCATAAGTGCTTACCTGAGACTTCAAGATTTGGATATATGTCCAAGCCTCCATAGCCTGGGAGTTTTGGAATCTAGATTGTAGTCGCATTGTCTGGCATCTGAGTGACCCTGAGAAGAGGCAAGAGGGGAGAGGAAGGCAGTGGGAAAAGGTCGTCCCTGAGAAGAAGAGACAGGACATGTCAAGAACAATATAAAAAATTACTGTAACAAAACATACATTCGTCATGTAGCCTAAGAACAATCTAAGTTCCCTTGCAGGAGGAGGGGGCTCTGCACCACCCCCCGCAAGTTTTTCCCAAGGAGCAAAACCCCAAATAAGTGGGTTGTGGAGTCGTCTCCGAGTGGGGGAAAATACCACTCTGAAACTGATGGAGACGAAGTGCAGCCGCTCCAGCCATACCGCCAAAAAAAAAAAAAAAAGGAATATAGAATCAGAAAAACAAAATTAAAAGAGTCCTGAGAGAACTTGAGGCAAAACGAAAACATCTCAGCATCAGTTGTAGATCAGGCCCAAACCCTGCCAGAAGGGTAACAGGGGCTTGGAAAGTCAGTGTCCCAATGCCAGGAGACAACGGCAAAAGAACCTGGGAAGAAAGAAACAATGTTGATTGCAGACTTCTCATTAAGGTGGGCATCCATCTTTGGATCTCTTAGCTTGTTGTTTGTGCCATAAAGGTTGGATGGGGCTCGTTGGAGGTGGTCTTTTCGCAGATTGAGGTGTTCTGGGGTCCAGAGCAGCGGCTGATGCTGGGGAGTGGGATATAAGACCCAGTTGAAGCAGCAATCGTTCCCCATCACCAAAGTTCGTGAAGCTGTAGGATTTGTTTAAATAGGCAAAATTGAGGCGAAATGGAAACGACCATCTGTAAGTGATCGATTTTTGCGACAGGATGAGCAGGAGTGGTTTTAAGGATCTCTGTTGTTGTATCGTGAAGGGGGAGAGATCTGCAAAAATTTGGATGGCGTGTCCTTGGATGGAGTGGTTTTCTGATTCCCGAGCTTTGTGCATGACTTGCTCTTTAACTCTGAAGAAGTGGGGTTTCACCACTATGTCTCTGGGCAGACCGTCTTGGTGGGGGGGGGGTTGAAGAGCCCTGTGCGCTCGATCTAGTTCCAGTCTATAGTCTGGTATGTCAGGAATTAGATTTTTGATAAAAGAGCGAACGATTTTGTCTGTATCCTTGAACGATTCAGGCAGGCCTCTCAGTCTGAAGTTATATCTGCGCGACCTATTTTCGAGGTCATCGAGTTTTGAGTACGCCATATCTAGTTGTTCATGTAAATCATGGATCCTATCAGTGTTCTGATTGGCAACTGCAGCAATTTGATCGGTCTTAGCTTCGATCGCTTCAATTCTTGTACCCAGCTGCTGCAGGTCAGCCTGTATAGTGGTGGTGATTTGTGAGGCAGTGTGAGCAAGACCCCTTGACAGCATATTGGAGAAAGTTTCCATTAAAGATGCAAAGTCTGTGGGAATGGAGGCAGGGGAACCATTTTGAGTGCCTGGGGTATAACAGCATTCACCCATCTGAGTGAGGGGGGGACCATCCATGGGACTGCAGCTTATAGAGTCTGAGGTGGAGGGAGATAAATGCCCATCCTGAGGGTTACTCACAGTTTGGAGCTGCATCCTGTCATTGTGTGAGGGCAGAGGAGGAAAATCTTCCAGGGATTCCACTGGATGCTGTGTGAGGCCTCGAGCCGTGCTGGCAGCCGCCATTTTTGTTGAGGCCGCGATCTGAGGGCCAGGATCGAGAAGTCGGGATAAATCCCGTCTGGCAGAGCCCCCCGTCATGCGAGGAGGTCCCTCAGGACTCTAGGGAGAAAGGAGGGGGTCAGATCGGCTGATTCCTCCTCTGATGGTAGCTTTAGCGATGGATGTAGGCTGGAGTGGAGCGGAGCTCTCAGAACGAGCGACCGCTCATGGAGCCACCGCGCATGCGCCTCCCAATCTTCATATTTGTAACATTTGTGATAAATTCATAAAAACAAAATATTTCCAAGAAAGTTTTTTTTTACAAAGGAATATAAATATGTGCAAAAATAGTCCAAATAACATTCTTTAATATATTACAAAGAAAAAAGTCCAATCACCGTGAAATAATATCCTAATATCCTAACTAGTGCTCCACCACAAATTGTGCATAAGAAATGCAAACTCACCAGAGCTTTAAACTAAAAAAACTTTGTGAGACGTCATATCCGTATTTGCTGGTTCCTGATCCTTGTGTTTTGAAATGCACACTGTGGCTGGAAGAACTAACTTATAGCACAACCTAATGTAAGTGTGCATTGCTTTACTTATTTGCCTTTATACACCGGCATCAAACTTATTGCGCTATGATTGTTTATGTTTCTCCAGAGTTATATTGCTTGATCATCATAAAAGTTTAACTGCTTACTGACCAGCCGCCGCAGTTTTACTGCAGCAGAATGGCACGGTTGGGCGAAACAACGTTACCTTACGTCGCTTCACCTTTTTGGCCACTAGGGGCGCGCACGCGCTGCAGCGTGAGCACCAGATCCGATGCAAGTGCCCGGCGGGCGCGATGACTGCCGGGTACCAGTCATTGCTCGTGACAGAGCGAGAACCGGGATCTGTGTGTGTAAACACACAGATCCTGGTTCTTTCAGGGGAATAGCAACAGATCGTGTGTACACTGATCTCTCTCTCCTCCTAGACAGTAGACATGTGCGCACTTTTTCATTCAAAAAATACATTTATTTAGTTACTCCCGAAATTTGTTTTTATTTATTTCGTTTTGTTAAATGCATTAGTCCGAAAATCCGATATAATTAAGGTCGAATCTGTCATTGAAGGCTTATGGTGTCTGTCGCATGTTCTAAGAAAATTTGACGGAGCAGCTAAACTGTACGACGCCGCAATTTCCGGTCGAATGTTCCGCCTACAAGCTATAGTAGAATTCTAATGTTGTATGACACTAGTAATAATTATATTTAATAATTATTATTACTAGTCAACCAACATTAGAATTCTTCTATAGCCTATGGGCGGAGCATTTGACCATAAATGTCCGCTTGCGGCGACTACTTCGTCAAATATTTATGTCAAATCTTTTCTCTCTATGTCGAATAATCTTGGACTAATAGAGTTAGGTTAGGCACATTCAACCTTTTTTTGCTATATTCTCTATAATGTCAAATCTTTTCTCTCTATGTCGAATCTTTTCTCTCTATGTAGAATAATCTTGGGCTAATAGAGTTAGGTTAGGCACATTCAACCTTTTTTGCTATATTCTCTATAATGTCGAATCTTTTCTCTCTATGTAGAATAATCTTGGACTAATAGAGCTAAGGTTAGGCACATTCGACCACAGGTTCGATGGACACAGATCGCTATTGTCAGCGTCATGTCGAATCACCTATCTATATCGAACTGTTGTCGCAACGAAAACGAAAATAAAGCATTTGTTTATGTCAGATCTTTCGGTTTTCGGATTCTGCACGTTCGTTATCGTTTGTTAAAACGATAACGAAAATACCCGAAGTTCGGACGAAAACGAATGCACATGTCTACTAGACAGTCCTATCCCCCCTACGGTTAGAACACACCTAGGGAACACAGTTAACCCCTTGATCGCCCCCTAGTGTTAACCCCTTCCCTGCCAGTGACATTTATACAGTAATCAGTGCATTATTATAGCACTGATCGCTGTATAATTGTCAATGGTCCCAAAAATGTGTCAAAAGTACACACTATAACTTTTGCGCAAACCAATCAATATACGCTTATTGCGATTTTTTTATACCAAAAATATGTATAAGGCCCCTTTCACACATGCGGACCGTTCAGATCCGCCTGTCAGTTTTTCAGGCGGATCTGAACGGTCGCTCCATACAGCTCCATGGAGCGTCGGATGTCAGCGGTAACATGTCTGCTGACATCCGATCTACTACGATCCGATCCACTCCGCAAAATCCAGATGGATGGATCTCCTATTTTCCATCCGCCTGGGGGATCGGATCGGATGAAAACGGACAAGGCGGTCCATAATCATCCGATCCCCTTATAGGGGAGAGCGGACTCTCTGACAGGTCCGGCCCTGCACAGAGTGAAGAGACGGACTTGTCATCTGCCAGCTCAGCAGGGATCAACAGAGCGATCCCCGCTGAGCAAGCAGAGTAGTGAAAACGAACAGCCCCATGTAAAGGGGCCGAAGAATACATATCGGCCTAAACTGAGGAAATTTTTTTTTTTTTTATTAAAAATGTGGGATAGTTATTATAGCAAAAAGTAAAAGATATTGTGTTTTTTTCAAAATTGTCACTCTTCTTTTGTTTATAGCCCAAAAAATAAAAACCACAGAGGCGATCAAATACCACCAAAAGAAAGCTCTATTTGTGGGAAAAAAGGACATCAATTTTGTTTGGGTACAGTGTTGCTCGACCACACAATTGTCAGTTAAAGCGACCCAGTGTTGTATAGCAAAAAATGGCCTGGTCATTGAGCAGCCAAATCTTCTGAGGCTGAAGTGGTTAAGGAATCATTCCCATTCACGTTGTTGGTTGAGAGAAATCTACTTTTCTCACAAAATTTTTCATTCAGATGTTCAATAGGAAACTTCAGATGGGCCTGTACATGTGCTTTCTTGAGCAGGGGGGCCTTACGGCACTGCAGGATTTCAGTCCTTCATGGCGTAGTGTGCTACCAACTGTTTTCTTGGTGACTATGGCCCCAGCTGCCTTGAGATCATTGACAAGATTCTCCCGTGTAGTTCTGGGCTGATTCCTCACTGTTCTTATGATCATTGAAACTCCACAAGGCGTGATCTTGCATGGATCCCCAGACTGAGGGAGATTGACAGTTATTTTGTGTTTCTTCCATTTGCAAATAATCACACCAACTGTTGTCACCCTCTCACCCAGCTACTTGGTGCTGGTCTTGTAGCCCATTCCAGCCTTGTCCCTGACATCCTTGGACAGCTCTTTAGTGTTGGCCATGGTGGACAGATTGGAATCTGATTGATTGATTGATTGATTGCTTCTGTGGGCAGGTGTCTTTTATATAGGTTACAAGCTGAGATTAGGAGCACTCCCTTTAAGAGAGTGCTCCTAATCTCAGCTCGTTACCTGTATAGAAGACACCTAGGAGCCAGAATCTTGCTGATTGATAGGGGATCAAATACTTATTTCACTCATTAAAATGCAAATCAATGTATAACTTTTTTGAAATGCGTTTTTCTGGATTTTTGTTGTTGTTATTCTGTCTCTCCCTGTTAAAATAAACCAACCATTAAAATTATAGACAGATCATTTCTGTCAGTGGGCAACCATACAAAATCAGCAGGGGATCAAATACTTTTTTCCCTCACTGTAAAGACAAGCATGTCATGTAAAGGATTTTTGTATTTTCAATGTTGATCTGAAAGCTGCCTGAAAAGTCTGTCTTTTTTTAACATTTTTTGATTGGTACATGTATCACATGTACCAGCTTCTATTGATTTTTCTTTACAATAGTTTGCCTATTAGCCCTAAAAAATTGCCAGAATTTAACAAGGTTTGCCTCCCCATAGACTTCATCGTGATTTGCCTCAAAATTTGGGTTTGCAAATTTTGACTTGTCCATCACTGCTGTTTTAAAACTAAGAAAACAAAGGTAGACCAGAGACAGGCTTTCTAAAGAAGAGGTAGGCTGTTTTTTTTTTTTTTATAAATCTTTTCTTGTTCTGTCACTGTACTTTGCATGTTCTGTCACTCTTCAACTTGATTAAAAGTATGACCTTTATTCAGATTTGACACAAACAACCTTCAAGTGTTAAAGGGAGTCTATTGCTTTGCACTCCTCCACAAGTCTTTTAGACATGCAAAGCATCCTAAGGATGTTGATGTGTATGCCACATTCTATGAAATAGGCTGCTAATAACATTCCCCTTAAGGGTAGTATTCAGAGAGGCAGGTAGCTAGCACAAGTAGTGAACCAGTTCCATTAGCCCTAGGTGAGGAGTCAGGAAAGTTCTGCTGCCATGGTTATAAGGAATAAATATTTTCTGAGACGCTTGTGGCAAACTAAAACAGAAAAGTAATCTCATTGAATTTCAAAATGACGTGTGTGGTTGTGTAATATATTATAACCAGATATATTCTGTGCATTATAATTACATTGTTAGTGCGGTTGAAAAAAGTACATCAAGTTCAATCAATAGAAAAAATAAATAATGAAATGTAGCGCTACCCCCGAACAAGCTGCATGTTAATTTCTGTTCTTTTCCTTGACTCCAGGAACAACTTTAGCCCTCTGACACACCTGGTTGAATGAAATTTACTGCACACACTTATAGGAACTCAAGTGTGAATACCATTAACTCAATTGTGAATTAGTATCAGGAAATAGACACAAGACTGATTAGTGGTAAAAAAACTCAATGTATTTGTTAGAGTAAATGGTGGTTTGAGCTTAAAGAGGAGTTCCAGACTGGGTGAAAAAAAATGAAAATGAAAAATACTGGAGCTGCTGACTTTTAATATAAGGACACTTACCTGTCCAGGGAGCCTGCGATGTCAGCACCCCAAGCTGATCTGTCCATCGGCTTCCGGGTGCAGGTGTCGGCACCTTCACTAAGGTAAACAGGAAGTTAAGCCTCTGAGGCTTCACAACCTGTTTCCTACTGCGTTTGCGCGAGTCGTGCTGCGCTTTCTGAATGGTCCCGCTGTCTTCTGGGACCTCTGTGTCTCCCAGAAGGCAGCAGGGGGAATGGAGGAGGGGTTGAAAGTTTTGTAGATTGTCGCACAACAATGGGGCGATCCTACACGGAAGTGGGAGCAGGTACCTGGTATTGACATGTATACGCCCCCCCCCTCCCCCGAAAAAGGTGCCAAATGTGGCAGTGGAAGGGAGGAAGCAAACAAGCAGAGCTTCCCCTTTTGGGTAGAGCTCTGCTTTAAATGAGCATACAGAAGGTAGGTACAGTCCTAGGCACACCTGCAGGCAGCAAATAAAGCTACTAGATGGCTATGTGGTCAGTTCCTAAAGGACTCTGGCTCTCACTCTAGCAACAGATAGTGAATTTCCACAGCAGCTCACCAGTCCCAGTGATATTGAAGCTTACCATCTGGCCCCAAAAAGTGATTAGTCCACTCTCTGCCCTGCACCCAGGTGACTCTAGCTGTTGGCACCCCCAAACTGAGCACCCCGGATCCCACTGAGGCTGCCGGAATTGTGGTGCACACAATGATGTGCACTTTCTGGTCCCCCTTATTTCAAAAGGAAGTTATATCCTCTATAGCCCAGGAGAATGCCTCTCTTTCCCCTCCTCCTGCCAATCTCCCCTCTGGAGAATGTACTTCAAAAGCTTTTAAACACCACTGGACTACAATTTCCACAGTGCATTGCTGCCTGATTCAGTCTATTGAACTTTTCAAGCTTAGCAGCTCCTTTCTCTTGCTGAAACAGCTTTTAACCAGCTCAGCTCCACAGGGCAGCAGCTACAGAGAGCAGCTGCAGCCAGTGTTTCTCTCACTCTCCATTTTTAGCCAAGAACTTGGCTAAACAAATAAAAAGAAAACCATTATAAATGGAAGCCTATAGCCAGAGTTGATTCATAGGAAGAAAACAAAGTCTAATAAAGCATGATCCATTTTGCTCCAACAGGAGGAGGAAATTCCTTCCTGATCTCCTAGGGCAGTGGTCTCCAAACTGAAGCCCAGGGCCAGATTCAGCCCTTTGCTTGTCCTTATCCGGCCCTTGGGACAATATGATATCGTAGACAGTATGACATGGACATAATAAATAAACACCACACCAAAATTAATTAAGATCTTTTATTTCATATATATATATATATAATTTTTTTTATTTATTTATTTTTTTAACATTTTTTTTTTTTGGGAATATAATTTTGGCCGCGGCTAATTATCATTGTTTTATTTTTTAATACCATATAACTTTAATAAAATGTATATCAGCATTAATACATTTAACACCTTTTCTAAAACACACCCAGCTCAGGCACTCTGACTCAAGCTGAAATAAACTTCAAATACTTAAATTTTATATTTCCATTTTTTTATTAACAACTTTCCCCAGCTCAGACACTTAGATTTAAGCTGGATACCAATTATATTTGATTAATATATAAAGCTGCGACAAAAAAAAAGGGGGGGGGGGAATTGGGTGGGAAGCTCTGCTGGATGTTTTTTCCTCAGGCGACTGGCCACAAACCCTGTGAGGAAGCCCTTTTTATAGGGTACCCACAGGGTTCCAGAAGCTTCCTTGGGTCATGTAATCTATTTTAACCAATAAAATCCAGAACCCTAAAACTAGAATATTCCAGTTTTACCTCTGACCTATTTGACCTATAATGAACCCACTCACTAGTTACAGCAAGAGGGAGGCCTTGAAACTGCCCCTGTCACAATCCCATAAGGAAAAGGGGGGCATTAAAACAGGCTTTCCCTCCTTTTCCCTGTATGGGATCGTAGACAGTACGACATGGACATAATAAATAAACACCACACCAAAATTAATTAAGATCTTTTATTTCATATATATATATATATATATATATATATATATATATATATATATATACATTTATTTATTTTTTTAAACATTAACATTTTTTTTTTGGAATATAATTTTGTATTTTTTAATACCATATAACTTTAATAATATGTATATCAGCATTAATACATATAACTCCTTTTCTAAAACACACCCAGCTCAGCCACTCTGACTCAAGCTGAAATAAACTTCCAATACTTAAATTTTATATTTCCATTTTTTTTATCAACAACTTTCCCCAACCGACAGGTGGGTGACATTTCAAGACACCCCACCTGTCACACCCCCCAAAAGCCTGAGGTCAATTCAATACTAGTTTGGAAATCTAAATTTAGTATGTCCAGGCCAATTTCTGACAAATGGACCCCATCATCCCGGTATAGGCCAGGAAGCCCACCCTCTAAATCCACATGTTGAAAAGACAACCCATAAACTGGGCACATGAACTTTTCCATGGCTTTATTCATTCTCTTACGTACTTTTTCTAATGGTTTCAACATCAAAGATTCAATCCACCTCAACCGTGGTACAATTTCCGAAAAAACCACCATTAAATCAGGAAAATATAGCTTCATTTGATGAATAGCATGCTGGATATTCAAACTTAAATCCAGAGTTTTTTGTTGACCAACATCATTGTCTCCCAAATGTATTAAAAGGCAGGACAAACTAACAAAATTCTACCAAATTCAATTAACAATTCCACCCACAACATACCCCGTCTCCCAAACCAATAAACTTGAAACGAAGAATCCAATCCAAGATTAATAGAGTATGAACGAGATGCAGCTCTCTTGTGCGCCCAATAAATGAACGAGTTTACAATCAGGAAGACCACTCTCGGGCGACCTATAAAATTAATCAAATAACACGTTAAGGTCGAACATACAATTTATACGAATCAGATTTCCATCTGCCCAATGTTTTACTATCCTTGCAATCAAGACCAATTCTAGCAGCTTCCGTAGCAGCTCCAATTCTGAGAGAATGTGACAAAAATGTTTTTGGATCCTTTAACTGCAAAGACTGGTAACATTTAGCTAAAACTTTATTAAATTGGAATTTTGTCAAAGGTGATCCATCCGCATGTATAAATAAAAGACTCCCCACATCAGGGCGAGTAGCTAAATAAGTCTGCATACGCATCACCAGGCAAATATGCGAACCAGGGCATGAAGATAAAGTCAGGTACCTTTGCCCAACTGATCAGTTTTGCTGGAACAAATAAAAAGTTTCATTTTTCTTTTTCCATAACCACATGTCATTGCTGCAACCCCGTAGGGTTCTTGTTATTGACAGAAATTATTTCAGAAATGCGCAATGCTGCGAAAAAAGCTAAAGTAAATACCTGCATTAAAAAGTATAGCCTCATAAATCGAAAAACAAACTGAATTGATCCTCATGCATAAAGAGGAAGGAACATCAGGGGTAATAGGACTCCTATCATGAGGGCAAAAAATGACCTTTCTTGTATCCTTTCAACGCTTGACGAACTGTAAAGAAACTCAGACAAGACGTCAGATTGTTTATTTTTTGAAAAAAGGAAATTCTTGTATATATGAGGCCAGGAATAATAGTCACTCATTAGTGATTCTAAGAATAACAAAACTACATGTTCCAAACACGAAAACATGTCCATGTTATTAGAGTTCAGAAACTGTAACCATAACATCCATGAAGATTCATAACCAATCCATGAAGAAGAAGCTAGCGATCCTTTAATACAGCTGGAAACTAAATTATTTCCCATACACGTTGAGGGCATGGCGTATCTCGAGAATCTGTCGTGGGTAACAGGAAAAAAGAAACGCTCCATCTGTGAATGAGAAAGTGCATCTGCAAGTGTATTCTACTTACTTGAAATATTTTGAACCTTGATCCAAATATTGAAACAAAGACACTGGTACACTAAATAGCGCACAAGAGAAATAACCCATGGTGACCTTGAAGAGAGGCAATTGACGTCAAACAGAACACCCCTGTTATCAGTGCTAACCAGGAGCCTTCTATTTGCAAAATGCCTTCCCCAAATCTCAATGGCCACTACTAAAGGAAACAGTTCCAGTAACACTATATTGCTACAAAAACCTTTGCTTATCCAATCAGCAGAGCCGAACACCAATGAGTGCCCCAAATAGCTCCAAAGCCAACGGATTCTGCAGAATCAGTATATGATTGAAAGTCGCTATCTACAATAAATTCCTCTTGCCAAAATGTTTTTCCCTTAAAATGACTTAATAAATTACACCAAATCAACATATCTACTTTTAAATTGGTGGTCAACCTTATATGTGAAAATGGATTCTTCAGACCAGAAATAGCCATATAAAGCCTTCTAGAAAATATTCTACCTATTGGCCATACCCGAGTAACAAAAGCTAAATGTCCTAATAATGACTACATATCTTTTAACAGTATCATCTTTTTTCTGATAAATGAAAACAGCAGCTTGGTAATCTTTTTAATCCTCTCTAAAGGGAGCCTAAACTCTTTTTCAACAGTATCGATTGTGATACCTAAAAACTCAATGCATGTTGTGAGTAAAACTGTCTTTTCCCCAGCTAATGGAACCCCCAATTCAGCACAAGTTTCACAGAAAATGTTTAACAAAAATACATTGCTCCGAATTTGCGGCTCCCATGAAGAGAAAATCATCAAGGCAGTGTATTAAAACAGATGAACCCGACTTGACCGAAACAACCCATTCTAAAAAAGTAGAGAAAGTTTCTAAATAAAAACAAGAAAGCTACCACCCCATTGGAAGACATCTGTCAAAATAAAACTTACCAGCAAAATGAAAACCCAAGGAATTAAAACAGCTTGGATGTATAGGGAGCAACCGAAAAGCTGCTTTTACATCAGCCTTAGCTAATAAAGCGTTGTCACCCAATAGTCTAATTTTCTGTATTGCACTGTCAAAAGAGGTATAATTAACTGAAGAAAGATCATTATCAATCTGATCATTTAAAGGAGAACCTGAGGAAAAGATAAATGATGGATTAAACGGTAAGAATAAGGTTCATTTTTAAGTACCAGCCCCAAACGGGATAATCGAAAATCTTTAAAGGGCAGGGAATCAAAGGGGCCTGAAATCCTGCCCTCCCGAAGCTCTTTTTGTAACTTTTCTTCCACCACCTGTGATAGATCTGCAACTGAAGAAAGATTCTTTACCATAGAACAACCTGAATCTTCAAATGGTGGAAGAAGAAAACCATTAGAAAATCCATCAATTAATAACATTGCTTTCTGTTGATTTGGGCAACATTGGAGCCAGGGGAGGATGCTTTCCAATTTCACTGGGGTGGCTGCTTTTAAGAAAAAGCTCTCTGTTAGACTGTGATTGATGATTGTATGACATTTTCCTAAAACATTTAGACACACGGTATGCACCAGCGCATAAAGCACATTTATGCTTATACTTACAATTAGCCTGCCATTTACACATACTATCATTGTAAGAGAAACAAATAGATGACCAAACCAGTATTAAAGGACACCATTTTGTCACTCTCAGTAGAGGGAGAAATTAAACCTTGTTGTAAATTTTCATTATTACCACCTAATCCAGCTGCCCAAACTGAAGCAGCAGCATCAGAAGACCCCTTTGCTGGGGAAGAGGAACAGACAGATTTAGAATGTAATTCCTTCACTAGATTAGAAAGAGAAGATGACAATTCACATAACAAACTAAGTTGCTGAGACTCACCAGAATTAGTAGAAACCAGATTCTCAGCTGGATCTGGCTGTTGAGATGAACAAATCACAGGAATGCTGCACACAACTGGATTGTTTCCCTGCTGGGTGAATCCTGCTGAGCCACTTGGTGTGGACACTTATCCGCTCTGCCGGACTGCACCTATGGAAAAAGAATTAGAAATCTGCCGCTGAGCAGAAAGCATACTGTCACTAGGCAACCACCTGACTCCTCTGCCGGCTCCGCCCACTGCATCACTCTGCGCAAGCCACCGCTTGTTGCGATGGGCCAGCTCCGCTCTGACTGCCGCCTCACGTCTGGGCGGGGAGGGAGAAAATCTTTAGGCCTCACTGTCGCTTTCTAAGCTGCTCGCCTTTGGCTCCTCCCATAATTCCGCCCATTGCTCCACCTGCTGTTCCGTCTTCCGCTCCACCTACCGCTTCTCTCTCCTTCTCGGTGACAGCAAAGACCCTTCGACCAGGAACCGGAAACTTTGCTTCAGACATTTCTTCTTCCTGCAGGATGGCGGCTACATCTGTCGGCTCCACCGGCTCACCTGAGGTCGACTCGGCATTCACCACCGCAGCCAATTGATTCGACGGTAAAGGTAAGCACTGCCGCAGCCAGTCTTCCCCCTTCTCAGCTTCCGCACGTTCCAAAAGCTGCCTTAAAAGGGTCTTCATGTTGCTGACAGGAAAAAATCCAGCGGGCTAATGCATTAGAGCTCAGTATTATAGCCTTAAGCTCCGCTGGATGTTTTTTCCTCAGGCGACTGGCCACAAACCCTGTGAGGAAGCCCTTTTTATAGGGTACCCACAGGGTTCCAGAAGCTTCCATGGGTCATGTGATCTATTTTAACCAATAAAACACCTGTCACGATCCCATAAGGAAAAGGGGGGTCTTAAAACAGACTTTCCCTCCTTTTCCCTGTATTCCTTCCACTAATAGGAGACAGTATTCCTCAGACTGACACCAAAAATGAGGCATTATTCCTGCCACTGACACCAATGATAGGTCACTATTCTTTCCCCTAATACCAATGATGGAGCATTGTTTACTCCCATTGACACCAGGACATTTTCTACTCACACTGGCCACAGTCCGGCCCCCCAAAAGTCTGAAGGACAGTAAACTGGCCCTTTATTTAGAAAGTTTGGATATTCCTGTCCTTGGCAATATAACTGGATATTAATACTTATAAGTAATAATTATGTCTGAAAAACAGTATGGAGCAGATAGATCCTGCAATATCCAAACACCTAACCATAATCATAAACGCATTAGAAGCATTAGTCTTAAGCCTGGCGTCTCCTACCAAACAAAGCCTACTGATGATAACAACTTTGTACAGCTTGACGTCAATTCCCTTGGCAAAGTTTGTTTGCTACCTTAGATGTCATATATTTATTGTATTGACTTTGTTATGACCCCTGTCAGACTTCTATATGGTGTGCCGCTTTTATGTACATTTTATGGAGCCATCCCTCACAGCACATCCTAAGAATTAGTGCAGCTTGGAATCATCTGTACAGCTTACAACATCATTTTGATCCCTGAGTAGCATTTATTATTAATTTGAAGGTAATGGGCCAGTTTCTTGGATCACATATGCATCTATAAAAAGAACTGAAAATGCATTGAAACCATGTATATAAGCCATGCAACTGTTTTAGCAAGGCATTAGATATTATTATAAAGGGAATGAGCAATGAAAATAGAAAACAGTTCTTCTAATAATTATTTACACAGGACAAGGAACAAACATACCCTATGAAAAGATTTTTGATGTGCCAGCTAATTTATCATCTAGAAAAGTTAATTGTTTGCCCCTCTGAGCTGGGTCCTGACTTCATGGTGATGCCCCTCCAGTTGCCATCTCAATATCCAGTAAGATTGCCTCAGTAGCTACTAAAATGTAACACAAATATAAATTGAGGTGCCGCACCACTGCTAAAAGGTCATAATACAATAATAATAAGGAATAAAGTGAGTAACTTGTGTGCTCCACTGCGTGTAAGATAAGTAAAAAAATGTGTAAATAAATGTAAAAAAGTAAAAATATCCCCCAAAAATATATCAAATACTTAGTGGATAAAACTGTCAGCCCCTGTAGTGTCACCACATACACAATCAATTTAGTGATATATAAATGGAGTGGCACTAAATCTATTACAATTTATCTATCTATAATAGATTTAGCGCCACTCCAGGGAAGAAAAGGTGGAAAAAATCACTTACATATATGTCAGATGTCATCTCAATATATATGTAAGTGATTTTTTCCACATTGTCTCTGTATATTTATGCATATTTGTATACTTATTTCTCTCAAATATTTCATTTTAGAACACTTAGAATTCTCGCTTAATTATACCCTTGAGGAAGGAGATACACATATGTTCTCTGAAACGCATCGGGTGCAAGAATTACTGGTTTACTACTTGTACTATGTTGTGATGACAGCACTGTAAATTTGTTCTATTGTATCTTTTTTTATGTGTTTTTTATATTTTATACTTATTATATTGAAAAAATATTTTTCAAACTAGATTAATTTTTCTCAAACGACTTTTGTGCCTTAAAAGTCTACCACAAGGGGATTTTGTTTCTTTTCTTGGATTTGTTTGAAAGTGTTTGTTACCCCAACATTTCATTTTCCTGACATGAACTATATGGTTCCTTTCCTATGGAATGCTTTTTTCCCCAGATCTGAAAGGAGATTCTAGTAATTTAACATCATGCCTTTAGTAAGAAACGTTTGGCGAATTGAGGCACCGACACATTAGTTTTAATTAAATAAACTTACAATAGTTTTGCACAATACTGGGGGGGTTGCTCCTGTATAGCTGAGACGGATGAGATGGTTTCGGCTGTGGCAGAGCAGTGACCTTTGGTTTTTCTTTTTTAGAGCAAATTCAGCTAAATGTAGGCATTTGCCCCCTTGCAAGATGGCAAATTAGGGATGTGTCACTCAAAGCTCAGATCGGGGTGGAGTCTCTGAATGATTGGAAGTATATAAGGCAGTGAGTCAGCATGCCACCCATGCCCCAGGATCAGGGTGGAGTCTCTGAATGACTGGGAGAATATAAGGCAGTGAGTCAGCATGCCGCCCGTGCCCCAGGATCAGGGTGGAGTCTCTGAACGACTGGAAGAATATAAGGCGGTGAGTCAGCACGCCGCCCATGCCCCAGGACGACATCAGGTGTGATTAAACGCATAGGGAGGAGCGACGTGCTGATGTCACCGCGTTCAAGCAGGTCCCGGAGTGACGGGCTGCAAACGAGGGCCGGTCGGCTTGTTTATACTGCAATTTTTATCGTTTCAATTGTAAGTGCAATACTTTTTTATTTAATAAAGTCACCTAAGATTTTATACTATGGAAGCTTTTACTTCTTTATGGGGTCAATGAGCAATAAGTGCCTTTGAAGGATTACATCTGGGAAGACGCTGAGATTATCGCTCCATCTCTTAAAGGCCCAGGCTGGGTATTAAGCCACAAGCGAGTGTGATCTTCTGTAATAGGAAATCATTTGGAGTCAGTACGCGGCAGTGTGTGTAGAGATGGAGGTTTTATCTTTCCCAACCACGACTCTTGGGTGCATCGTGTGTCACTTTAATGTTTGAAAATCATCTTAACACAGTGGACTATTCAAAACATGATACTATGTGATAACTAATCAATCAATTCTCCTATTTTCACATGGAGTGACTTTATATATAAATTATAGCAGTATTAATGTTTATTGCATGAATTCACTTATATGAGAGCTTAGCACAACTTAATATAGAAAATACTCCTGATATGTGCTTGCGGTACAATGTACTTGTAGGAAAAAGTATCCTGTTCTATTCTCTGTATTGCTTCCTTTGATAAAAATCTCTGGTGTTCCTGCCAGCCCCTCTGCTTTCCTATTAAAAACTGACCACACTAAGCAGGAAAACAATCAGACTTGTCCTGACATTGTTCTCCTGCACATCCTTTCACTGGGAAGATCACTGTACTGCAGCTTTTCCTCCCCAGCTCATATGCAGCTGAGAACAGAGGGAATGTGATCACGTATAAAAAAGGGAAAAAAAGGTATTTATCATTTTTTTTACATCTATGCACAAATGTTTTGCCTTCCGTTTCTATTTTAAACTGAATGGGTTGTTTTAAAAGGTTATAATCGTTTACAATCACTTTAAGTTGTACTAAAATGCCAGAGTGCATCACCCAATGCAGTCATATCAAGGTGCATTGAAGGTTTTATTGTGTACTGTATTTCCTTGTCAAAAGAAGTTTATTGAGTATACAATATTATAAAGATACATAAAGTAAGTTTACAAGGATCTATAAAGTAAGCTCATTGTTTTATAGTAGGGTTTATATAGGTAAATATCATGAAATTTCAAATATTAAACATTGGGTTCATGTAAACCTAAATTAAAGATATATATCATTTCCTTAGTTACTTTTGTAGGTATTTAAATGATTTATACCTACTATACATATTGTTTACAAGTAGAGTGTATATAGGTCAAATAAATTCTGATAATGAGCTTTAATCGTAAGGTGGAGAAAAGGAAAGAGAAAGAAGAAAAAGGGTTGAAAGGTAGAGGTATGGTCCACAAGGTTGTCCCGCTCGTCAGTTTATTATTCTTTTTAGTTCTCTTTGAAGCCTTAGAATGGGTGTCTCTGTAAGTCATTTAATCTGTTACCATGGCAACAGGACAGAGTCATTGAAGTTTGACAGGAACTGTTGTTTTATCCAAGGATGCCAAAGTTTTTCAAATTTTGGAATTTGATTTTGATCGATGGCTACCATCTTAGCATGGGACATTGTATTATTCATTCTGTGAATTGTTTCTGCTAGTACCAATGTAGGAGATTTCCATGCCTTGGCCACTGTTTGTTTTGCAGCCATTATTAGTTGGATCATAAGTTTGAATTGAGAGAGTGTTAACCATTCCGGTTTTAGATTAAGTAAAGTTAAATATGGATCTGGTTGTATTATTTTTTAAAATATTTTAGATGCAATCACAAAGACTTTCTTCCAGAAGGTTTGGATTACTGGGCACGTCCACCATATGTGTAAATATGTGCCTATTTCTGGGCATCCTCGAAAACAAAGAGCTGAGGTATTAGGTGAATATTTTGCCACTCTAGCGGGTACAAGGTACCAGCGAGTTAGGACTTTATAATTTGTCTCCAGTGCTAAGATGTTGGGTGAAGATGACTTAGATGTGAGCCATATGTTAGACCAGTCCGTGTCTTCTAAAGTTCGTCCCAGGTCCTCCTCCCACCTCTGAACGTAAGAGGGTCTATTAAGATTTGCTACTCCATATAATTGATTATAAAGTGATGAAATTGTACCTTTAGCAAATGGATCTTTTGTACAGATTGATTCAAAAATGGATAATTGGGATAATGGTGTATCCCCCTTTAGGAATGGTGTATAGAAATTTTTGATTTGGAGATATCTAAATATCTCAGAGTTTGGTAGATCATATTTTTCTCTAAGCGATGGGAATGAAAGGAATGATTTAGATGCTATGAAGTCATTTAGTGTCTGAATGCCTGATGTTGTCCAAGCTTTAAAAGAATTTGGGTAGATCCATGCCGGATAAAAGGCCGGATTTCTGATAAAAGAAAGGAGAGGATTGTGTGGAGATTGTAACTGATATTTGGTTTTTAGTTTATCCCAGAGAGATAAGAAGTGTTTAGTTATGGGATTATGAATTTTAAAGCGGTCTTTAGGATCAAGCCATAATAAATTTGATATTAATAGAGGGTCATTTTCTGAAGCCTCTATAAATACCCATAATAGGATTTCCTGTTTTGCATGGTATTTGGACAGACTGGCCAAATGTGCTGCTCTGTAGTAGTTAGTAAAATTAGGGTATCCCAGGCCTCCTTTATTTTTGGGAAGATGTAGTGTGTGTATAGGTATACGTGGTTTAGAAGAGCCCCATATAAACGAAGTTGCTCTTTTTTGTACTATTCTCAAAAAATAGGAAGGAATTGGAATAGGGAGGACTCTGAATAGATAAAGCAATTTGGGTAGAATAGTCATTTTGATTGCATTAATCTTCCCTATCCAGGATAAAGGAAGTTGCGACCATTGTTTTATTAGATTTGTGATCTGTCTTAATACAGGAGGATAATTGGTTGAGAATAAGTCAGAATGAGATGCTGTTAAATGAATTCCAAGATATGGGATTGATTTTTCTGCCCATGTGAATGGGAGTGCAGCCCTAGCCGGGATCAATTCCATGTTTGTGAGTGAAATATTAAGCACTAGGCATTTCTTAGGATTAATCATAAGGCCGGATAGGGCTGCAAATCCATCAAGAGCTGGTATTAAGTTAGGACCAGAGACCTGTGGTGATGATAGAAAAAGTAATATATCGTCTGCAAATATACATAATTTGTGTGTAATACCTCCTACTTCAATGCCAGTTATAGTTTGGTTTGTTCTGATGTATTGGGCCATGGGTTCGAGTATAAGGGCAAATAATAAGGGAGATAATGGGCAACCCTGTCGGGTACCTCTTTCGATATTAAAGGCATCAGATTTGTACCCAGCATATTTTATATAGGCTTTGGGTTTATTATATAATGCTTTGATCTATGTTAAAAAGTGGGGTCCAAAACCCCATTTTTGTAATGAATATTGCATATATTGCCAGGATACTGTGTCAAATGCCCTCTTAATATCGAGAGATAGAAAACATAAAGGGATTTTCCGTTTTTTAGCAATATGTGCCAATAACACTGCCCTGCGTATATTATCGCCTGCCTGTCTATTTGGCATGAAGCCTACTTGATCTCTATGTATTAATTTTCCTATAATGCTATTGAGGCGTTTTGCTATTATTTTTGCTAATAATTTAATATTGAGGTTTAACAGAGAGATAGGCCGATAATTCACACAGGAAGTATCATCAGAAAGGGGTTTTGGGATCATACAAACAATTGCCATTAGTGTTTCTTGCCGAAAAGAATGTCCATCTAGAAGTTTGTTAAAAGTTTCAGTGAGAATGGGAGAGAGTATTTCTGAGAATGTTTTATAGTATAAAGCCGAGTAGCCGTCTGAGCCTGGTCTTTTGTTAAGTTTTAGGTCTTTTATGGCGTTAGCAACTTCATCTATAGTTATAGGCTCATCCAAACTGCTTTTTTGATTCTGAGATAACTCAGGTAAGGTTATTTTTGAAAAGAAGGATTCAGCCTCTGTAGGATTAAATTCATTGTTTGTCTTGTATAAAGTTGCGAGATGTGAGTGAAATTTATGGACTATTTTAACTGGATTACAAGTGTAAACATTTTTTGATAATTTCAAACGTATTGGTTTGAAAGATTTGTTAGTTGAATTTAATGCCCGAGCCAAATATGTACCTGGTTTGTTTGTATTCATGTAGAAATTGTGTTTGGAGCGTTTGAGGGATTTATCAACGGACTCAGTGAGAAATAGATCGTATTGCAATCTAGATTTTTCCAGATGAGATTTTGTACTCTGAGATGGATTATCTTGAAATGATATGTAGGCTGCATTAAAATTGAGTTCTAGTTTTTTTTGCTAGATTTTTGCGTTCCCGTTTAAATAGTGCCATTTGTCTTTGTATTGTACCACGCAAGACAGGCTTATGAGCTTCCCACAGTGTTATTGGGGAGATGTCTGTTGTATTATTAATTGATATGTATTCCTTTAAAGCTTGTTCAATGGCCATCTGATGTAGTGGGTGTTTGAGCATTATGTCCGGTAAGTACCACGTTGGGTCATGCGCTTTTGGTATGGCTGAGGCTATAGTAGTGTATACTGCATTATGGTCAGACCACGGAATCGGAATTATATCTGATGCAATAATTTCTGGTATCATTCCTATTGTTAGAAAAATATGATCTATTCTGGTGAAGGTTTGATGAGGGTGCGAGAAATAAGTGAATTTCTTTTTCATTGGGTTACTTTCTCTCCACGAATCTACCAGATTGTATTTGGAAAGAAGTTGAGAAAAAGGTAATCTAGAGGTTATTTTGGATGGTGTAAAAGGTGATTTATCTAGAAATGGGAGGAGGACCTGGTTCGACTCCCCACACATTATCACTGTTCCTATTTTGTGTGTATTAATCACTTGTAATATATGTGAGAGGAATGGTGTAGGTTGTTTGTTAGGAGCGTAGTAGGAAATCACCGTGATTGCTGTATCCATTATATAACCCATGAGTATCAGGTATCTTCCTTCTGGGTCTTTAATTTCTGATGATAAGGTGAATGGTGTGGATCGGTGAAATGCAATTAGAGTTCCCCTTTGCTTGGTACAGGCAGAAGCCGTGTAAATTTGGTGAAGTGTGTTTCTTGGAGGCATACTATGTGAGCCTTCTTGTTATGAAAAGTACGGAAGGCTTTGGTCCTTTTTTGAGGGACATTTATTCCCTGAACATTCAGGGAAAGTATATTCAGTGGTGCCATGGCAACAGATCAAATAGTTTTGACTTACTTTTTGTTATGCAGAGCTGACTGTGCAGATCAACCTGTGTGGACTGAAGAGATGAATAGATAGAAAAGAAACCAGTGAATTCTGGAGTAAAGAGTAAACAAAAAACATATGAGATTAGATGATACATTGTATAAATTATTTTTTGTAAGTAATCACAATTTACCCGTGAAAGAGAGTAAATATCTCTCTCAGGGGAATAAGTGCCTTCGTCACACTCCCACATAATATGGTTGGGAGAATGAGGAGGGCTAATGGGGGTACACGGATCTTCCGCTTACAGGAGAGAAGTGCTATGTCAAAAGACATCAAAATGATGTTTCATTAATTGGAGTGCAGAATATAGTTTTTGTTGAAATTATTTATTCCAGGGTGGTTGTATATGGTTAGTCTTGCCCTAGGCTAAATAATTCAGTTAGAAAGGTACTGTTAATAACTTTGGTATTGATGACGATAGTTTGAATTATTTGGGGATTTTAACCCTTTTAGAGTAAACAATTACATATTTTATTCATATGTAACTGTTTAGATATGTTAACTCATAAAATTGAGGTTGTATTGCTTCAGATTAGAATAAACAAAAACATAATTCTAGGAACTAGTTAGGTAATAATATATTTGTTTTAAGAAAAGAAAGAAAAAGCTTCCATTACTTCTGGATTATTGAACATATTTGTCCTAAAAAGTAATAAATCTATTGTTATTACCTGATAATATATAACTGAACAAGAATTTCCTTATTTCACTTATATATTCTAAGGCTATATGAATCAGAAGTAATAAGAAATATAACTGGAATGTAACATGATCCCATACAGTGTGTGACTATCAGAATGCAGTTACATTCAGTTATAAATACAGGTTTTTTATAGAGAACCATCTCTTAGTATAATAAATGAAGAGATATCAGGAATTAGGATGTCAGTCCATTGAATCTTCTTGGTCCATGGATGATGTGGCATAACGGCCTCTTGTGAGAATGATGATTCCCATTTTGTTCTGAAATTTTCTGAGTGCTGCCTGAAAGTGAAGATGATGCCATTCTTCTGCGTGTGGGAGTGTTGCTGCTTGTGGGTTCTGTCAGATTTAATTTTAAAAGGGTTTGTTGTAGTTCATCTGCTGATCTGCTTCTGTAAATTGTACCTTGGTATTTAAATCTGACTGAAAAGGGGAAGCCCCATTGATACATAATGTTGTGGCATTGCAGTTCCATTAGTTGGGGTTTCATGGATCGTCTTTTAGTAATAGTAAGTTGGGGTAGGTCAGCAAAAATTTGATAATTGTGTCCTTGAAAATTAAGTTCCTTTTTTTCTCTTGCAGCAATTAGTATTTGTTCTTTCGTTCTGTAATAATGAAATTTTGTGATTATATCACGTGGGGGTCCATCTTTCTTTTTGGCTGTGAGGGCTCTGTGTACTCTGTCCAGTTCTAAACGTTCAATAGGGATATCTGGCTTTAGTTCTTGTAATAGAGCAGTAATAGTAGATTGCAGGTCTGTCACAGTTTCAGGTATTCCCCTTATGCGCAAGTTTGAACGTCTGGCTCTATTTTCGTAATCTTCGAGCTTAGTTTGAAGTATTAAATTCTCTTCTTTTAATTGTTCCAATTCTGTTATATTTACTTGGGTTGTAATTTCAATTTCATCCATTTTTATTTCTAAGGCTGTGGTGCGGTTTCCCAGCTCTCTTATTTCTTTGGTTAGGCTTTTTGTTATTTGGTCTGATTTTTGTTTTAAAGCCTTATGAAGCATCTTTTCAAATTGTAATAATATTACTGGGGATGCTGAGGAGGCTTGTGGAGAAGTTTGTGAGAGGATTTGTTCTGTATCTGACTCAAATGGAGAGTCTTGCTGTGACATTTTCTGTCTGTGAGAGCGCCCTGATGCTGTATCTTGTGAGGTGACTGGAGCTGCTTTAGTTGCAGTGAGTGCCTGTGAGCTCTTTGTGAGGTGATTTTTATTTCTGCCATGGTTTCCTCCCAGTACCATATTTCCTGCCCAAACTTTCACAGTTTGTTCCCTGGGGCAAAAAGGTTCAAATGGATACCTTTTGAGCCTGCAGGCTCCGCTTTGTCCTTCTCTTCTCTCCTCAGCGGTGCGGAGCTCTAACAATGCATGTCTGCTCCGCTAGGCTCCGCCCATCTCCCCCCGTGTACTGTATTTCCAAATGAAAACAAAGATTTTACCTGTGTTTACTTCACCCTCCCCATCCCAATCTGCTTAATTGTCTCAAGGCTCCTAGATGTCTGCTATAAGGCAATGCCAATCCCTGAGCAAAGGCATGGATGATTTGTTACAACTCTCAAAACAAACCCCGATCACCCCACTCCCTGACAGCTTTTCTGTAAAAACATACCCACTTGTAGAACAATGCTACATAGAGCAGTTCTGCAGGCATGTGCAAGCAGCTTCACCACTCGAAAAGGGTCAGCCATTGCTATTGGTTACTGAAACTGAAGATTCTACATAAAAAGGTGTAAGACAGGGTGTCTCTCACTGACCTTTGTATAGGGGGTGGTTATAATAACTCACTGTGACATGGAGGGAAAACTCTTTCCTTACCATTATAGGGCAGTAATTAATATTATGGATTGATTATTGAATGTAATAAAAAAATGTTTTTCAAAACTTACTTCTCTGTGTATAATCTGGAACTGGCAAGTATAATCTGGTATTTTTTTTTAGGTAGTTTGTTTAGAAGCTGCTTTTTGTCACCTTAAAGTTGTTTTAACAACTTCAGCCCCGGATGATTTTACCCCCTTCCTGACCAGAGCACTTTTTACAATTTGGCACTGCGACGCTTTAACTGACAATTGCGCGGTCATCCAATGCTGTACGCAAACAAAATTTTTTCCCCACAAATAGAGCTTTCTTTTGGTGGTATTTGATCACCTCTGCGGTTTTTATTTTTTGCGACATAAACAAAAAAAGAGGTACAATTTAAAAAAAAAACAATATTTTTTACATTTTGCTATAATAAATTTCCCCAAAATTAAAAAAAAAAAATGTCTTCATCAGTTTAGGTAGATATATATTCTTCTACATATTTTTGTTAAAAAAATCACAATAAGCGTATATTGATTGGTTTGTGCAAAAGTTATAGCGTCTACAAACTATGGGAAAGATTTATGGCATTTTTATGGCATTTTTATTATTTTTTAATTTTTTTACTAGTAATGGTGGTGATCTGCGATTTTTAGCGGTATTACAACATTGCAGCGGACAGATTGAACACTTTTGACACATTTTTGGGACCATTGACATTTATACAGTGATCAGTACTATAAAAATGCATTGATTACTGTGTAAATGTCACTGGCAGGGAAGGGGGTTAATACTAGGGGGCGATCAAGGGGTTAAATGTGTGTTCCCTCAGCGTGTTCTAACTGTATGGGGATGTGACTTACTAGGTGGGGAGTCTGATCAATATTCCTATCGCACACGTTCCTGGTAAAAATGGCTCATAAAATTTTGGATGCTGCAGCGATTACCAGTTGGGTCCTGGAAGCATCAAACATACGTACATATTCGCCAGCACACCATGGATCAGCAATTAGTCGTCCAAAAGGTTTTAATGAAAAGAAGTCACATCACAAAGGAAGGTGCAATGTTTTGGGGCCGCTCAGGACCCCTTCATCAGGCATGTGTTAAATTACTAGGCGGGGAGACATATTGTTCCTTCTTAGTAGGAACAAACAACATGTCTCCTCTGCCCTGACAGTACAGGGATTTGTGTGTTTACACACACAAATCCCCGTGCTGACTCTCATGCATGCGATCGTGCATGGTTGGCGGCGATCGCACCCGCCAGCCATGCGCATCGGGTTCCCCGGCCACTAAGGGGAAGGATGTACCCATACGAGATTTCACCCAGGAGAGCCATTGTGCCGCAGTATATTTGCATGCACCTGTCGGGAACCAGTTAAAGTGCCTCTAAAGTTAAATGTTTTTACCTTAATGCATGCCCTGCATTAAGATAAAAAATGCCCTACTACCTGCCCTCCCCAAAACATCTACCTGGCTCCATGCCACCGTTCCAACACTGTCCCTAGCTCCAGCACTGTTTCTCTCACTTCCTGCTTTCACAGAAGAAACTGCAAGCAATGGAGTCATAGGCTCCTGTGATGAGGGGCAGGAAGGTGGCTTACTGGTGCAACAATACTTTACATTAATTGGCTTTTCTAATTTGGCTGGCCTGCAGCTGTGATGGAAAACTTTAATGATTGCAGTTTCATCTATTTATTTACTTTTTCACATTTATTTGACTCGAAATTGATGTTTTACAACTGTTTTACTTTGTGTATACACTAAAGAGACAGCCCAACAGAAGCAGCCTGTTCAGGAGCTTTGTTTGTCTAATCCAAACCTCAGCCAAAACTGCCGAATAGAGGTTATGTCCATGGACCGAGTCATTTACATTGCATGTATAGATTTTTTATTGACCTATTGAAGTCTGCAACAATGGGCATTTTAGAACAGTAAGCAGATAGAATGTTTTTAAGTCTGTCCATAAAAAATAAAGTACATACTGTATATACAAAATACTCTATATATTTCTTCAAGAAGACTGCGGGTGAACGACTTCCAATACAAAGAAGGGAAGCTAAGGCCGGCCATAGACTTTCAAATCTCATTCAGTTCCTGCTGAACCATGTATGGGCAGGCTGAATGTACCCAAGTTGATTGATTAATCATCTTGGGTACAACCAGCCTGCTGGATTTTACAAGCAATTATCACTAGCGGCTGGTATAGTTCACCCCTTTTCTTCTTCACAAAGAAGAAACCAGCACCAGCAGGAGATGAGGATTTGCGGATGAAACCCTCGAGAAAGTGCGCCTGCAACATACTCCTCCATGGCCTTATCCTTCAAGACCGACAAAGGGTAAACCCAGTCATGAGGGGGTATGGCACCACATTGAAGGTCAATTGCGCAATCATACGACCGGTGTGGATACAAAGTACCGGCTTGACCTTTGTCAAAGACATCGCTAAAATCGCGGTACTCCCTTGGCAGAGAGGAGAGTGAAGAGGTGCACAGGACCTTGGCTACATTCTGGAAGCATGTCTTACTGCATTGTGATGACCAGGAAAGAACCTTAGCACTGAGCTAATCAAAAGAAGGGTTGTGCCTCTGTAACCAAGGATAACCAATAACCAGCGGAAACTTAGGTGAGGAAATAACTTGGAATTGGATTATCTCATGGTGAAGAGCCCCTATGGCCATGGACAACGGAACAGTCATATGAGCGGGCTGTAGAGATTTCCCGTCAAGAGCCTCAATGGCAAATGGGGAGCTGCAATGGAATCGAGTACTTCGATACAAAGGCAGCGTCAATGAACAGGCCTGCAGCCCCAGAGTCGATTAGAGCCTGTATCTCAACGTACGACCCAAGAAAGGGTAACCAAAACCCGGGGCTTATCCTTCTGGATAACTGAGGACGAAACAATGCCACCTAAGGTCTGTCCGTGACAGGACCTCAAGGTTCGGGCCTTCCCTGGACGGGTAGGACAAGACTTCAAAAAGCGACCTGCCTGCCCACAATAAAGGCACAATCTCTCCCTCCTCCTAAGGGTTCTCTCATTCACAGAGGGACGCGTGAAGCCCAAGTGCATGGGTTCATTTTAACAGACAGACTCGGTACCAGGAGGCATTGGAGGTGAGGGAGGCAAGGGTGGGACTGCAAAGTTCGGAGACAAATGTACAGGAGGCTTCCTTAAAAGGAAGTCTTTCTCTGAGTCTGGAGTCAATGAGGATGGCAAAAGTGATCAACTTCTCCAGCTCAGTCAGTATCTTGGGCTGCTATCTCATCCTTGATGGTATCCGAGAGACCATGAGAAAAAGCAGCCATGAGGGCCTCATTATTCCAACCTCTGCTGCCAGAGTACGGCATTCAATGGCGTAGTCGGCAACAGTTCTCGCACTCTGTTTGATGGGCATGAGGCACTTGGCAGCAGAAGCAGAGCATGCGGGAACATCAAATACCCTTTTAAAAGAAGCCACTAACTCAACTCAAGACAACAGGTTTTTGCGTCTCCTATACAGGGTTTGCCCAGGCCAAGGCTCTCTCAGAAAGCAAAGCTATCACAAAACCTACTTTGCTTCTCTCCGTGGAAAATGCCCGGGACAGCATCTCAAAGTATATCTCAGTCTGGTTGAGAAACCCTCTGCATTGGACTGGAAGGGGTTGTAAAGGTAATTTTATTTATTTTTAAAAATAACTAACATGTCATACTTACCTTCACTGTGCAGCTCGTTCTGCACAGAGTGGCCCCGAACCTGCTCTTCTGGGGTCCCTCGGCGGCTGTTTCAGCTCCTCCCCGCAAGAACTATCCACCTTAATGCGAGCTCCCTCGCATGGTGATTAGTTCTTGCGGGCGCGCTCCCGTGATACAGCCGGCGGTAATAGCGGCTCACTGTATCACTCGGCCCCGCCCCCGGCGCGCCGCGTCATCGGATGTGATTGACAGCAGCGCGAGCCAATGGCTGCGCTGCTTTCAATCCATCCACTGCAGCCAATCAGTGACCAGGCTGAGCTGCAATAGAGATGACGGGAACGAGCAGCGGAGATTCGAGGTGTCAGGTAAGTAAAACGGGGGGGCTGGGGGCGGCGGTATTGTCAAAAGTTTTTTCACCTTAATGCATATAATGCATTAAGGTGAAAAAATTTTTACCTTTACAACCCCTTTAAATCACACTTGTTTAATAAGAGATGAACGTAGTAGAACAGCAAGAGATGTGACCAAGGCGAAGGCAGAGATCATCTGGGCTGGACGGCTTAAGTAGGCAGGGCTGATGAGTAGGTGAGTCACTGTGGAGAGATAGGGGCTGGCAATTAGCCGACAGCTGAGTGGCCAGCTTAGAGAAGGAAAGACTGAGCCCAGCCCTGACAAACATTTGATTTACCTTTAGGCACGAATGGGGTTAATCATATCTCTTAGTAATGAAATTGTCTCATTGATTGTTTGTATAAGTACACTTGGCAAATCTCTCTTCTTTTAGGCTATGTGTGGTATAATACATTTTTGAACTACCTCAGTGTCAGTAAGTGCTGGGTGAGTGATGTGTATCATCTTCAGGTGTGCAGAGAAATCACAAAACAATTCAGCGCTACAAATTCATTCGACCCAAGAGCTAACTAGCTCATTTATCCCAAAAACACGCTTCTGCAGCTGGATGTGTAGAAACCAGTAAGATCTCCTATACAACCAGCTGCTGAAACATGCTCTTGGGATAAATGAGAAAGTTTATTACCAAGTTGAAATAACACTCTATCAACAGAAAACATTTTAGAATTATGTTAAAACCAGCAATTAAGCTGATATAAAGGGGGCAACTTTATAGATGCCAAAAATGATGGCTTGTTGTCTTTGGACTTTATTCAAAATAAATACCGTATTTATTGGCGTATAACACTTTTCCCCCCTGAAAATAGGGGGCAAATCACGCATGTGTGTTATACGCCGACATGCTGCCTCGGAGGGGACAAGCGCCGTCAGATTAGACAGAGCAGGGATCTCCGCTCATCTCGGCTCAGCTCGGCTCAGTCACGCCCAGTCCCGCCTCCTGGATGGCTCCTAGCATGTCACATGTCCCGGATTGCGAGCCGAGTGCCGAGCTGAGCCGAATACACAGGAGATGAATGAGCAAACTTACAATGTCTCTCTAAGTCTTAAGGTATGATGCAATTGGTATAATAAATATGCATTGATTCCTCGAAAATTTATTCAAGTGCAAAGTGTAAGCAGAGGCTTTGCTAATTGTATATACAACATATAAATTACCCATAAATTCAAGATAGCACGAGGTGTAAGAATTTCTGCACTGTGCCTTAGATTGCTGAGGATTTAGAAATTCACAGTCATCAGCAAGGCTGCGGATGGTCACTGAGCAGGCTGCAATGATGGCAAATGGCAACGCTGCAGATGGGCAATGGCGGAGCTGCAAATGGGCACTGATCAGACTTCATTAATGGGCAATGGTGAGGCTGCAGATGGGCACTGATCAGGCTGTATTGATGGGCACTGACCCTTATTTTGCTTCAAAGTCTGTTATTTAAAATTTATGTTTTTTTACTGAAACATCCCTCTTAAAATTAGGGTGCGTGTTATACGCCAATAAACACAGTACTTTTAGACTAACACATCACTTTGGTGTGGCACTCTTGTTCTCCCTATACCTACCAGTGTTCACCAAAGCTACTTTTGAGACCCGCTTCTTTTGAACAGAGGTTCCCTATAATATGGCCTTATCTTCACACTTAGGAACTAAAGCAATTTTGGATCCAGTGCCTACAACCTACATTGTTTGATCTACCATATGATGGCAGTCCATATCCCCTTCAGCAGGTATCTAAATATGTTAAATCTAAACTGATAACCTGTAGAGGCTATTAGAGTGTCGTCTATGGAGAATTCTGAGTACTATAGTCCAGGCAACTTTAAGACTTGATGCGTTTGGTATGTGTATTTGGTATCCCCTCAGACCTGCTGTCATTTTTTAAAAGTAGTGTGGCTATGTGGGGCTCCAGCCACCCAGTCAAGTCCTTCATTCACATTACCTGTGAATGAATAAACTACAAGTATCTTCAGCCACAGCAGCAGATGTACTTGTAGTTTGAATGAATTGCGGGCACGCTGATCAGCAAGCTCATAGTTCAATTGCTCTACCTCCATCTCTGTAACTAAAAGCCCAAAGGTACAGGCAATAGAGGTATAGGCATTGTGTGCAGGAACCTGACACTGCAACTGCAATCTGCTGATTGTGGGTGCAATGCTTTTCAGGCTCCTGTTTTAAAAAATAATAAATGCACATTTTTTTTTTACCTGCAGACTCGATCATCCATGCCTTTATGGACCTTGCTTTGTGCACTGGAGCGCAGTCATGTTGGAACAAGAAGGGGCCATCCCCAAACTGTTTCCACAAAGTTGGGAGCATGAAATCATCCAAAATGTCTTGTATGCTGACGCCTTAAGAATTCCCTTCACTGGAACTAAGGGGCCAAGCCCAAACCCTGAAAAACAAGCCCACACCATAATCCCCCCTCCACCAAATGATTTGGACCAGTGCACAAAGCAAGGTTCATAAAGACATGGATGAGTGAGTTTGGGGTGGAGGAACTTGACTGGCCTGTACAGCGTCCTAACCTCAACCCGATAGAACACCTTTGGTATGAATTAGAGGACTCCGAGCCAGGCCTTCTCATCCAACATCAGTGCCTGACCTCACAAATGCGCTTCTGGAAGAATGGTCAAACATTCCCATAGACACACTCCTTGAAGCTGGTATAGTCGCAAAGGGTGGGCCAACTCAATATTGAACCCTACGGACTAAGACTGGGATGCCATTAAAGTTCATGTGCGTGTAAAGGCAGGTGTCACAATACTTTTGACAATATGGTGTGTGTGTGTGTGTGTATATATATATATATATATATATATATATATAACATATATATATATATATATATATATATATATATATATATATATATATATATATATATATATATATATATATATATAACATATATATATATATATATATATATATATATATATATATATATATATATATATATATACATATATATATATACATACATATATATATATACATATATATATATATAAATATATATATATATATAAATATATATATATATATATATATATATATATATATATATATATATATATATATATATATATATATGTAGCGCTGGTAGATTTATGATCTACCATCTGATAGGTAAATTTAGTGAATTGCTCGTTATAGGAAGTTAGATTTGCCTCTGTTCCAGCTTGGCTGACTTTGCGTGTGGTTCCGCATTGTGCTGGTGGGTGTCGTTGTCACCATCAGCGGGTGTTGGAAAAGCAACGTGTTAAAGCGGATGAGTGCTCCTCTGTCCCGGAGACAACTCGGTGGAGGTGATCCTCCGAGTTGCATTCTGGGAGAGGGTATTTATGGGACAGACGCCATGTTTAGGGGTTCGTTTTCCGCCACCTGCTGGCCCTCCTGGCCGACAGGTATGTGTTAGAGTACCACCTCGTGGTCCTCCGTTCCGGAGGCCTGCGTCGTTGCGGCACGTGGGTGGGCCCAGAAGCCTGTCTGGGGCTTACCACAGCAGCCGAGGAATGGTCCTGAGCTGTCTATCCAGAGTGAAGACACTGGACAACCGAGAAGATCCCAGGTGAGGACCCATCATGGAAGGATCATGCAGAGTGCTGGTCTGGAGAGGGGCCTGGTGACTCGGTTGGAGGACGTATCCTGAAGTAGTCTTACTGCATGGTACTGCCGGGTTGGCTTAAAGGTTCAAGTACTGTGTCTGACATTCATCGTGAACCAATACATACTGTGGCAGAGGATCGTACGGCTTTAATTCAAGCAAGTCTGTGGCAGAGACTTTTGTTCGTGCTACGTACTGGCTGCTAGGCAAGTGAGAGAGGCCTATCCAGGCGAGCAAAGATCGTGTCCCACAAAAGGGGATTGCATTCAATTACAGTAGTCAACTTTAAAGGATGTTCTAAAGAAACCTAAAGGAAAGGTATTTGAGCTTCCCTGCAGTTTTCCTCCTGCCTCTTTTCTGCTACTTCCTTCGTTACTTGGTTCAATAAAGCATTGAAAACATACTCAAGTGTTGGTGCTTATATCGTCCAGAGGTAAACTCAATGGAACCCTAGAGTGAAGGTAACAGCCCGCTTAAACCAGCAGCTCCACCGAGAGTTTTTTGCTACATATATATATTTCATTCCTGCATGTCAGTTCCGACTTCGGGGGCGATTTCAGAGACATCTGTGTGGATTGCTGCACAGATCAATGGAAATCGCACCCCGAAATTGCCAAAAGTAGTGCAGAAACTACTTTTGGAAATCGTTTCGGCACCGCAAATGTGGCGTTGCATCAATTCGGAGGATCCCATTGCCGGCAATTGCCGCTGATTTAGCATGCGATTAGGCATGTCAAATCACTCCAATATGAACCAGGGTTAAAAGACACAGGAACACTGCTGTAATTAGGTGGAAAATGTTGACACTTTACTTAATTTTGAGATTTTCTGCATACAGAGGAGACATTGGAGTGATCAGGATTTAGAAAGATTATCCATAGTGCTGCAACACTGAACACAAAACAATCATTTTTCCTCACTTCAGCCCCCTGTGTACATTAGAAGTTACCAAACTGAGCACAGCACATGCGATCATTCTCCTAATTAATGACCGTTAACTGATCACATTTTTGCACCTACAGTAATTCCAACATCACTTGAGGCAATCAGGCAAGGAACACACCTAATTGACTTATGAAGTGAGGGGAAGAGTTTTTCGACTTCTTTTCTGTGAAGAAAAAAAGGGAAAGTTTATTTCTCTATACATGCGCTACATGTTTTTGACACAACCAAAAAGATCCTTGAATTTTAGCACAGGAAGCTGCCAAACATCTGCTATCTTTCGCAATAATTACTTTGGCTGAAGCAGTACCCAGAACATCTTCTATGCACAAATTTTTGGTTTATTCAAGAAAATATGCACATCAGACAGAGAAGATGTTAACATTGAAAGCAGTACAGAGTTCGGAAGCAGATCTGGTGGAGACTATAGATAAGGACGTTTGGTTCCAGTGGTTGACCATCGTGCACAAGGGAATTTTAAATACTTCCCTGGTGGAAGCGAATTATAAAGTATTGTCACGACGATACCTTGTTCCAACATGGTTAGCTAAAATCTACCCAGATGCATCACCTTTCTTTTTCAGGGGTTGCGACCAGGAAGGAAGCATGCTCCACATTTGGTGGACGTGCCCAAAAGTAAAACGGTATTGGATAAGAATATTCAATGTGGTGTATTCGGTGATTGGATTGAATATTCCTATAAACATTAAGACAGCACTATTTTCTGATCTATCGAGTGAGTTACCTAGAAATCTCAGGACTCTCACCTTTTTTATCTTTCTGACAGCCAAGATTACCATAGCGAGAGTATGAAAAACTCCTGTGATAAATCTAGCATTAGTGAAAAACAAAATCTTCTGGATTATGATAAGCATCCTTTGCGACCAACAACATAGCTTTAAAAAGGGCTGCAACCCCTTGATCAGATACCTCTAGTTACCGTAGGGGGTGGGGTGGAGGGGGAACAGGTGGTCTGAAACATGGGAATCGGTGGTAAACCTTCTTTCTTCTTCTCTTTCTTATCCTTTTCTTTCTTTTAGCTCTTCTATAATTTCCATATTTGATTGGGACCCTTTTTTCTGTACATTTAAGAGTGAACTTCAAGATGCCTTTAACCTGGTCCACATTTGGAAATGTGGTGTTTTTTTTGGATTGACATAGGCAAATTTGGTCCAACCATGCAGAACTTATTTGACAGAACTCCCCCACCCCCCTTTCTTTTTTTCCTGCTTTGCAACCAAATATGAATAATGTTTCTGAATTGCTATGTATGCTGAAACTTACGTTGGTGTCCTATGGTGTACAGATCATGTTGACCGGTGCACCCAGTGTGTTTTATGTGTCTCCACCTAGCCCCCTCAGGCAAAAATGACTGTGGACAGTAACTATGATACAATATAGTTACATCACAACTAAAATATGTTGATTTTGATCATTTCCACTGTAACACCATTGTTTAATGTGTACTTGTGCTATTTTTTGTACTTCGTTATTTGCTTAAAAAGCTGTTCAATAAAAATTATTGGAAAAGAAAGCAGTACAGAGTCATAAATAATATTATACAATATGACAAATTAAATATGAAGATGCTCCGCTACATCATATGACACGTACACACAATTTTCTTGAACCTGGTATACAAGAAAAAGTAAAGCAAAAACATCAACCAAAAGAACTAAATACGGTCATGATACGATAATCACAGAGTTATCTACAAACTACTATTGCTCACCTACACCACTGCTCGTAAAGGAGCAATCGGACATTTTATTGCCCCGAATGGTCCAGCACAACACACCCTTGGTCCTTCATTACATAACAGTATGGTCATATAATGACTATTAGTCTGTGCATCAATGGAATGACGTGGCAACTTAAAGTGGGGAGTAAGAAATCAAGTGAAGGAGGGAAACACTGGTATTGTGTGATTCTATCCAGGGACCCAAGACATTAAGGAACTTCCCTGGGCATCCCCTCACTTCATATGTTAGTTTGTAGAGTGGTAGGTTCTGGTTAATCAATTTTTCCCACAAGCCAACATGTAGGTAATCCGTACATATAGATCGTAAAGCTATAGTTTTCCTAGTTTTAGCCTCAGTAGAGAGCTCAGCATCTTCAAATATACCCAACAGGTACCACTTTGGGCTGCAGACATTGGGAAGATAAAGATTATCAGAAACAAAGGCCGTAACTTCTGACCAAAAAGGTCCAATCTTATTACATGTCCAAACCATATGAAGGAAGTCGCCTTGTTCAGCCTCACATTTATGGTACATAGGAGTATCACGTTTATGCATGAGAAAAAGACGCTTATGGGTGTAATATGTTCTATGGAGATATCTCAGCTGAATGAGCTTATTCCTGGCTGACATAAATGTATCAGAAAAGAAATTATAAACCTCCTGCCAGTTATCCGGTGAGATGTCGGGACATTGACCAACCACTGGGCTTGCAATTTAGATTGTGAGGCCGAAGGCCTATCCCACAGTATGGCATAGAATACAGAGGTAAGCCTAGTGTGATTTGAAAGAGAAGTGCACATTCCAGTTTGGAGTTACAAAAATGCACATGTCATCTCAAGTCCCAGTTGGGCCTCTGCCGCATGTCTAAGTTGTAAACATTTAAACTGCTAATCATTAGGGATGCCCAACTCTCGTTGTAATTGTAAGAAGATTTTAAACACACCTTCTACATCTGTCCACTAATTTTAATTTTTATCCTTGAATATGTCTGCAGTTGATGCTGTCATACACAATTCAAACCTTTTATTGTCTTTCACATACAGAACTGATATGAAAAAATGCAAGAAATAAGACTTTTCTCCCAGTCACCAATTAGATGCAAACCTGCCTTGGAACTTTAAATGTGATTGTTGATGCAGAAAGTAGAGATGTAGGAAATAACAGTGCAAAGGCTTCAGGGGATACACTTCCACTGTTATCCTGAGTCTCTCTATGAAGCAGTGTGCATGAAGATGCGAGGAATTACACAGAACTCAGATTAGGGTAAACCAGATAACACATATAGGTCACTGATCAATTTTGAAACAGAGATGTTTTAAATGTTCACAACCCTCCAAGATTTTCACCATGTATCCTACTTGAAGCCACGCAGCCTATTCTCATGAAGTCTACTTGCTGGACTCAGTTTCTTTGGTAAGAATCTCCATTCATTCATATGGAAAACCCATTGACCATTGCGATTTCCATTGAGACACTTAATTGTACAACCTTTCTATAGAAGTGAAAGTAGACTGTGGTGCATGGAAAAAGCAAATACTAACTTGAAGATTATTGGAATAAAGACTGTGTGGCACCCAATGGACACTAAGGTGGGAATAGGTTAGTAAAAGCCTAAGTGGTTGGGGGTTGAGGACATTTAAAGGAACAATGATAATGAAAGAACTGTGATAATTTTAGGTAAAGGGTGAAATGAGCCGCTGTCACAGCTCTCTCCATCCTCCAAGAACCCTTTGAAACTAGGAACGTTGCTACAAACACAACAAGGTAGAGGAGAAATTCAGGTTGAAAAATAGAAAAGCACTACCTAAGTAGTTATGTGCCACCAATTAAGGCAAATTAATGAGAAAACTTGCTGTTTTTTCCACCATCTTCTTTAATCTATAGTTTACTACAGATGACAAACTCATTTTTTATTTTGTTCTGTTCTACAAGAAATGGTAAATCAAAATGATGAAGTGCAACACTAATGAGTTTTATCTTAATTCTTGCCTTTTTTGAAATGCCTTATCTAAATTGCAAAGTGAATTTCACATAGTTGCAGAAAGGCCCTTGGGGTAGTGCCACAAATTAATTTCTTCAGAGATATCAGGAGTCTGCCGCATGGGGGTAATAAATTCCATACAGAAACAACATGGTAATTTTACTATATTACATAAGGATAAACTGCTATAAACAGAAACAATGTAGTTATTTTAAATAGACTTTAGAATTAAGTAAAGATACTGGAGCATATTAAGAAATGAATGAAATTTAAATGTTACTTTTTTTCTTACTGTCATTATTTTTGATCACTTCATGAATTTATGAAGTTCTAAAAAATAGTAATTTCCATAGCTATAATCGGGGCTTTTTTCTTAGAGAATAGGTGCAGATCCCTCAGCAATAGCTCCTCTCAGTGACAATAGATTCCCCAGAAGCTAGCATCAATAGACCCTCCAGCACACCCCAGCACCTCTTGCAATTCCATATGTGTCCCCCCCATTCCCACTGAAAAAAAAACTATATCTAATGCAAATTTCACCAAGCTTTAATTTCCAGAAGTCCTCACTATGCTGCCTCCCTGTTACAAAAGACACTTCATGGTATTCATGAACAGAACAAGTATATTTTTGACTGGTCAGAAATGAAAACTCTAAAGCTATAAAGAGTGGTTTTATTTCTATTTTTAATTTTTAAAAAAATGTAATTGTTTCCACTTGAAAAACAAAACAGGTAAGGAGACAGAATAGATACCAATATGTAGCACCCTCTACCTTAGGTAGGTAGGTGCTAGAGTAGTGGGTTTGTTTTGTACTGTCAGCGCAGGTGAGCTAGGCCTGTTCGTTTTGATCTGGGGGCAGGGGAATGGTTTATTGTAGCAGCAGGTGACTGACATGTGCTTCAGCTCTTGGATGCCTCCCCTGGATTTCAGAAGGTTCTGGAAAAGAGGCAGGGCAGAGAGCTGGAGGGACATGAGGTGTATGTAGGAGCCCTGACCAATCCCCAACTAGGATTGGCAGGGGGCAGGAAGAACTGAATGATGGAGTGTTAGACTATCATGGTCTGAGGGAAGAACCCCTATTCTGGGAGGTGGCGAACTCAGGCCTGGAGCTCTGGAGCTGGGAGGTAGCCTCTCTCTACACAGTCATTGAGAGGTGTCCTGGAACAGGAGCAGGAAGAGGACAGTTGGGAGCACTGCCAGGAAAGTCATGCAGGAGGGATCACATTACACAGGGGGGGTTACATTACAGGGATTACACAGGAGGGTTACATTAGGGGTATTGCACAAGGGGGGTTACATTAGGGGGGGGTTACATTAGGGGGATTGCACAGGGTAGGTTTCATTAGGGGGGTTAAACAGGGGGGGTTACATTAGGGGGATTACACGGGGGTTACATTAGGGGGATTACACGGGGGTTACATTAGGGGGATTACACAGGGGGGTTACATTAGGGGGATTACACAGGGGGGGTTACATCAGGGGGATTACACATGTGGGGGGTTACATTACAGGGATTACACGGGGGGGGGTTACATCAGGGGGATTACACGGGGAAGTTACATTAGGGGGATTACACAGGGATACATTGGGGGCATTACACCGGGGGTACATTGAGGGGATTACACTGGAGGGTATTTACACAGGGGGGGTTCATGGGGGGGATACACTGCGGGGGTTTTACACTGTGGGGATTTACACAGGGGAGTACAATGGTGGGGGGATTTATACTGGGGGAATTTGCACTATGGGAGATAAAACTGGGAGGATTTACTGGGGGGAGGGGGAATTACACTGGGAGGATTACACTGGGGGGGGATTTACACTATGGGAGATTAAACTGGGAGGATTTACATGGGGGAGGGGGAATTACACTGTTACACTGGGAGGATTTACACTGGGAGGATTACACTGGGCTGCTCAGTCTAAAATGCCTGGGTCTACTTTTGTCCCAGTCCAGACCTGGGAGACACTATTAAGAAGGAAGTGATATCCCACAGTGATGGTGTCATCCCCATCCGTGACAGTGCATGGATTGGCGCACTAGCATAAACCAGAAAATTTACAGGGGCCGGTTTAGGGTGCGCATCACGATCGTGCACTGCCGCCCCAAAACTAGCCTGGCCAGTACCCTGCAGAGCACTGTGGCAGGATAGACAGAAGAGAGCCCAATGCACTAGCCTGCCCAGTGTCTACTGCTCTGTTCTGTTCCTACTGTCACTCCACAGCAGCAGGACAGAGCATTGCGGCAGGCTTGGGGGGGAAGCTATGCTAATGCGCTATCCTGCTCAGTGCCCCGGATTGCTCAGTGACGGGGGGGGGTGACACCAAATTTTACCGCACCAGGTGACATCAACTCTAGTGATGCCACTGGGGAGAGACATGCCAGGATTTGGATGTGGAGCCAGAGGGAGAGACTGTGCTGTTGTTTTGGAGTCAAGTCGTTGCAGTCACGAGGGCTGGCAGGATTTGCATCGGTAGTGCTGGGATCAGTAGTCCACCAAGTGTCAGTTAGCACATTTATTCTTCTCTACTAAAACAGTTGCTACCTCAAAGGGGACTGCAGTCCCTTGCCTGTAATGGGTGATTAGGAAAATGTTAGGACTTATTCACAGTGAGGCCTATCCACGTGCTAATGGAGATAGGAACCTAGATTTGGACAGTGAAGTAAAGCAAGTGATCTCAAGTAGTGTGTTGGAGGAGATGTGCAGAGGAAGAGACTGTCAAATCTAGACTCAACCAACATTGAGTTCATTGAGAAGTATTCATTATCTGGGCATGTCCCTTTTCCCCATCCACGTTTAATCCCCTAATAAAAACAACATAAACAAGCAAGAGACTGCTTATTGTCTGGGAAAGTGTGCCAAAATGAATCCCTGACCACCAGGGTGAAGTGTGTGGATGTTGAAAGTGTGTCAAAATGGATGTCTGACCAGCAGGGTGAAATGTGTGGATGCTAGAACACGTAGTGACCCCATGAGGCACCGCTACAAATAGTACATGAAATGCAGTGTGGATGCCAAAGAAGTCAGATTTGATAAATAATATCTGCATATAAGAGATTGTGCAGAAATAGAAGTTTACTGTATGAAAATAATAGTTCTCAAAAATTGTAGGAAAGGAAAAGAAATGATGAAAAGTTGTACATAGCAACCAGCCATATCAGTTGGCTGTCAGTTGTATCATCAAGACTAATCATACATACTGCAAATTTTAGTAACTATCAAAATATCACCATCAAAACAACATACAATTTTATTTGAAACTTTTAGAAATATAGGCAAGTTTATTTTATTTAGTGCTTGTGAGGATTCTATCTCATATTTGGTAGTTGTTTTGGGCTATGCAGCCTAAGAGCAATCATGTGTTGGAACATCACTAGCTGTAGGCAACTAGTAGGACTAATTCAAGCTGTTATCAAAATATCTAATTTTCAGTTTTTTATCTAAGCCAGCCATTCTCAGAAAGGGTTCTAAGGAACCCTCCACAGGTTGCTGTGGCGTTCCTTTAGCGATGAACAATTTCCGCCTCAGATAAGTAGCCAATAAAAACAAAGATCTTTTAAGCTGTCTGTAAGGAGGGGATTCTTCCCAATGACCACATGCATAAGGACTATTATCCCTAGTGACCACCACAGTAATGTACTGTGAGCTATAGATATAGTAATTATTAGCAGGGGTTCCTTGACACTAAAAAGTTTTTTCAAAGGTTTCAAAAATACACTGTGAAAGGTTGGTCTAAGCTGTGTACATTTAAGCCCCTTTCACACTGACGGACTGATCGGGTCTGTCTGACAATTTTTCAGGCAGACCCGATCGGACCATCAATAGCTCTCTATAGAACAGTGGATGTCAGCAGACATGTGTCCGCTGTTACCCGCCGGCATCAGATCTAATCCAGCCCACCAAAGACAGATGGGTTGGGATCTGTTTCCCATCCACCTAGTGGACAGGCAATTCATTTCTATCTGACCACCCCATAGAGAAGAGCGGGCTGTGTCCGTGTTCGCTCTGCATAGTGGAGTAGACACAGATCTGTCATGCCCCTCACCAGCTCAGGGATCAGCAGACAGATTCCCCGCTGAGCAGGAGGACCCACTTGGCATCTGCTCCGTCTAAAAGGGGCATTAGGGTAAGCCTGAATAAACACCCAGTACTAATATTACAAATAGATGGATGCTGTTAGGTCAAATCAACTACTGGTTTATTAAAAACTGTAATGGTTTTAATGTGACCTGGCCATTTTATAGATAGGCAGCTCCTATCCTCATATTGATTAATGGTTCCAAATGAATAACTACTGCAGTAGGGAACAGATACAAAAGATACACTCCGCATCTTTCCAAATAACTGTTCTGCTTTATTATGACGCAATTGAAGGTTTTTATACACATGATTACGTAGGTATCACCTTAATATTACAATTGTACTTTTATGGTAACAAGGGGCGTAACATAGGCAGACTAATTCTAATCAGGACTCAAAAGAATGCAAACATGTAATGAAAACATTAATAGTGCCGTGTGCACAGTGAGGGCAGTGTGCAATACATACTAAAATAGAATACAATTATGTACAGAACTTAAAATTTCCTTTACAATTGTGATCTTTTTTCTTTACAAATATTAAAGGGATGTTTTAGATCTTTTTTTTTTTTGTGTGTGTGTATATATATATATATATATATATATATATATATATATATATATATATATATATATCTTTTTTTTTTTAATTGCAAATCATTATTACTCACAGGGCACTTTCATCTCGGTTTGCAAGGCATTCTATTCTTTCTAAAAATAAAGCCTAACACTGTATGCAATGACTAGTGAAATGGCTAGTATAGAAGTTCACGTCTTTGCTTCTGCTAGGAGAAAAGTGTGTGGAGGCTGCCATTGCAGTATTGCATATTACCCGAATAAATAAATAAATAAATTAAAGCGGTTGTACGCCCAAAACAAAAATAACAAAAAAATAAAGAAAACCTGTAAGACAGTGCATTGCAGAAAAGCTCATTATGAAATACTTACCTTAGAACGAAGCCCCCGCAGCATCGTATGGTCACCGCTGAGGGGGCCGACATGTTCCCCCGGTGTTACTTCCAGGTTTGCGGGCTCTGGCGCTGTGAGTGGCTGAAGCTGCGATGACGTCACTACCGTGCATTCACACGGGAGCCTACTATCTCGGCAAGCAGCTCTGAGGTTCTGGCACGATACGCTGGACCTTCAGAGCGCATGCGCCGTTCATGTCATGCAGGGTGAATATCTCCTAAACAATGTAAGTTTAGGAGATATTCATTTTACCTACAGGTAAGCCTTATTATAGGCTTACCTGCAGATAAAAATCACAAAGCAGGGTATACAACCGCTTTTATAAATATATTTTAAGTAACACATGACAAAATATATAGAGTATATACAGTACATATAGAGAGAATAGAGCTATTCCCTAAGAAATATAGGAAATAGGTGGAGTTTTTAACCCTCTGGCTTCCATATTGACCTGACGTGAGCTTCACATAGACTTACCCTTCCTAGCAGGCAGGAACTGGAGTTGTAAGAAATATAAATTTAGTTTGAAAATAATTCTCTTTCTTATTTGAACTGCAGCAAGAAATATCTGGGACTGGGCTAGGCTTCATAGAAATAGATTCATCCAAGAAATTGATTATAGATAAAACAATGGAATCTGACTGGTTTCTGTGGGTATTAAAAGCTGTTCTTCCTTCAGGCACTTTTATTCTTAACTCTATCAGCTGAATAAATGAGCATCTGCTGTGGTTCTCATAAAAACAGTTTTCATCACTTGGTAATCTAGCCCAGCAACGCATTCTTATTGGCCACTGATATCATCTACATTATAAATGTTACATGTGCCCTATTACAACAGTCAGCTGAGGCTGCAATAGCCAGTTACATTTCTGTATGTGGCTACTCATATCAGGGGCTTGGCTGTGCAGTAATTATGAGCTGATTTTATCCAGGACAGGTTCAAGCCCCATATAAATCAATGGGAGTCAAATGTTAAAAAACAGACTAATAGGCAAGGGAATGGCAAATAAATGCATGAGAGACTGGGTTTTGCCCTGGGGAACATGCATCCAAGTAAATAAAATTTTGTAAAAATTAAATTTCAGCATGGAATGGCAATTTTAGCAATGCTTAAAGTGAAATATTAAAAATGCACAATTCCAATACATAATATGCCTGGGGGGGTGGGGGGGGGGGGGCACTTTGAACCTGCACGTGAAGTGGAGAAACTGCAACGTATACAACCTACTGCAGCAAACCTTATATTTAAAAAGAGAAAAGTGTGTTTACATCGTGGGCAAAATGAGAGCCCCCAACTGCTTCATTCTGTTTGTAAATAAAGTGACTGGGAATTCCCTTTCACCTATTGTACCAGACCCTTATCCTAGATGAGGTAATATAAAAAAGGGAGAAATGGCGCAAGATATCAACCAAACATGAGTAAAAAATAAGGATATCAAAATAATGTCCCAAACGTTCAAAATGTCCAAGAAGACAATGTATGGTTACAATAAGGCGTATAAGTATTGGCAATACAGGGCACATATACGCTATAGCTAGGAAGTCCCAAAAGTAGCAAAGAAATAACAAAAAGTTCAAATGAGGATGATACTATGCACCAGCGGCTGCTCTCTTGGGAGTAGAAGCAAAACTCTGGAAGGCAATGTGGAGATAAAAGACAAGATGCGCCAATCTAAGTGCAGTATCAGGACGTAACTTTAATATAACTATAAAAAACGAACGCCCAAGTGGCTATTTACAAGGATAAGGTAAAAGTAAGGCACATGATAGGGGCGTGGCCAAGATGACGCTGTAAGCGGTAGCTTTTTCTGAGAGGTCTGCACTTCCACAATAAAAATCCGGATCCATCGGCACTAAAAAACCCTGAAAACACTCCACTGCTGCTTGGGAGGTTACCAGGATCTCCCATCTGTTGTAGGGAGAAGAAGATTTCGTCCCTGGGCCACGATTGGACATTCTGCGGCCTACCTCGGGTGACTAGGCCGCAGCCGCTGCCTTTCCTGATGGGCCCAGCCGCGCGACAGAGGATCTTTGGCGCGATTGGCCCTACAGAGCGGGACTCCACGTCTTACACAGGCCGCAGACAGAGGTAGGGAAAGCGGGCCTTGCTGAGATCCCCTCCCTCCCCCACGAGATACCAGGCCGCAGCCACGGCCTTTCCTGATGGCCCGCGGACTCCGGACCTGCCTGGAGGCGAATTTGTGCCCTAGGCTGGGAACAGGACGACCTGAGGGGACGGGGGAGTGCTAAAGGGGCAGTGGAGAAGGCTTAAAGCACCCTCCATCCCTGACACCCTGAGTGAGGCAGGCTGGGGCTGGACTGAAAACCACTGCAGGCCCCTGGAAGTCTGGAGAGGACAGCTTGTGCAGCCAACAGGCCGCAGGTGAGGGGGGATACTGTCTGGAGGGACACAAGCTGCACTGCACCCACTACCTGTTTACCCCTGTCCACACAGCTAGGCGCTCACAGTTATTTATTGTTTGTTGCCCCGAAAAAGACCCGGGGGAGGGGGCCCTGTGGCCGCTGGGAAATACTGTCAGGCAACCGGAACAGAACCTGCAGTGCCCGCATCCCTCCTACCCCGGTTGTAAAGTGGTGTGGCTGGGCTGAACATCCCTGTGGGCCTGTGTAGGCCTGAAGCGAGCAGCTCCTGAGCCATTCGTTTGCGGGTGAGAGGGGAGGCCTGTCAAGGGGACACAAACTTTATCCTACCCGCTGCCTGAACACCCCTGACTTCGCAGACGGGCTCCCACAACCAGTTGCTGAATTCTGCCCAGATCTGGGCCACCAACACCTGAATGCGGGGCCGGAACTCCAGCGCAAAATATAGTAAAGGGGGCAAGAGGTTGACCTTCTCACCACAGCCGGACTCCCCCCAGACGCCCACCTGTTCTCCTCCGGAGGCCCTTAACATACGCAGCACCCACAGAGCTCCGCAGACAGATACTATGGAGTCAGACGACTCTCAGCCCCCCTGGTTGGTGGATGTCATGGCGGCCATTGCTACTTGCCAATCAACGCTAACAACAAAGATTGAAGCAGTTCAGTTGGATATGGGTCTAATCCGCCAAGATATAGACAAAATCAGATCGCGAGTCACTGAGACAGAGCAAAGACTGAGTACCACCGAAGACACCATTGCGGAACATGGGGCATCAATCCGTACGCTCCAAACTAAAGTAAAGGCCCTTGAATATAGAGCCGAGGACGTGGAGAACAGGAAACGGCGTAACAACCTTCGCATTGTTGGTTTACCGGAGGAGGCTGAGGGGAATAACCCTACCCCCTTCATAGAGGGTTTGCTCCGTGACCTTTTACCCGAGGCCCGCTGGTCACCTTACTACACGGTGGAGAGGGCGCACCGCATCCCGCCTAAGCCGGGGCCTCCTGGATCCCCCCTGGCACCTTCATTCTCCGTCTACTCAATTTTAGAGATAGAGACAAAGTTCTCCGTGCCTCTATAAACGTTGGGGACCTCAGATTCCAGAACACGAAATTGATGATCTTCCCCGACTATTCGGTAGAGACCCAGAAACTTAGGAAATCCTTTGACCAAGTTAAGGCGGCTCTGCGATCACGCAGCATCCGCTACAGTGTACTCTTCCCTGCCCGCCTGAGAGTTCAGGACGGCGAGACAACTCGTTTTTTTACCTCTCCAAGGGAGGCCTCAGCCTGGCTGGATTCACTACCACAGATCTGTTGACGGTTTACCTGGTATGTACTGTGAGATCCCTCACTGTTTGCTCACCATGGCCTTGGCCCGGGTCTGAGATAATACACGTATTCCCACATGGATGACTTACTTCGTTGCACAGGTTATGCCCAGTTCAATCCATGGTGTGGGCAGACTTGGGAGGAGACGCTTACTACCCCTTCCAGGGAAATTCTAAGATAATGCCCCTGCCAAAGAACTTGGTCAGGAGACCATTGAAATATGAAGTTCCTTTATACTTGCTTGCTTTCTTGAAGGGTGTTGGGAAATTTTTGTTCGGTATCTTCACCCAAAGATGGATCGACTTTACTGTGGGGTCGCACTATGGGATATTTCCCTTCATCTGACTTTCTAAGTCCCCACAGCCTGCTGTATCACAAGCGGAGCTCTCAAGTGTGTAAGACGCTTGAAATGCTGCTTTCCTCCCCCCGTGTGAAGTCTTGGGGGGGTGAGTTCGCCTCTTCCACGGACCCCCTGTTGCAGCCGTCGAGCTGATTAAGTTTGGGATTGAAACCCGCCTCAGTTTTGGGGGGTCGGGTGGGGTGGGGGTTGGGATAAGTTTCCCTATTGGGGCTATTTTCATCTACTCTAGTTATTAGTATCCTTTATCTGTTTTTAGTTTGGTTTTGTTTTTGTTTGTTATTTGTACCAAAATAATTGACTCATCAGCATTGCACTGTCTACAGTTGTGTCCAGTTCGGGTCCCGGGGTCTGGTCCGAGAGCCGTGAATTCCATTGATCCAAACATTCCTAACACTCCCGGTGGTCATGTCCTCACTTAACATCATCTCCTGGAACACCAGGGACTGAATTCCCTGGTTAAGCGCTCCCTGGTGTTCCAATTCATTAAATCTTACAACCCACATATATGTGTGCTCCAGGAAACCCACCTAACAGGACGTAGGGTTCTGGCCCTTAAAAAACCATGGGTGGGACACCACTACCACTCCACGCACTCCACATTCTCTACGGGTGTAACTATGCTGGTATTGAAGTCACTTCCTTTTCGGCTCTTGGATTTGGCCCTGGACCCCGATGGACAGTACGTTATTATTCACGCTAAAATATATTCTCTAACGTGGACTATTGTGGGCTTATATTTGCCTCCCCCGGCTTCCTTGCTGGTGCTCAATCAGATCACCGGTAAGATGGCCGACTTTGCCTCTGATAACAATGTCATATTGGGGGATTTTAATCTGGTCCCTGACCCGGATTTAGACAGACTAACTCCTGCGGGACATCATTGCCCTGGGTTGGCTGAGTGGGCGGATACCTACGGCCTGACTGATGTCTGGAGGTGGCGTCACCCCCAATCTAGGGCATACACATGCCACTCGGTCTCTCACAGAACGTTTTCCCGCAAAGACTTGGTCTTTGCAGGGAGCCAGGTCCTCCCACGGGTCACAGACATACAAATATTGCCTAGGGGAATTTCTGATCATGCACCCTTGTTGTTGTCTTTGGATCTCTCCCTAGGCTCAGTAGAAAGGATATGGAGACTCTCCAGATTTTGGATTTCAGACACCGCAGTAGACTCCCAATTTAGAATGGAAATGCTTGACTTTTGGGCTGTAAATGTGGGCTCGGCTGACTCCGCAGTGGTGTGGGATGCCTTTAAAGCCACGACGAGGGGACATTACCAGACCATCATTGCCAGAGTCCGACGGGAGCGTAGGGCAGATTTGGTGAAGGCTGAGCAGGAGGCGAGTAGTGCGGAGGCTCTTTTTGTTCGTACCCGAGATCCTGCGCACTATTCGCATCTACAACTTATGACGAAGGAGGTGGTTCGTCTCCGTACTTCTCTTACTCAGAAGAAAATGTTGGCTCAATCCCAACGGATTTTTGAGCAGGGAGAGCGGTCAGGTCGTTTGTTGGCCTGGCTCTCTAGGGATGAGCATCTCACATATTAGGGACTTCTCGGGCCAGCTGCTCCACACACTGGAAGGGATCAATTGTTGCTTTGCGGAGTTCTACGAATCCCTCTATAGGTCCAGGGTAGACTATAGAGGGGAGGATCTGGGGGCATACCTAGACGACATTGACATCCCAACCCTTACAGTAACGTATCGCAACAAGCTTGACGCTCCAATTACGTCCTTGGAGATACTACAGGCACTTAAATCAATGCAGACAGGGAAAACTCCGGGACCCGATGGCATCCCTGTGGAGTTTTATAAACAATATGCTACAGAACTAGTTGACAAACTACAGGTCCTCTTCTCTAAGTCATCGCACCTTGGGAAACTCCCGGACACGATGAGCAAGGCGATCATTGTAGTGATCCCCAAGCCAGGGAAAGACCCCACGTTGTGCTCCTCGTACCGCCCTATATCCCTTCTGAACGTGGATGCAAAAGTACTGGCAAAAGTATTGGCCAATAGGCTTAACCTGGTAATTACCCCTCTCATCCATAGGGATCAAACAGGCTTCATGCCCGGCAGAGGAACTGACATTAATATCAGACACCTCCATACTCACATAGACAGGGCGGACGAGGTGACTAACGGAACGGTGGCCTCACTCGACGCGGAGAAGGCTTTTGACTCCGTCGAGTGGGGCTACCTTTGGGAAGTGCTCTCGCGATTCGGGTTTGGCCCGGGTTTCACGAACTGGCTCCGCATGCTTTACCATGGCCCCTCAGCTAGAATACGTACCAATGGATGCCTCTCTGGGAAGTTCCAATTTTCTCGTGGCACGCGACAGGGGTGTCCCCTTTCCCCAGGTCTATTTGCTCTGGCGATGAAGCCCCTGGCTATATTGTTGAGGGCCGACCCTGGGGTAAGGGGGCTTCAGGTAGGACCCATTGAGGAGAAGTTATCGCTGTATGCGGACGATGCTCTCCTTTATTTAGCGGATGCATCGTCCTCTTTGCGCACTGCACTTAATCTGATTAATCGATTCGGTGGGTATTCGGAGATTCGCATTAATTGGGACAAGTCGGTCCTATTTCCGCTCCATCCCTCGACCCCTAGGGTACCACACCCGCAGCTTAAATGGGTAGATGATTTCAAATACCTGGGGATAAAAATTAGCGGTAAAATTCAAGACTACATGGACAACAATCTGCGTCCACTTATGACACAGCTTACGGCTAGGTGCACTGCTTGGCGTTCCCTTCCATTGACTCCTGTTGGCAGAGTCAACTTGCTAAAAATGATTTACCTTCCCAAATATCTATATTTCTTTCGCAATATGCCCATACCCATCCCTAGAACTTTTTTCTGGAGGCTGGAGAGCCTGCTGATACATTTTGTCTGGGCTGGGAGGCCACCCAGGGTGGCCAAGCAGATCTTATATCTCCCACTTTCGGGGGGGGGGATTGGCGCTACCGAATTTTCAAATCTACTACTGGGCTGCAGTTCTGGTCACGATTCGGTGGTGGTTCTCCCAGCCCACGCAAAACCCGGCGGTCACTCTGGAGGCAGCCATTCTGGGTTCCTTTGCTGCCTTGAGCAATCTCCCGTTTCGGGGTCTCAGGGCCAGTTTGTCCATGACAACCCCGATGCAAACCACTGTAAGGGTTTGGCAGGAGGCTAGGAAAATATATGGGAAGCCCAATTACATTTCACCTCACATGCCCCTGTGGGGTAACCCTATGCTCCCTCATTTTTACACTTTACCGGACCCCTCTCTCTGGGCAAAAAAGGGAATTCTTACATTAAAGCATATAGTTGAGGATGGCAGGCTCATGATTTTCCAAGCCCTTAGACAATCCTTTGCTATTCCGGCCTCCTTCCAATTCAGATACTGGCAGCTGAAGCACGCCTTTGAGGCTCAGTTTCCTGCCCCCCCCCCCATTCTGGAACCAGACTCTATTGAAAGGCTCTTGACTTCCAGCGTGATGGGGAAGCCCCTCTCTACACTATACCTATACCTGACAGTGAAGTACGATGCCAAACTAACTAAAACCTGGGAAAAGTGGAGGGTTGATATTCCCTCTTTGGAAGAGGAGGAATGGAAGGAGTGTTTAATATCCTACATTCCTTCCATGATAGCTGCAAAGGATAGGTTCATACAATTCAAGTTCCTACACAGGTACACAGGATGTATTTTACCCCACAGAGGTTGGCACTAGGGATGAGCTTCGTGTTCGAGTCGAACCCATGTTCGACTCGAACATCGGCTGTTCGATCGTTCGTCGAATTGCGAACGATATGGGCCGTTCGCGCCAAATTCGTGTGGCGCGTCACGGCCCATAATTCACTGCGGCATCGCAGTGCATTGCTTGCTGATGATTGGCCAAGCATGCACTATGACCCGCATGCTTGGCCAATCACAGCGCTGCCTTAACAGAGAGCCATAATTGGCCAAAGCCAAGGAGGCTTTGGCCAATTATGGCTCAGGGGATTTAGTACACGCCCCACACTATATAAGGCCGCCTGCACGGCGGCCCTGTGCAGTGTGTTCCGGTGTGCTTAGAGAGAGAGAGAGACAGTGTCATTTCATTTGAGTTAGCTAGATTAGGCAGGACAGTCAGTCAGTTAGCTGCACTTAAAGTGTATTGTGTATATATATGCATCCCAGGTGTTGCATATATATATATATATACACTGTATTCAGTTTAGCTAGATCCATTCCTGTTATCTTCTAGACTATTTACATTTAGTGCAGTGCGTCCTGCTCACAGTGTTCAGCTAGATCCGTTCCTGTTATATTCCTACTGACAGGCAGGCTTGTCTTGTTACAGCATTTTGAAGAAAATTACTGGTGTTCTTTTGATCCTATTAGTACCACAGTCAGGCAGCTAGACTATTTACATTTAGTGCAGTGCGTCCTGCTCACAGTGTTCAGCTATCTGTTATCTTCTTACTGACAGGCAGGCTTGTCTTGTTACAGTATTTTAAAGAAAATTACTGGTGTTCTTTTGATCCTATTAGTACCACAGTCAGGCAGCTAGACTATTTACAGTTAGTGCAGTGCGTCCTGCCCACAGTGTTCTGCTAAACCTACAAGTAAGTGGGGTGCGTCCTGCTCACAGTGTTCAGCTAAACCTACAAGTTAGTGGGGTGCGTCCACCTCATAGTGTTCAGCTAAACCTACAAGCTAGTGGGGTGCGTCCTGCTCACAGTGTTCAGCTAGATCCGTTTCTGTTATCTTCTTACTGACAGGCAGGCTTGTCTTGTTACAGTAAATACAGCTACCTGAAGAAAATTGCTGGTGTTCTTTTGATCCTATTAGTACCACAGTCAGGCAGCTAGACTATTTACAGTTAGTGCAGTGCGTTCTGCTCACAGTGTTCTGCTAAACCTACAAGTTAGTGGGGTGCGTCCTGCTCACAGTGTTCAGCTAAACCTACAAGTTAGTGGGGTGCGTCCACCTCACAGTGTTCAGCTAAACCTACAAGCTAGTGGGGTGCGTCCTGCTCACAGTGTTCAGCTAGATCCGTTCCTGTTATCTTCTTACTGACAGGCAGGCTTGTCTTGTTACAGTAAATACAGCTACCTGAAGAAAATTGCTGGTGTTCTTTTGATCCTATTAGTACAACAGTCAGGCAGCTAGACTATTTACAGTTAGTGCAGTGCGTCCTGCTCACAGTGTTCTGCTAAACCTACAAGTTAGTGGGGTGCGTCCACCTCACAGTGTTCAGCTAAAGCTACCTGTAGAAGGTTGGTGGTGTTCTCATACTACAGGCAGGCAGTTGATTTTGCTAGCTGCAGTATCAGTACATATATATATATATATATATATATATCCCAGCTTAGTGCAGCTACAGGCCATTAGTATGTCTGGAAGGCCAAGAAGGAGAGGCAGACAGTCACAAGCCAATAAGAGAGGGCAAGCAGGCTCTGTGTCTAGTGCTGGTCGTGGAGACGGTGCATCCTCATCAGCACGTGGCCATGGGACACGCTTGGCCTTTTTTTCGGCAGCTGGCCATGTTGAGCCGCAACATGCAGAAGACTTGGTCGAGTGGATGACCAAGCCGTCCTCATCCTCATCCTCTCTCACCCATGCCCAGGGTACTTTGTCTGGCAAAGCAGCGGCCTCTTCCCTCGGCTCAATGTCATCAGTGACTCCTTCCCTAGCCCCACCATGTCCTCCTGAGGAGTCCCTCGAACTGTTTGACCACAGTGTTGGGTACATGCTCCAGGAGGATGCCCAGCGTTTGGAAGGCTCTGATGATGATACTGAGCTCGATGAAGGCAGTAACACGAGCACGGACAGAGGGGGTGCCCAAGAAGGACAGCAATCTGGCAGTCATGCTCCCCCTGCTGCAGCATACTGCCAGGTTTGCTCCAGTGATGAGGAGGGAGGGGATGATGAGGTCACTGACTCAACGTGGGTGCCTGATAGGAGAGGGGAGGAGGAGGAGGAGGAGGAGGCGGCACATCACCAACGAGGCAGGATGCCCTCCAGGGGCCAGCCTAAGGGCAGCACATTGACTGCATCACACCCCAAAGCTCCACATGTGCAGGGCGCTGCAGTCTCTGCGCGTTATTCAAAAAGTTCTTTGGTGTGGGCCTTTTTTGAGACGAGTGCATCAGATCGCACCGCTGCTATTTGCAACATATGTCTCAAGCGTATCTCGCGTGGCCAAAACATCTCCCGCTTGGGTACCACATGCTTGACCAGACATATGTTGACCTGCCATGCAGTTCGTTGGCAAGCGTATCTAAAAGACCCACACCAAAGAACAAAGAGGACCTCTGCTTGCTCCTCATCAGCTGAGATTTCCAACCCCACTAGACCTTCAGTCCTCTCTGAGACCTGCACTGAGAGGAATGAAGGTGTAGAATTAGGTGTGTCACAGCCACGTACTTGTGGGCAATCTGATTTTGGTACACCGACGTCAGATTGTACCAGGCAAATTTCCCTGCCCCAGCTGCTGCACCGCCGAAAGAAGTTTGCTCCCAGCCATCCACATGCCCAACGGTTGAATGCTAGCTTGGCAAAATTGCTAGCACTTCAACTGCTGCCTTTTCAGTTGGTAGACTCTGCCCCCTTCCGTGAGTTTGTGGAATGTGCGGTTCCTCAGTGGCAGGTACCCAAACGCCACTTTTTCTCACGGAAGGCGATTCCGGCTCTCTACCAGCATGTGGAAGGCAATGTCCATGCCTCGCTGGACAGGGCGGTCAGCGGTAAGGTGCATATTACTGCTGACTCATGGTCCAGCAGGCATGGACAGGGACGTTACCTAAGTTTCACGGCGCATTGGGTGACTCTGCTGGCAGCTGGGAAGGATGCAGGACAAGGTGCAGTAGTGTTGGAGGTTGTTCCGCCACCACGCCTCCAAAATGCTAATGATTGTGACACACCTCTCTCCTCCACCCCCTCCTCTTCTTCTTCCTCCATGGCCTCTTCCTCGGAACCAGCGGTGCTCCGTAGTCGTTCAAGGGGCTACGCAAGTACGCAGGCCAAAAGATGCCATGCGGTGCTTGAGCTGGTGTGCTTGGGGGACAGGAGCCACACTGGGGCAGAGGTTCTGTCAGCTCTACAGGGGCAGGTTCAGAGGTGGTTGAAGCCATGCCAACTTAAGGCAGGAATGGTGGTTTGCGACAATGGCACCAACCTCCTCTCTGCCCTCCGACAGGGACAAATGACCCATGTGCCCTGTTTGGCTCACGTCCTTAACTTGGTGGTGCAGCGATTCTTGGGCAGGTACCCGGGCTTACAGGATGTCCTGAGGCAGGCCAGGAAAGTCTGTGTGCATTTCCGCCGGTCATATAATGCCAGTGCTCGGCTGACGGACCTCCAAAAGGAGTTTAACCTGCCCAAGAACCGCCTAATCTGTGACATGCCCACCAGGTGGAACTCAACGTTGGCCATGCTGCAGCGGCTGCACACGCAGCAGAGGGCCATCAATGAGTACCTGTGCGACTATGGCACCAGGACAGGGTCAGGGGAGCTTGGTTTTTTTTCCCCACGCCAGTGGGCCATGATCAGGGATGCATGCACTGTCCTGTCACCATTTGAGGAGGCCACGAGGATGGTGAGCAGTGACAGTGCATGCATCAGTGACACTGTCCCCCTTGTCCACCTGTTGGAGCACACGCTGTGTGGAATAATGGACAGGGCACTTGAGGCAGAACAGAGGCAGGAAGAGGAGGACTTCCTTAGCTCTCAAGGCCCCCTTTATCCAGACAGTGTTCCTGCGTGCCCGCCGATCACACAGGAAGAGGACGAGGAGGAGGAGGAGGAGGAGGAGGAAGATTGTGTCAGTATGGAGGTGGAGCCTGGCACTCAGCATCAGCAGCAGTCTTTAAGGGATCAGTCCCAAGAAACACATGGACTTGTACGTGGCTGGGAGGAGGTGGCTGCGGACCATGTCGTCCTTAGTGACCCAGAGGACTCCGGACCGAATGCCTCAGCAAACCTACGCTGCATGACCTCCCTGATCCTGCAAAGCCTGCGTAAGGATCCTCGTATTCGTGGTATCAAGGAGAAGGACCAATACTGGCTGGCAACCCTCCTTGATCCACGTTACAAGGGTAAGGTTGCGGACCTTATCTTGCCATCGCAGAGGGAGCAGAGGATGAAACATCTTCGGGAGGCCTTGCAGAAAGGTCTGTGCAACGCGTTCCCAGAGACTGGGAGGTTACAAACTCCTGTTTCTGGACAACGTGTTACTGAGGCTTCGGTCAGTCAAAGAAGGAGCGGTGGAGAAGGTGGCCGTCTGACCGATGCGTTCAGACAATTTTTTGGTCCGCAGCCCCAAGGTATGATCGGTTCCAGCAACCATCGCCAGCGTCTGTTTTACATGGTGCAGGAATACCTAGGGGCAAGATCAGACTTGGACACCTTTCCCACCGAAAATCCTCTGGGTTACTGGGTCTTGAGGATGGATCACTGGCCAGAGCTTGCACAGTATGCAATTGAGCTACTGGCCTGTCCTGCATCCAGCGTTCTTTCGGAACGCACATTCAGTGCTGCTGGAGGCGTGGTAACCGATCACAGGGTGCGTCTGTCCACTGACTCGGTCGATCGACTGACCTTCATAAAAATGAATGAGTCTTGGATCACCACCAGCTACCAAGCACCTGATGCTGATGTAACCGAATAATTTTTTTTGAAATCTCAGATCCCTTCAAAGACTGCCTATGCTGATGCTGAGTGACTATCCCTGAGTAATTATCCTCTTCCTCCTCAATCATCACGCTGATAGCTTGTAAGAACATTTTTGGTTCTGGGTGCCACCACCAGTGCCTAAGGCACAATTTTTCAGCCCCTGTTTAACAGGGGCATGTAATTACGATTTTTGATGTAATACTTTGCAGCAGGGCTCGTTCCTGCATTCCAACTAGAGTGTCTGTGAGGGGTTGCAGTGTTGTGGCACCAGCACCAGTGCCTAAGGCCCAATTTTTCAGCCCTTGTTTAACAGGGGCGTGTAATTACAATTTTTGATGCAATACTTTGCAGCAGGGCTCGTTCCTGCATTCCAACTAGAGTGTCTGTGAGGGGTTGCATTGTTGTGGCACCAGCACCAGTGCCTAAGGCCTAATTTTTCAGCTCCTGTTCAACAGGGGCATGTAATTACAATTCTTGATCTAATATTTCACAGCAGAGCCCTGTGAGGGCTTACAGTGTTGTGGCCACAGCAACACCTAAGGCCCAAATTTCTGCTGAGTATATAGGGCAGGACCCTACTTTCGAACAACTAACTTACAAACAACTCCTACTTGCAAACGGAAGGAGACAACAGGAAGTGAGAATAAATCTACCCCTAGGAAGGGAAATTCTCTCCTGTAAGAGTTAATATGGGAAAAACATTTCTCCTTTCCACTGATGCTTTCCAATCCATTTGGACAAAAAGTGAGGTGAAATCTTCTGAAGAGGAGGAAAGACAGCAAAACAAATGTCACAGGGGTGATAACCCTTCCCTATGTTTTCCAAAAAGCTTAAAAAAGATTTTTTGGCTGGAGCTAAACACGTTAAAAATGTACCCGTTCAAAATTACAAAGAGATTCTACTTAACAACAAACCTACAGCCTGTATACTGCTGTTCAGAGTATATAGGGCCTGGTGGCCCCACACCTTTCCTTATTTTAATTTGGGTTCCCCTTAATATCCATACAAGACCCAAAGGGCCTGGTAATGGACTGGGGGGTACCCATGCCGTTTGTCTCACTGATTTTCATCCATATTGCCAGGACCCGACATTACATTAAACCCGCAAGCAGTTTTAAATGAGATTTTTTCCTTTAAAAATGACATTTGGTGCAGGGACTGTTCTAAACACGGGAAACACGCGTCACTTTACAGGCATACTATAGACACCCCTCAGGTACGATATTTAAAGGAATATTTCACTTTTTTTTTTTTACTTTAAGCATCATTAAAATCACTGCTCCCGAAAAAACGGACGTTTTTAAAAGTTTTTTTTGCATTGATACATGTCCCCTGGGGTAGGACCCGGGTCCCCAAACCCTTTTTAGGACAATACCATGCAAATTAGCCTTTAAAATGAGCACTTTTGATTTCGAACGTTCGAGTCCCATAGACGTCAATGGGGTTCTAACGTTCGTGCGAACTTTCGGTCCGTTCGCAGGTTCTGGTGCGAACCGAACCAGGGGGTGTTCGGCTCATCCCTAGTTGGCACGCATCTACCCTCAGAGAGATCCCAATTGTCAGAGATGCAGACAGGAATTGGGTACTTTCTGGCATATGGTCTGGTCTTGTCCCAGTCTCCGACTCTTTTGGTCTGCAGTGGCATCCACACTGAGCAATGTCATAATATCAAACTTACAGGTGGACCCCCAAATACTATTGCTCAGTCATCTGGAGGATGTTGAGGGTGATAGGTATAGCAAATTGTGTCTAACCTTCGCATTGTACTATGCTAGGCGGGAAATTCTACTGCGATGGTAAATGGTAGAGCCTCCTACCCTGGCCTCGTGGATAAGGTCGGTGAATAAGGTACTCCCTCTGTATAGATTGACGTATAAAAGTAGGCAATGCCCGGGGAAGTTTGATAAAATCTGGTCGCCCTGGGTCGACGCCTCCGGAGACCCTGAACCCCCTACCCCATAAGCAGGACGTGAAACATAATGGAGGACATCCTACATCTCACGTCTATTCTTCTTATGCCCGTTTCCCTTCATCCCATTCCTTCTCCTCCTTCCCTCCCCCCCTCCCCTTCCTCCTTTCTTCCCCTCCCCTCCTCCCTCCTTCCCTCTTCCTCTCTTCCCTCTTCCTCTCCTCTCTACCCCCCCCCCACTTCCCCCCCCCCCCGCTGTCCTTACCAGGTTTGGTCGAATATTGGGCTATTCACTTTATACTATCTAAAAATGTATGATGATTTGAGCCTTGAGAGGTATGGTTAAGTGAAACTTCTGACGTTTGCACATCTGGAATATCTGATAAATAATGGCTTAATGGCTATTGTTTAAAGGTAAATATAACTGTCTTTATTCTCACCGCAATGACTGTACATAAAAACATATAGATAGCCCAGGGACGTCATCTCAGCTGCTCACAGTGCAGAATCCAAACGATGTTAACAAGGTGCTGGGGAGAGGGTGGAGAGGCTGTCCGCAGTGTGTGAATCACCGCTGGTGGGTGCTTAGCTGTGGGGAAGACGGTAAGACTCAGGCGTCCGCAAGGTAAGCTGGCATCTAGTCGGCACCAGAATCCAGGACTGGAAGCAGGAAGCAGGAACCGGATGAGAACCAGCGTGAAGCACACCTTACACTGGAAACAGGGCAGCGGAAATGTCGTATGGATGTGTCAGATGATGCGTTTCAATGCATCCGCATTTTCTTCAGATCTAATAGGCTAATCGAGTAGGCATCCTTTTTATAGAGGGGCTGGAGTCTGTCGCTAAGTGACGGCGTCAGCAGGAAGCAGGAGGTACTAGCAATGTATAAGGGAATTGTTTAAAGAACAAGTGATGATACAAATAATAAAAGGAACTATAAACAGATGGATTCATACCCTAAACAAGAGAAAGGTGGAATATGGGCAAGTATAAATGAAGGATGGAAAAAGAAAATAATGAAAATCAATATGGAAAAATTTGAAAAATTATAAAAATAAAAAATAAGTAATAATAAAGATAAAAATAAAAATGAAAGTATATGAGTACAGACAAATATAAATAAATATAAATAAAATTAAAAATGAAAATAAAACAAAATGGTCAAAATATTGAGTAATGTATGTATAAAAATAAATAAGAATAAGAAAGTAAAAAAATAAAATAAAAATAAAAATGAAAATAAAAATAAGTGTAAAAATAAAAATTGGAATGCAAATGTATGGAAAAAACAGCATATGGAGTATATGTATGGAAAATTACTAGAAAAATTGTATTATGTAAAATAAAAGTAAACAAATGAATAGATACTTATAAATCTATATGAATATATATATATATATATATATATATATATCCACTTGACCACTGGGCACTTAAACCCCCTTAATAACCAGACCGATTTTCAGCTTTTGGTGCTCTCACATTTTGAGTGACAATTACTCAGTCATGCAACACTGTATCTATATGAAATTTTTGTCCTTTTTTTCACACAAATAGAGCTTTCTTTTGGTGGTATTTAAACACCGCTGGGTTCTTTATTTTTTGCGCTATAAAAGAAAAAAGACCGAAAAATCTGTAAAAAAATAAAATTTTCTTCATTTCTTGAGACCCTAACATGCCAGAAAAGTACAAATACCCCCCAAATGACCCCTTTTTGGAAAGAAGACATTCCAAGGTATTTAGAAAGATGCATGGTGAGTTTTTTGAAGTTGTCATTTTTTCCCACGATTCTTTGCAATATCAAGTTTTTTTTTTACCTTTTTTTTTTCACAAAATTGTCATATTAGCAGGTTATTTCTCACACACCGCATATGCATACCACAAATTACACCCCAAAACACATTCTGCTATTACTTCTGAGTATGGAGATACCAAATGTGTGAGACTTTTACACAGCGTGGCCACATACAGAGGCCCAACATGCAGGGGAGCACCTTCAGGCATTCTGGAGTGCCCAGGCCAATTCTGACATTTCTCTCCTACATGTAAAAATCATCATTTATTAGCTAGAAAATTACATAAAACCCCAAAACATTATATATTTTTTTTAGCAAAGATCCTAGAGAATACAATGGTGGTCATTGCAACTTTTTATCTCGCACGGTATTTGCACAGCAATTTTTTTAACGCTTTTTTTTGGAAAAAAAAACTGTTTTGTGCTTTAAAAAAACCAAAACAGTAAAGTTAGCCCAATGTTTTTGCATAATGTGAAAGATGAAGTTACGCCGAGTAAATAGATACCCAACATGTCACCTTTCAAAATTGCACACGCTTGTAGAATGGCGCCAAACTTTGCTACTCAAAAATCCCCATAGGCGACGCTTTAAAAAATTTTACTGGTTACATGTTTTGAGTTACAGAGGAGGTCTAGGGCCAAAATCATTGCACTCACTCTACCGATCACAGCGATACCTTACATGTGTGGTTTGAACACCGTTTTCATATGTGGGCGGGACTTACGTATACGTTCGCTTCTGCATGCGAGCACACAGGGACAGGGGCGCTTTAAATTTTTTTTTTTTTTATTGTTCATTTTACTTTATTTATTTTAGTTTGATGCTTTTTTCTAAAAAAAATTTTTTTGACCACTTTTATTCCTATTACAAGGAATGTAAACATCCCTTGTAATAGGAATATGGCATGACAGGTCCTCTTTACAGTGAGATATGGGGTCAATAAGACCCCACATCTCACCTCTAGGCTGGGAAGCCTGAAATAAAAAAAAAAAAAAAGATCCTGGCTTTGAGGGGGGGACATCCCCTCTCGCCTCCCGTAAGAACGATCCAGCAGTGGAACAGCCGCTATGATCATTTTTATGGTGTAGGGAATCGCTGGCTGAAAAAGCTGATATTTGAATGATGCCTGTAGCTGCAGGCATCATTCAGATATCCCCGCACAAAGTCAAGGACGTTGTATGACAGCCGGCGGGCGGGAAGTGGTTAAAATGCATTTTTTTTTTTTAACACAAAGTTGTCCATTTATACAATATTTCTAACACATAGCATGTACATACCAAAAATGACACCCCAAAATAGATTCTCCTACTCCTCCTGAGTACAGGGATACCACATGTGTGAGACTTCCTCAGCCTGGCCACATACAGAGGCCGAATACAGCCGAGTATGGCTCAGCATGGCAGGGTATGGCTGGGTATGGCGGGGTATTGCAGAGTATGGCGGGGTATTGCAGAGTATGGCAGTGTATTGCAGAGTATGGGGGGTATTGCAGAGTATGGCAGGGTATTGCAGGGTATCGCTGAGAATGACTGGGTATGGCTGGGTATCACCGAGTATTGCAGAGTATGGTTGGGTATGGCAGAGTATTGCGGGGTATTGCAGAGTACTGCAGGGTATTGCAGGGTATTGCGGGGTATTGCGGGGTATTGCAGAGTATTGTGGGGTATTGCAGAGTACTGCGGGGTATTGCAGAGTACTGCGGGGTATTTCGGGGTATTGCAGAGTATTGCGGGGTATTGCAAAGTACTGGGAGGTATTGCAGAGTATTGCGGGGTATTGCAGAGTATTGCAGGGTATTGCAGAGTACTGCGGGGTATTGCAGAGTACTGCAGGGTATTGCAGAGTATTGTGGGGTATTGCAGAGTATTGCAGGGTATTGCAGAGTATTGCGGGGTATTGCAGAGTACTGTGGAGTATTGCAGGGTATTGTGGGGGTATTGCAGAGTATTGCACAGCATTGCAGAGTGGTGCAGGGCATTGCAGAGCATTAGGGATGGCTGAGCATGGATGGATGGATGGCTGGATGTCACTGTGCAGCGCTGTGGGCACTACACATCCAGCCCACAGCGCTGCAGCCATCCATCCCCCTCTCCGCTCACAGTGTACCGATCGGTACACAGGAGGGGAGGAGAGGAGCCGGCGTCATCAGATGACGTCGGTTTGTTTACATGTGATCGCTCTGTCATTTCAGGGAGCGATCACATGGTAAACGCCCACGATCTGCGGCCATTTACCGGGGTTACGGATGTGTTCGGGTGCGCGCCCCAGGGGGCGCGCGAGAGGGGAATTCTGGGAGGACGTCATAGTACGTCCTCCCAGAGTTAAGCAACCGCCCTGCAGCCGTCATTCGGCTATGGGCCGGTTGTTAAGTGGTTAAATATATATAAATTGCATGGGGAAAAATTGGTATTAAAAATGAAAAAAAGAAAGCTAATGCGGGGAAGGACCAATATAGGAATGATAGTGTTTACGGAATTTGGTTATCAAAAGGTTAGCATGAATGCTAAATATTAATAATGAAGAGACCTAAAACAAGGAGCTGGTAAAGAACTATAGGGGAAGTTGGCAAATAGAATATGCATGAAAGCCAATGTAAAAATAAAATCGAGACTGAAGATACACACACGACATGTGTAAATATATGTGTCTGTAGAAGATGAACTATGAAGCTGTATAGGGATTATAACAAAAGAAAATGGGAAAAAACAGTGAAAACAGTGTGAGAAAGTAGACTATAAGGAGGGGGGGGGGGGGGGCAGGAAGGACTGTAAGGCCTAAACAGACATAATAATGAGCTATCAACACAAATCATGTACAGTATACATCTAAAAACAATGCATATATCCAAAAATGATGATCATCAGAAACCATATTGTAGAACCGGAGAGCAGAAATTATGTTATATTACTGTGTTAATCTCTATTTCTTCGTTGAGGCCATTGGGTGTCATACTGTTTAATGTATATATCCAGAAAGTTTCTTGCCTACATAGGCATTGAAATCTTTCGGCTGGAGTAAAATGATCTGATATGGATTCAATGACCCACACATTTAGGTCAGAAATATTTTGTTGATGATGAGTGGTAAAATGGCGAGCAGTGCTGTATAGAGGATTGTTGGCTTGAATGGCTCTTCTATGCTCTCCGAACCTAGCATGTAAAATCCTAATCGTTCTATCCACATATAAGAGCCCACAAGGACAAGAAATGCAGTATATCATGTAGGTCGTTGAACAATTGAAAAAGGATTTGAGGGTATATTGGTTGCCATTGGTATTAATACCAATAAATACCTTTAATACCAATGGCAACCAATATTCCCTCAAATTCACTATTTTGACCTTTTTGTTTTATTTTCATTTTTAATTTTATTCATATTTATTTATATTTGTCTGTACTCATATACTTTCATTTTTATTTTTATTTTCATCTTTATTATTACTTATTTTTTATTTTTATCATTTTTCACATTTTTCCATATTGATTTTCATTATTTTCTTTTTCCATCTTTCATTTATACTTGCCCATATTCCACCTTTCTCTTGTTTAGGGTATGAATTCCATCTGTTTATAGTTCCTTTTAATATTTGTATCATCACTTGTTCTTTAATCACTTGAGGTCCGGGCCATAGCCGAATGACGGCTACAGCGTGGACCTTAATCTCCGGGAGGCCGTCATGGGATGTCCTCCCCTTTCCTCGTTCCCCATGCGCGCTCATGTGCGCGCATCAGGGAAATTCTGTGCTGGCCGTGTCCCTTGGACACAGCCAGTCATAGATCGCGGTAAACGGCCAATCACAGCGGCCGTTTACAGTGCGATCGCCAGTGCCAATGAGAGATGATCTCAAATGTAAACATATGAGATCATCTCTCATTGCCGTCTCTGTCTCCTCACACAGTGACCGTGTGTGAGGAGAGAGAGGATAGAACAGTGCCCAAACAGTGCCCAAACAGTACAGTGGGATACGTGCCAATCAGTGCCCACCTGTGCCAATCGGTGACCACCTGTGCCAATCGGTGCCCACCTGCGCCCACCTGTGCCAATCTGTGCTCACCTGTCCCCACCTGTGCCCATCTGTGCCATTGGTGATCAGTGTCCAGACATCTGTGCACATCTGCAATCAGTGCCCACCTGTGCCACCTCATCGGTGCCCACCTGTGCCACCTCATCGGTGCCCACCTGTGCCAATCAGTGCCCATCTGTGCCGCCTCATCAGTGCACATCTGTGCAATCAGTGCACATCTGTGCCGCCTCATCAGTGGCCATCTGTGCCGACTCATCAGTGCCCATCTGTGCCACCTCATCAGTGCCCATCTGTGCCACCTCATCAGTGCCCATCTGTACCGCCACATCTGTGCCACCTCATCAGTGCACATCTGTGCCACCTCATCAGTGCCCATCTGTTCCACCTCATCAGTGCCCATCTGTGCCACCTCAGTGCCCATCTTTGCCACCTCAGTGCCCATCTGTGCCATCTCATCAGTGCCACCTCATCAGTGCATATCTTTGCCATAAATCAGTCCCCATCTGAGCCGCATCAGTGCACATCTGTGCAATCAATCAGTGCCTATCTGTGCAGCTTCATCAGTGCCCATCTATGCCACCTCATCAGTGCCCATCTGTGCCACCTCATCAGTGCATATCTGTGTAATCAGTGCACATCTGTGCTGCCTCGTCAGTGCACATCTGTGCAGCCTCATCAGTGCCGCCTCATCAGTGCACATCTGTGCCGCCTCATCAGTGCACATCTGTTCCACCTCATCAGTGCACATCTGTTCCACCTCATCAGTGCCCCTCTGTGCCACCTCAGTGCCCATCTGTGCTCATCAGTACCGCCTCATCAGTGCCCATCAGTGCAGGCTTAGCACACACCTGTCACCTGTGCAGTCCCATCATCACCAGCAAGCATGTTCAAAAGAGTCTTTTCCGCCGAGGAGGCATACCAGATTCTTTCTCAGGACGACGAGAGCAACGGGGAGCTCTCTTGTTTGGATTCCATTTCAAACTCCGATTCTGAGTCAGACGTCAATTATGAGCCAGTCCTCAGTAGTGGAACACTGAGTGACTCAGAGGAGGAAGATATTCGGCCCGCCAAACGAAGGCGTTCTAGTGAGGAGGCAGTGGCATCCACCAGCAGCGCAGTGCCTTCCACCAACACCGCAGTGCCATCCACCAGCACCGCAGTGCCATGCACCAGCACCACAGTACCTCGGCAAGAAAGGCCAAGGACCCATGCCAGCCTTCCTTATGACCTTCAAAACCCCTTGTGGCTTTCTCCTAATTCAGGAGAAGCCAACATTCCCCCTTTCACTGCCCAGCCAGGAGTCCAGGTGGACACGGAAAATTTTTCCCCAATCAATTTTTTTTATTTAATTTTTACAGAGGACATGCTATCAACAATTGTGGCCCAGTGCAACCTTTATGCACAGCAATTTGTTTTAAATAATCCAACGTCCTATTATGCCTGTCCCTACGAGTGGAGAGACCTAACGGTGGAGGAGTTGAAGGTTTTTTTAGGCCTCACATTTTGTATGCGACTCACCAAAAAAACACCTTGAATTCCTATTGGTCAACCCACCCCATCCACCACATGCCAATCTTCTCCAAGGTAATGCCCAGAACCAGATACCAAATGATAATGAGGTTCCTTCATTTCAATGATAACACCCAGTGTCCTCCCCGAAATGACCCAAATTATGACAGGCTTTTCAAAATTCGGCCAATATTAAATTATTTTTCTGAAGTATTCCCCCAGCTGTTTACCCCGGACCAACATATATGTGTGGATGAGTGCCTTGTTAAATTTAGCGGCAGGCTTAAAATTAAGCAATTTATCCCCAGCAAAAGGGCCCGCTATGGGGTGAAGGTGTACAAATTATGTGACCGAGTCACAGGTTACATGCATGCCTTCAAAGTGTACGAAGGGAAGGACACCCAGCTGCAACCCCCTAATTGCCCGGACTACTTGGGATCAAGCGGGAAAATTGTTTGGGACCTGATATACCCCCTACTGGAAAAAGGCTACCACCTGTATGTAGACAACTTCTACACATCTCTGCCCCTGTTCCACAACCTTCACAGGAAGAAGACGCCTACATGTGGCACCATAAAAAGGAACGGAAGGGCTTTCCTCAAAGTCTTGTCAATAAGAGGTTGAGGAAAGGAGAAACGGCAAGTCTGCGGAACAAGGAGATTTTGGCAATGAAGTGGAGGGACAGAAGAGATGTCTACATGTTGTCTTCAATCCACAATGATGCCTTCGTGGAAATCCCTAGAAGAAATGGCCCCATCAAAAAAACAAAATGCGTTTATGAATATAATTTGTTCATGGGGGGAGTCGACTTCAATGACCAAATGTTGGAACCATACCTTGCCGCAAGACGGACATACCATTGGTATAAGAAAGTCGCAATTTATTTTTTTCAATTGGCCATATACAACTCATATGTCATTTACCGCAACTCCACCCAAAACCTCAAACGCTTCCTTGGCTACCAGGAGGAAATCTGCCCTTATATTCCCGAACGGCCCCCCAGAAAACATCAGATGTTCTAAGTCGACTCTCCGAATGCCACTTTCCAGATAGACTCCCACCCAGATCAACAGGCCAACGACGTCAAAAAAAATGTAAGGTGTGTACCAGAGCAGGAGTCAGAAGAGACACATCTTATTACTGTGCCCAATGTCCTTCTGAACCAGACCTCTGCATAGGTGAATGTTTTCGCCGTTACCATACTTCAATAAATTATTAGTGAAGTATGGTAACGTAATCCTCAGTTCCTGCCTTCACACACCTTCACACCCCTTATGCCACTGCCTGCTCTGTAACTGACCCTGGCTTGTTATTCGACCACGCTTCTGCCTGCCGATTCTGTACATACTGCTGCCTGATCTGGAACTGACCCTGGACTGTTATTCAACCATGCTTCTGCCTAACGATTCTGAACATAACGTTGCCTGATCTGGAACTGACCCTGGACTGTTATTCGACCATGCTTCTGCCTAACGATTCTCTACATACCTCTGCCTGATTTGGAACTGACCTTGGACTGTTTGACCATGATATTTGCCTGCCTCTTGGACTGATCTTGTACCCTGCCACTGGACTAGTGGGATTCAACACAGGGGTCTCACATAAGTGAGGGGCTTCAGAATTGTTTTTCTGGATGAAGAAAACTATTTTTTTGTTTTTTCATTCCTAGATTAGGGTCTGGAGACTCGGAGGCTTCAAAGAGATTTGGGTGGAAGAAGCCTCTACCCCTGTCCCCATTCTGTCCTGAATGAGGCCCTACTGCTGCCTGTAGGACTTACTGCAATTATGTCCCTGCCTGTTGCACTGACCACACCACATGTTCCTGCCTACTACCAGGACCAATATTTATGGCACGTCTGACAATATCTCTGCCTTGACTAACCCTGGACTGTATATGGACATTATCCCTGCCTGCTGCCTGGACAATTGTGTTTGCCGTTGCTGACCAAGTCCCTGCCTGCTGCCTGGACCAGTGCTATTCTCCTGTGTACAACTGCGCTACTACAACCACAGGTAATCTTTTGTTTACACTTTGCTCAGCATAATGTATTTTGGGGTGTAATTCTTGGTATGTGCAGGCTATGTGTCCCTGGAACACCTGACGGTGTTCCTTGCATGTTGGATCTCTGTATGTGGTCAGGCTGTGTAGAAGTCTGACACATGTGGTATCACCATACTCAGGAGGAGTAGCAGAATGTATTTTGGGGTGTCATTTTTGGAGATATCTTATCAACGGATAACTTTGTGTAAAAAAAAAATGCGTTTTAATTTTTTTCCACATTTTCCAAAAACTTCTGGAAAAAAATGAACCGTTCAAAAGTCTCATTATGCCTCACAGATTATACGTCATTTTGTGGGTGTTTCTATTGTCCTGGTGCTCCAGGGCCTTCAAAAGTGTAATAGGTGGTTGAGAAATGAGATGTGTAATTTTTGCTCCTAGAACACCTGATGGTGCTCCCTGCATGTTGGGCCTCTAAATGTGGCCAGGCAGTGAAAAAGTCCCACACATGTGGTATCATAATACTCAGGAGGAGTAGCAGAATGTATTTTGGGGTGTCGTTTTTGCTGTCTAAATGCTATGTGTTGGAAATATCTTATAAACTGACAACTTTGTGTAAAACAAAATGCGTTTTCATTTTTTTTCCACATTTTCTAAAAACTTCTGGAAAAAAATTAACCATTCAAAAGACTCATTATGCCTCAAAGATTATACGTTGGGGTGTTAGCTTTCCAAAATGGGGTCATTTTGTGGGTGTTTCCATTGTCCTGGTGCTCCAGGGCCTTCAAAAGTGTAATCGGTGGTTGAGAAATGAGATGTGTAATT